>NC_069503.1:208517627-208872127 GCF_027579735.1 Bombina bombina
CATTTTAAAGTTGATTAATGTTAAAATTCTAGACAGATGTGATTTAGTGATATCCAAAATGTGTTTAATAATATATATCTATATCATTCATAGAGAGAGTTGGTGTGGGAAGCCCACAGGAATCCAGCAGTGACATAGAGCCGCCTTTGCGGTCTCCTGGTAAGTCCATTGACTCATTTATATGTAATTGAAGGTGTATTGCTAATCAATATTATGATCATGATTCCGATGAACAGTGGCGTCACTAGGGGGGGGCGGGGGGGGCGGGCCGCACCCGGGTGACACCCTCCAGGGGGTGACACCAAAAAAAAAAAAAAAAAAAAATTTTTTTTTTTTTTTTTTTTTTTTTTTACATTTTATTGAAATTCAAAGAAATACAATGTTGAGATGCATAGATTATTTTATTAGAGGCTGGCATTTGTGAACATTAGTGGGACTGGGGAAGTTGTAGACACACAATTTTTTGCCCCTTGAGCCAGTGCTGCAATTTCAACAAATAGTTTTCCCGGCTGCTTTTGCTTGTTTGTACTTTGCTCCTCCCCTGCCCAATTTCACTATGAATGTTGTGGGTGTGCCGTGGGGCTTGCAAAGTTGCGCTGCTAGCCTAAACCTGCCTGCCTATCTGTGCTCACTGCTCAGTGACACGCGGCCCAGGGCTGTGCACTGACAGACTTGGAACAGAGTCAGAGAGCAGAATTTTCATAGTTTGTGCGCCTAAACCTTTTCTTCAGTGATTTATTTTAGAGTGCTCTGTTTATCTTTCATTTGATGTTATGCTGAGCCAGGGAGCAGCTCTAGGCATGAGCTTCATAATTAATGCAGTGCAGTTTACATATTTTGTATGTGTGTGTGTCTGAGTTTTTGTGTGTCTCAGTGTTTTTGTGTGTGTGTTTTTGTGTGTGTGTCTGAGTGTGTTTCCGAGTGTTTGTGTGTGCATCTGAGTATGTTTTTAAGTGTGTCTGAGTGTTTGTATGTGTGTATTCCTGTGTTTTTTGTGTGTGTCTGCTTTCTGGGGGGGGGGGGGGGGTGACACCATGACTTACCGCACCGGGTGACACCAACCCTAGTGACGCCACTGCCGATGAAGCATAACATTATAAAAAATCATAGAATTTATCTTCTGATTATATATTTATTTTTTCTATTGAGCGATTAATAATTTCTACTTTATTAGTCTACACATTTGTTATTCATAAGATGTCTAACATATGTTTTTTTCAATTTGTTTTTTTGACAACAGTCATCAAGTGATACACACATGAGAAATCTTAAATATTCTATGTACTATGCTTTTATGAATTTAACATTAAGACAAACAATACATTAATATTCTGATTTATTGACAATAACAAATCTATTGTCATTTGTATGCTCCATCAAAATGATGTAAATCATAACTTTGTGTGTGTATATCTTTAATGCAACATTGATGTGCGTATTTGAGCAACAGTAACATATGTTATAATATCTGATCTTAAGGTGTACACAACATGTTATGTTTTACAGAGATTGATGTCACATGTGGGATGGAGGAGGAAGAGGCTGCCTTGGAGTCTGATGGTATGTGAAATATATCTATCATGTTTCCAACATGTTTCTTTTTTTGAAATCATTTTATTGAAGACATTCAAAGTCTACAGCTTTTTCCCTTTAAAAAGGAATATTATTTGTCTGTTCAAATACACTACTGCCCCCTTTCTATATCAGGCAGCATGAAAATCTGCTTGTATATATTTTTTTAAGAATATATAATTCATGCCATCATTATGTCACATGCATATTCCATGCCAAAACACAATAATAAGTTTCAAATTGTACAGACAGTCATTGAGATTCATCTGAGTGCCTATATAGATACCATATCCTCATTTCAGAATAGTTTACAGATTCAAACACACTTCGAAGTATATTGAAAACATAATCAATTTGAAATGCGTTGATTTGATGTCAGGATGTATGAGATGTTAATATATTTCTTTTACATTTTCAGATGGATCCACCACTTCTGGTCATCTGGATTCCGCCCCTGCCCAGTCACAGACCCCTCCCCGTGCACACACCCCTGACCATGGCCACACCTCTGCACACACCCAGAGCCCTTCCCATCACCAAACTCATGACCATGCCCCGACCACTGCCAGCCCTTCCCATATTTCATATCCTGTCCCTCCCAAAAAACGCCCATACACCCCCCTTCGCCGCTCTCCCCGTATTCTGGCCCGTACAGCTGCCCAGACCCAAACTCCCCACTCCCCAGCTGTACGGCCTACCCTGGAGCGGCAGCTCACCACTCCCCAAGCCATTCCCATCCCTCCCCAAGCCAATCCCATCCCTCCCCCCTGTTTCAACCTTCATTGTCCTGGGTGTCAGATTGTCCTTCCCAGGCACAGCTGTAAGTATCATTCTAAATACACTTTATAAGATACTTAAAGGTACAGTGAAGTTAAATTGGTTAAATTGTGATTCAAATCCAGCATGCAATGTTAAGCCAATGTATAATAGAATACTCTTATGAATTATTCGTCATTCTCTTGATATATTTATGGAAAACAACTTATTCCTATAATTAGTTTAAACAATAAAATAAATGTGGCCATCATTTCTTTATTGTTGGATGAATGTATCCATCAACCAGCATGCACAAACAAAGTTCATCAACAAATATTGGCTTCCATAAAAACCAACATTCTTGCATTCAAAATATAGCTTGACAATTAAAACATATAATGAATATGTGTAATTTCTAAAGATTTGTCATGTCATGCTCTATCTGAATCAGTCCATTAAATATTTAGGTTCAGTGTCCCTTTAATTGGATATCACTACATATACCAAACACCACTACTTGGATCCAAAATTTTATGTCCAAATGTGGATACATTATCTCTTGTCTAACCCAGTGGGAATGTAATTTCTTCTGGTTGCTATGTTTACACAGCTTGTCCTCAATGCCAAAATGTTTAAGGATAGGTGTGCCTACCACAGTCTAAATTGAATTTTTAAATTGCTGATGTAAGTACAATGTAAATCCTTTAACAAGATTTGATACACTCAAGCTGTATAAGTGGATCATCTAAAACCAATTAAAGGGGACAACATGTTTGAGTAACATGAGCCTTTAATGATTTCTGTCTGTCTGAATAACCTAATTCATGTGTAAAGAATATATGAAAAATAATTTATGTAAATAATTATTTGTCTTTATGATGACAATGTATGTATTAAAATCTTTTATTCTGTTGTGTAATTATCCTTAATATTTAATTTTATTTTATTTTAGGCTGTGACTCAGCATGGCTCATGCTAGAAGGGATAGCAAGAGTAGAGCAGGCCGTGTTGAGGAGCGCAGCTGTCCTGAGAGGGATGAACGACACCATGCAGGCCCAGCTCCGGGTTCAGGACTTGACTCTGCGTGAAATTATGCAATTACGTTCAAGGCCTGAATCTGGAGCTGGACATGCACAGGACAATGAAGAGGATGACCAGTAAGTGGAGGATCTGGATATGCTCCATGGTGGCAGATAATAATCCTCCGTCCACATGTTGAATTTGTATTTATATTGTTGCCATTTGGCCTTTTTATCAGTTTATTGTTGTGCCTGTTGCACTCTTTTACCTTGTCATGTGTCTCCAATGAGGCTATGCTGGCCCTTGGCAACTCTCTTCATGGACTGTGATGCACTGTGTTACCTTGCCATGTGTCTCCAATGGGGCTATGCTGGCCCTTGGCAACTCTCTTCATGGACTGTGATGCACTGTGTTACCTTGTCATGTGTCTCCAATGGGGCTATGCTGGCCCTTGGCAACTCTCTTCATGGACTGTGATGCACTGTGTTACCTTGCCATGTGTCTCCAATGGGGCTATGCTGGCCCTTGGCAACTCTCTTCATGGACTGTGATGCACTGTGTTACCTTGTCATGTGTCTCCAATGGGGCTATGCTGGCCCTTGGCAACTCTCTTCATGGACTGTGATGCACTGTGTTACCTTGCCATGTGTCTCCAATGGGGCTATGCTGGCCCTTGGCAACTCTCTTCATGGACTGTGATGCACTGTGTTACCTTGCCATGTGTCTCCAATGGGGCTATGCTGGCCCTTGGCAACTCTCTTCATGGACTGTGATGCACTGTGTTACCTTGCCATGTGTCTCCAATGGGGCTATGCTGGCCCTTGGCAACTCTCTTCATGGACTGTGATGCACTGTGTTACCTTGCCATGTGTCTCCAATGGGGCTATGCTGGCCCTTGGCAACTCTCTTCATGGACTGTGATGCACTATGTTACCTTGTCATATGGCTCATATATTCCTTATTTTTACAAGATTATTTATAAACGTTGTGTATGTTTTCTTACATACTAATAAAATACATTTTATTTCACAAATCTTTGTCCTCATTTTTCCTGTTATTTTTTGAAAGCTCTAGTTTATGTTGTTTATCCTTAAAGGGACCTAACAAATATATTTGTTATAATGAAATCATATATGTAAGACAATAGTAAATGACTTTAAGATTAACATCTCCAATGTAATCTTATTATTTGTGTTTATATTATTTTCTCTTAGCTCTATCATTGCCTGATTATGATTAGCAGAGTAATTTCTTTATATATGTATATATATATTTGTATTTGTGTATATATGTATATTTAAATGTTCAGATCCATGTGTGTATTTATAAACTCTGCATGAATTGATGCACCTTTACCAAATGATCTGAGTATTGATACAATGATATAATCCCTGTAAAGTGTTCATTTTATTTAAATAGTATTGACTATGTGTATGCTCTTTTTAAAAACAAAATAATGTCCCTTTAAGTGATGTTGATCACTATTGTAAATGAATGTATTTCCATTTGTAAAGCGTTTTTGTCCTTTTTACAAGAACAAGGACATATAGTTTTATTAATAAACAATCTTATTGTAATGTTGACAGCACCTGTATTTCATTTTCAAATCTATATTATTGTCAAAGTGTAACCCAATCAATCTCTGTGTGTAATGCAAATAATGTAGATGATGAATATTAGTTAACTAATATGTTAACAAAATACATCTCCTCCCATATATGGCTATAGGTAGGCTGACAATAATTAAACTTGAATAAATGACACGTTTAATCAATACATGTATAACTATTGTTATTCAACAACAATCCAAACATATCTTAAAACATCAATGGCATATGTATTTCTCATGTGTATCTTTTAAATGTTAAAGATATACACCATAGCTATAGTTCAAGGGACAGTCAAGTCCGAAAAGATGATTCATGATTTGGTGACATTCCTAGATAGCAATCTACACACATACTAGTTCCTAAAATATAAATACGTTTCTTAGTGATATGCCAAGATGTCACTGAGTCCTTGTATTGTCTGCGGTTTTTCAGCGATCTCGGATGCGCCATGTTGCTTAAGACGTCACCTGCCAGGCTGTCCAATGATTCCTTGTATTGACTGACGTTCTTACGTGATCAGGAATATGCCTTTTATTGGATTGCGTTTTGACGCGATCAAGGATGCGCCTTTTTTTTTTCGGCGTTCTTACGTGATCAATAATGTGCCTTTCATTGGATGGCGTTCTTACGTGATCAAGGAAGCGCCATGTTAAGACGGCACATGTAAAGGTAAAAAAACGTCTGATTGGATTGCGTAGTCCCGCAATATTTGTGCACGTTAAAAACGTTTGTGACTGCATGCAATTTTAAAAAGCTTGCGAATATGTATTATTTGCATCATGTTACATTGTTGACCCGTAGCTGATAAAGACCACCACATTCTCTTTTGCTGGATGTCTGGTTGAATCAACGAACGAAAGCAAAATGTTTTCATGCATAGGATATTTATAGGCAAGTGCAAATCTCTACAGTCCATGTTTAATATGTTTGTCAACAATGTTCCTTTTTCTGAAAAATTACTGTTGTGTTTAATGTTGAACATATCTAATTAATAAATATGCGCTATTGTGTTTGAATAAAGTAATCAATATGCATTTATCATATGCTAAATATATGATGCCGACTTCTTCTAAATGTAATTTCGTTGTATATTTTATGAAAGGTTCATTAGACACTCACATTATAAATAAAAATATTTGATTTTGTCTCTAGTTAGATAGTCCATTGTTTAACCAATAGGTTTATTTTGTCTTGTGTTGTAAGAAAATGTAAGTAATTTTCTTACTCCTCGCAAAGCCTCTGAGTTTCATGTGAGTACCATCTCCAGCTTTGTCCAGTTTGTGTAAAGGGTCTTTTCATATGTTAATGATGGTGTATTGTGTTGTTTTACGGTTGTAATGGTGGTTCATCTATATTTTCAATATAGCTAACCCTATTTTATTTGCAAGTGTTTGAAGCTTTTTAATATTGATATCAGTATATGTTAATCTTGTTGTTTGTAGTAGTGTCTATTACATACAGTTATGTAAAAAATATAGGATACTGTCCCTTGAATGCAAATGTTGTTTTTTGTATCATGTATGAGATCCACATAGTTTAATCTTCAAATATATTTTTGTTAGCATATTTCCCCCCCCCCACTCCTAAAAGGACTTTAAACCATATTCATTGTTAAAATAAAAATATTTACAATAAAATATTAACACAATAATGTCTCTTAAAGAAAATAGACTTTATTTAACACGTCAATATAAATGTGATTTTAAAATTTATTTTTTGACAAAGTACATGTAGATATACCAACAAGCTTAAAATATGTGTTAGCATATGTAATGTTGTTAAAGGGACAGTTTAGAAAATTTTTATTTTTTAAAATTATTCGAAAAGTCAATTCTGTAATATCAAGGATATCAAATGTTTCTCAACAATTGAACATTTGTCTGGGTTTATTTAAATTTGCTATCTAAACCTATGAGGTTGGTGTGCTCATTTCTTAAATCTTGAAGAGTGCTTGTAATCATTATACAATTTGAGCACTAGAGGGCATTTGGATAGCATTTGTATATGTAAAACCTTGTGCTCATACAGCATATTATTGACCATGTATTGATCATTGATATCTAAAATGTTGTTATGTCAGAACAACAAATAAGTGGTCATTTTTCATAGTCATAGATACAAGGGTAAGCACATAAGTCACACATGTATTTCTCCATGTTTTGTTGTTTCAAACTTTATAATGCGTAATACAGTGTTTTCTTTGTAATCAATAATTTTCTGACTGTCCCTTTAAGCTGTGTTATTGGCATTCAAACAGTAATATGCCATCATGGATAATTGTTATGGTAATTTAGTTAGCGATTCGGGAAACAGTTTGGACATCACATCACAGAAACCAATCAATATCATGAACAAGGATAGGTATGTGATGATGTGGTTTTCACACACTTATAACCCACACTCTGCAAAGAATCTTCCTCCATGGACCCGGTCCCATAGAAGTCGATTATATACAGAGTGTGGTCCACAAGTGTATGAAAACCACATCATCACATACCTATCCATTACACATTACATAAAAAAAAAATTTGAAGATGGAAAAAAATACTTACTTCCTCTTCCTTCCCCTCTTCCCACGGGGCTGAGGCTCTGGGAGAGGCAACTGCCGACTCCGAAGAGTCCTCCTTGGAGCTGTTGTGGGAGGAGTGGAAGGAAGAGTACTGGGGCGACCAAGGTGAGGAGTAGATGGCTGAGGAGGAGAAGATGGATGAGGAGGAGAAGATGGCTGAGGAGGATGAGTAGATGGCTGAGGAGGAGGAGGAGTAGATGGCTGAGGAGGAGGAGGAGTAGATGGCTGAGGAGGAGGATGAGATGGGCCGGCAGGAGGAGATGGCCCAGCAGCAAGAGGCCCAGCAACAAGAGGCCCAGCAACAGGAGGTAGACCAGCATGCGCCTCCCGGAAAAATGTGAACATTTCCTGATGAAGATTAAACATTCTTGTTTGTCCTTCTTGTATTCTATTCAGTATGCTGATTATTTCATTTTGTCCTTGAATAATTTGATTCTGGCCATCAAGTATTCTGCGTCGTCCTTCTATATTTTCTATCCGGGAGGTACGCATCTGGTCTATGTACTCCAGTAGAACCCGCACCTCCGCTATTTCCTCTTGTTGTGCCTGTTGAACCCGTGCACGGCGGGGTGCCCGTGCACGGCGGAGTGCGGGTCTTTGAGGGACCTCGGGTTCCGTGGGTTCCGCGGGTTCAGCGGGATCCTCCTGTGCTTCCGGGGCCTCTTCATCATCTCCCGTGCGCTGTTCGTCACGGGGGGCCTCTTCCCTCCGAAGTGGGAATTCCTCACCACCACTCTCATCCCGGGGAGATGCAGGAGGCTGTGCTGCCTCGTCCCCAGACTCTGTATATAAATAAATAAAAAAAAATATATATATATATATTAGCATATTTGCAAATCAAGGTTTAAATGACTTAGCTTACGATACAATTACAAATGCAGAATCATTAATCCACTTTGAAATCTAACAAACAATCAATACGATTTCCGCTTTTTCTAAACCGTGTTTGTGATATCTGTGGTCAATGTGAATGTTTTTGCGTTTGTTTTCAGTCTGTTTAAATGCACACCTAACCTATAGCCTAGATACTGATGTAACCGCAAAGTAATAGAATGCGTGTAAACAGCGTAATAGCATTAATCTGATCCTTAACACATGAAACCCAATGTTTTATCTTTCATGATTTAGAAGCATACATTTAGTATCAACTTTCGAATGTACTTTTCTTATCTAATTAGCTTCATTCTCTGGATATTCTTTGCTGAAAAGCATATCTAAATATGCTTATAAGATGCTGATTGTTAGCTGAATATAGCTGCCTCCTGTGATTGTTTCACCGTGTGCATGGCTATTTCTTCATTAAAATATATCTCAAGAATGAATCAAATTAGGTAATATAAGTACATTTGAATGTTTTGTCAAATTGTATTCGCTACCTCAATCATGAAAGTAAATGTTTGCGTATAGTGTCCATTGAAATACATTCGTATGTGAAATTATTGTTCAATGAGCTTACCGTCAGATGAGAGTGGCAGGTTCCCGGTATTGATTCCTCCGATACCGACTACTTCCACCTCGGAGATGCTGGGCCGCAACATTTCCTCCCATCTGCAGTACTCCATTTCAAGGGCAGGGCCGCCACCGGTCCCTGCGGCATGTCGGGCCTCCAGGCTTAACTTTTTTTTAAGTTCAAGTTTACAGTCCCGGTACCGATGTTTGATAGAATCCATATCCCGGTTCCGGCCACCCACTGCATTGACTGCATTCCTAATCTCGTTCCAGAGCCTCCTCTTGTCAGTCGGGGTGGTCTTTTGGTGCTGCAGCATCCTATGCCTGGCCATATAGGCCTCTACGAGGGCCTCCTTCTCCTCCATCGTAAACCTCGCCTCCCTAGTCGCCTTGGCCTTCCCCTGTGACGATGCCCTCTGTTTCCCGGACTGTGAAGCCCTACTCTGACCGCCACTGGGCCCAGCCACTTGGTCATCTTGAACCAAGTGGCTGGGTCCACCCACCGCTTCCACCCCCGCTTCCTGCCCCCCTTCCTGCCCCCCTTCCTGCCCTGTTCCTCTCCCCTCCCTCTACTCCCCCCTCTACCTGTCCCCTGCCTGGCCTCCATCTCCTCCCTAAACTAAACCCCAAATAATCAAACAAAAAGTGAGTGTGATGAAATGAAAGGGGGTCAAAATAAAGAACTAAAAAGACAAAAAAGGTGCTTAAAGTGTGAGGGATGTAAAAAAAACAAAGAGGGTAAGGAGTATTTAAATAAACGAAAAGAATAAGACTAAAAGGAGGATATGTAAACTAAATGTAACTAGGGGATGGGTATGGGATGGGTATGGGGTATGGGATAAGAGTAAATGGGATGAAAGGGAATGGGACTACAAGGAATGGGGTATGGAGTGTAGTATGAGGGGGTAGGGGGTATGGAGTGTATGTAGTGTTATTGATAAGTGTATGTATGTATTGAATGTGTTTGCGTGTAAATGTGTTAAGTGTACAGATAAATCACTCGCTCGCTAACTCACACTACTTCTAATTCTCAATAACAAACACTCCCACTAACGCTCACTAACTACCACTAACTGACGCTCCCACTAACAACTCTCACTAATAACTCCCACTAACTCACTCACGCTCCCACTAACAGACTCTCTCCCACTCCCACTAACTCCCACTAACTCACTCACTCTCTCACGCTAACACTACCAACTGACTCTCTCACGCTAACACTACCAACTGACTCTCTCACGCTAACACTACCAACTGACTCTCTCACGCTAACACTAACTCACTCTCAAAAATTCTCAAACTCTCTATTCTTAAACCTCCAATCTCCAAAGACCCACCAGCAACACAGTCAAAGAAGCCATGCTTGTGTGGTGCTTATATACCCTGTGTAAATGTTTAATGATGTCCCAATTTCCATTGTAATTAGTGTTCAGGTGTGCTTTATTAGCAATTAATATTATTGCAATGTGTATTAGGTGTGTGAATTTGCGCATGCTCATTTAGAGTTGGTATTTGTGGAATGTGTAGAATGCGATGATGTCATAGTGTTCGTTTTAGCTTTCATTGTCCAAAAGTATTCTTTTTAAATGTGAATTTGCGATGGTGTGTTCTTCGTGAAGTGTTGTATATGTATGTTTTTCATAATATATAATGATATTGAATGCGATTTTGTTTCTAGTGTATGTATATATTTTTTAATCCTTGTTGTTATTGTGCGATTTTCCGCATCTTAAAGTATATGCGTATTCCCCGTATAAATAGTATTAAAACTTCCCCCGCTTGTGAATGTGTAATGCTTGTGTGCTTTGTTGATTGATTGTTGTTGTGACATTTGCGGCGTGTTATTGTTGTGCATGATGTGGTATGCGTCATATGACCGAGCTGTGCGTATTCTCGCGAGATCGAGTGTTAGGTGAAAAAAGGCAATTTATTTGCTTTCCCATTGATCTCTATGGGAGACTGTCTAACGCGGGCAGGATTACGCGTGTGACATACACGCGTTAGGAGCATCGTTAGATGGTCTTATATTAACTCTAAATACCGGAGTCAAACAATGACGTGCGTTAGACATAAACACGCGTGGCGTTAACAGCCCATCTACCGCCGAACTCTAAATCTAGCCGTATGTTTTTTTATTTTTTATTACTGTTACAAGAATTGTGATTGGTGCCACTAATTGGCTACTTGGGCCTGGCAGACAGGCTGGCAGATATGAGTCGTGGATGGTAGGTAGGGCAGTAATTTAACACAGTATGCTGTGTAAGTGACAAAAACACAGGACTGATAGAAAATTAAGTTACATTACACTAGCAAAATATTTTAAAATTTTAGATTTTAATATTAAAATTATGTTAAGAAGTGCAATGCACATATGACTCTATGAGTGGTCGCACTGGCTGGCTGCTACGTAGGGCAGCATTATAACAACAGTATGCTGTGTAAGTCAGATAGACAGTTAGACACAGGCCTGATAGAAAATACAATTAGATTACACTAGCATAATGATTTAAAGACTTTTTTTTGGAAATTTTAAGAAAAAGGTTAAGCACATACATATGAGTCGTGGCTGATAGCCTTGGAAGGGCAGCTATTAAAAACAGTAGGCTATGTATGTCGGATACACACATGCCTGATAGAAAATACTATTAGATTACACTAGAAAAATGATTGAAATTATTTTTTGGGGGGGGAAATTAAAAAAAGGTTAAACACATATGAGTCGTGGCTCATAGACTAGGGAAGGCAGCAAGTAAACACAGTAGGCTCTCTATGTCAGCAAAACACACAGGCCAGATAGAAAATTAGATTTGATTACACTAGCAAACAAATTTAAACTTTTTTTTTTTATATTAAAATTAAGGTGAAAGAAAAATAGATATGAGTGCTGGGTGGCTGCCTGGCACAGACCAATTAACCAAAAGACTGAAAAAAAAAAAGAGGTATATTAATGCTGAGTGAGCCTGACAGACACAGGCATGATAGTAAATGTGTTTTTGTGGTTTTTTTTAAATTAAAAATAATGTTATAAACGGATATTAACACTGCTGGCTGCTGGCTGGCACAGAGCAATGAACCAGAGTATATGCTGTGTGACACTGGCCTGATAGAAAATGAAAAAAAATTACACTAGAAAAATAATTATATTTTTGGGTTAGTTAAATTTAAACTAATGTTGTTAGGGAGATATCAGTGGTGGCAGTAGTCACAGCATATGCTGTGAGCCTTAAACACACAGCTGAAAGCCAGGCAAATGCTAATAAAAAAAAAAAGAAATAAAAAAAAAAAAAACGGCACGAAATATAGCCCTAAAAAGGGCTTTTTGGGGTGCTGTGCTTGCAGCAGAGATGAGTGGAGTCCTTCTGGACTGTAAATACACTAGCCTAGCTATGTTTTTCCTATGAATGTCAGGAGCAAAAACATAACACGTCCTATCATTAAAAAAGCAAGGTCGTTATGAGTCTAAAATGGCGGATTCCGAGTAGCTGGGAGTGTCTGTGAGGGAGTGTCTGATGTTGATTGACTCTAATGTGTCAGGCGGCTGTGACATAAAGGGTCAAAGTTTCAACAATGATGACACATAGGGGCGGATCGAACATCGCCATGTGTTCGCCCACAAACGCGAACGCGGACAACCTATGTTCGCTGTGAACCGTTCGCGGGCGAACAGTTCGGGACATCACTAATAATAAACAAATTCAGAAGTGGCAATTACTTAATATCACTGCTATATAACATAGTGAATAATGCAAACTATAAAAAATATCTTAAAAAAGGGATGGTAAAATTGAGAGAACTGCACTTCGATAACCTTAATGAACAAATAGTTTTAAAAAGTATGAAAAGAGTGGAAGAAGCATCACGTTTGACACTCTTACGTGAACAGCAGATCAAGATTATATGGATGGCATATATTACACGAGAAAAGATTGCTAAATGGGAGGGTACTCGGAAAGGTGTGAAGTGTAGACAGAACAGAGCCAACCTCATACATTGTCTCTGGCTTTGTCCAAAGATACAACAATTCTGGAGAATGATACATTTTTGAATAAATAAGATTTATGAATCTCAATTAAATTTACAGGGGGAGCATATTATCTTTTTAAATTATGTGTCCTTACTTCTTTTCTTTGTTTGTTTGTTTTTTTGTTTGTTTTTGTTTTGTTTTGTTTGTATGTTTACTTCTTTTTCTTTAATATTATCTTCCAATGTTTAACAAACTGAAAACCCTGGGGTAGAATTTTATTATAAGATGGAATAAAATGCTATGGAAATTAAATATAAAGATGTTGTAAAATTATCTTTTAAAATGAAGGATAGAATGAAGTATTGCAATACTGCTGTTTTTGTTATGCTGAGGTTATTTTGAAGGACATCCGGCTTAGTGCTCAGTATATGTATGAAAAACTTTTTTTCCATTCCATTTTTTTCTAAGTAGGCTGGAAACTATGCGACAGGGATATTTATATGCCGGAACAAAAGGCTAAAAGTGTTAAATATAAAATAAGTTGTAAGTTGCTTTATTAAAATGTATGCTAAATGTGGTATTGTAATACCGATTAATGCAAAGCTTAAGTACGGAGGAGATTGTCCTCCACTTTAGTTTTTTTTTGTTTTATGTACATTATTTATGGAAAACAAATAAAAAGAAAAAAAAAATAACTATACTTTCTGCATTTTCAATTATGAACAGTGAGTTTTTCTTTAAGGGACATTATACACCAATTTTCATATAACTGCATGTAATAGACATTTCTATAAAAAAGAATATGCACAGATCCTGATATAAAAATCCAGTATAAAACATTTTACAAACTGACTTAGAATCTCCCAGTTTAGCACTGTTAAAAAGGTTTGTCTAGGACACTCAGTAAAACTGGCTGTGGAAACAATCACCTAGATGACGAGCTTTGCGTTAGAGGCTGTGCGGTGCTAACGAGCAGTTTATGCTCACCGCTCACTTACACTTAGCGCTGGTATTACGAGTTTTTACAAATCAGACAAGAAGTGAACGTTGAGCAAAATTTTGCTCATTACCGCACTCCAATACCAGCGCTGCTTACGTTAGAGGTAAGCTGGTGTAACGTGCTCGTTAACGCAGCTCCATTGATTCCTATGGGGAAATACATTTATGTTTACACCTAACACCATAACATGAACCCTGAGTCTAAACACCCCTAATCTTACCCTAAACTGCCACCCGACATCGCCGACACCTACATTATAATTATTAACCCCTAATCTGCCGCTCCGGACACCGCCGCCACCTACATTATACTTATGAACCCCTAATCTGCTGCCCCCAACATCGTCGAAACCTACATTATATTTATTAACTCCTACTCTGCCGCCCCCAATGTCGCCGCCTCCTACCTACACTTATTAACCCCTAATCTGCCGCCGCCAACGTCGCCGCCACAATAATAAACATATTAACCCCTAAACCGCTGCACTCCCGCCTCGCAAATATTAGTTAAATATTATTAACCCCTAATCTGCCGGCCCTAACATCGCCGCCATCTAACTACATTTATTAACCCCTTATCTGCCGCCCCCAACGTTGCCACCACTATACTAAATGTATTAACCTCTAAACCTAAGTCTAACCCTAACCCTAACATCCCCTAACTTAAATATAATTAAAATAAATCTAAATAAAAATTCCTATCATTAACTAAATAATTCCTATTTAAAACTAAATACTTACCTATAAAATAATCACTAAGCTAGCTACAATATAACTAATAGTTATATTGTATCTAGCTTAGGATTTATTTTTATTTTACAGGCAAGTTTGTATTTATTTTAACTAGGTAGAATAGTTATTAAATAGTTATTAACTATTTAATAACTATCTAGCTAAAATAAATACAAAAGTACCTGTAAAATAAAACCTAACCTAAGTTACAATTACACCTAACACTACACTATAATTAAATTATTTCCCTAAATTAAATACAATAAAATACAATTAAATAAAATTATCTAAAGTACAAAAACAAACAAACAAACACTAAATTACAGAAAATAATAAACAAATTACAAGATTTTTAAACTAATTACACCTAATCTAATTCCCCTAACAAAATAAAACAGCCCCCCCAAAATAAAAAAAGCCCTACCCTACACTAAATTACAAATAGCCCTTAAAAGGGCCTTTTGCGGGGCATTGCCCCAAAGTAATCAGCTCTTTTACCTGTAAAAAAGATTAGAAATCCCCCCCAACATTAAAACCCACCACCCACACAACCAACCCTACTCTAAAACCCACCCAATAACCCCTTAAAAAAAACTAACACTAACTCCTCGAAGATCACCTTACCGGGACAAGTCTTCATTCAACCGGGCCGAATTCCTGAACGAAGCCGGGAGAAGTCTTCATCCAAGTGGTCCTCCAGACTGGTCTTCATCCAGATGGCATCTTCTATCTTCATCCATCCTGCGTGGAGCAGGTCCATCTTCAAGACATCCGACACGGAGCATCCTCTTCATCCGACGGCTAAGACTGAATGAAGGTTCCTTTAAATGACGTCATCTAAGATGGGGTCCCTTCAATTCCGATTGGCTGATAGAATTCTATCAGCCAATCGGAATTAAGGTAAAAAAAATCCTATTGGCTGATGCAATCAGCCAATAGGATTGAGCTGGCATTCTATTGGCTGTTCCAATCAGCTAATAGAATGCAAGCTCAATCCTATTGGTTGATTGCATCAGCCAATAGGATTTTTCTACCTTAATTCCGATTGGCTGATAGAATTCTATCAGTCAAACGGAATTGAAGGGACGCCATCTTGGATGACATCATTTAAAGGAACCTTCATTCAGTCTTAGCCATCGGATGAAGAGGATGCTCCGCGTCGAATGTCTTGAAGATGGACCCGCTCCGGATGGATGAAGATAGAAGATGCCATTTGGATGAAGACTTCTGCCCGTCTGGAGGACCACTTCGCCCGGCTTGGATGAAGATTTCTCCCGGGTTCGTTGAGGACTTCGGCCCAGTTGGATGAAGACTTCTCGGTAAGGTGATCTTCAAGGGTTTAGTTTTAGGTTTTTTTAAGGGGGTATTGGGTGGGTTTTAGAGTAGGGTTGGTTGTGTGGGTGTTGGGTTTTAATGTTGGGGGGGTTGTATTTTTTTTACAGGTAAAAGAGCTGATTACTTTGGGGCAATGCCCCACAAAAGGCCCTGTTTTGTAATTTAGTGTAGGGTAGGGCTTTTTTTTTTATTTTGGGGGGGCTTTTTTATTTTGTTAGGGGGATTAGATTAGGTGTAATTAGTTTAAAAATCTTGTAATTTGTTTATTATTTTCTGTAATTTAGTGTTTTTTTTGTACTTTGGATAATTTTATTTAATTGTATTTAATTGTATTTAATTTAGGGAAATAATTTAATTATAATGTAGTGTTAGGTGTAATTGTAACTTAGGTAAGGTTTTATTTTACAGGTAACTTTGTATTTATTTTAGCTAGGTAAGTATTAAATAGTTAATAACTATTAAATAACTTTTCTACCTAGTTAAAAAAAGTACATACTTGCCTGTAAAATAAAAATAAACCCTAAGCTATCTACAATGTAACTATTAGTTATATTGTAGCTAGCTTAGGGTTTATTTTATAGGTAAGTATTTAGTTTTAAATAGGAATTATTTAGTTAATGATAGGAATTTTTATTTAGATTTATTTTAATTATATTTAAGTTAGGGGGTGTAAGGGTTAGGGTTAGACTTAGATTTAGGGGTTAATAACTTTAGTATAGTGGCGGTGATGTTGGGGGCAGATTAGAGGTTAATAAATGTAGGTAGGTGTCTGCGATGTTAGGGACGGAAGATTAGAGGTTAATAATATTTAACTAATGTTTGCAAGGCGGGAGTGCGACGGTTTAGGGGTTAATATATTTATTATAGTGGCGGCGATGTCCGGTTCGGCAGATTAAGGGTTAAAAAATTTATTTTAGTGTTTCCGATGCGGGAGGGCTTGGGTTTAGGGGTTAATAGGTAGTTTATGGGTGTTAGTGTACATTTTAGCACTTTAGTTAAGAGTTTTATGCTACGGCGTTGTAGTGTAAAACTCTTAACTACTGACTTTAAAATGCGGTACCAGTCTTGACAGGAGAGGGTGTACCGCTCACTTTTTGGCAGACTCGTAATACCGGTGCTATGCAAGTCCCATTGAAAAAAGAGGATACGCAATTTACGTAAGTGGATTTGCGGTATTTCCAAGTCTGGCCAAAAAAGTGAGCGGTACACCTGTACCTGCAAGACTCGTAATACCAGCGGGCGTTACAAAGCAGCGTTTGGACCTCTTAACGCTGCTTTTTAAACCTAACGCACAACTCGTAATCTAGCCGAATAAGAGCAGACCCCCCCTCCCTTCTCTGCATATGAAAAGACAGATAACATAAACAGAACACAGCAGGAGTCTGTAAACGCATGTATACATCTGACACTGTGGGGCTTGGTTAGGAGTCTAAAAATCAGCACAATGTTGTTAACAAATAAGCAAAATTATACATTGTTACAAAAACACTTCCAGATAGGCTATATAAATAGATCATCTACAAAACAATTATGCAAAGAAAAATCTAGTGTACAATGTCCCTTTAATACCTGTAAACTATTTAATAAGCACTTTTTGTTGTGGGGACTTTTATGAGAGATAGCATGTGCATACTCGAATAAGGTATGATCTATGTTTTTGTATTATTAGAATCCATAGATTTTATATCTTGTACCAGTTATGACTTTTCAAAAGTTAAATAAAAGGATAATTCCCGATTGATGCTTCCTCTTTAAGTAAAATAGATGTTAAAGGTTAATTCATTGCTAAATTTAGTTTTGCTATCATGGAGTTTCATAAATTTGACCTAAATGTATAAGCTTTTTTTTTTTCTTCCAATTTTCTGTACTAAAACATAATGCATGGGGAGATTGTTTGGCCTTGACACTTAGAACCTCTTTTGAAACATCTCCAAATGTATTCCAGTCCTTCACAAAACACTTTTATGCGTGTTTTCACGTGATTTTTTTATTTATCTAATTCAAAAGCCTTCACCCCTTCAAATTCATCTTCCTCTGTTTTCTATGACTTACATTTGCTTTGTGGCTTTATTAAATTTATGTTTGTTTCCAGGCACACTTAAGTCACATAATAAGAAAATTATTGTTTTCTGGTTTAATATAAAGTTAAAATTATATTTTTTATTTATGGCCATTATTTTTTACTTTATTTGGAGTCAGTTGAGTATAGCTAATCATGGTAATTCTGTTAGCCAAGCATGCATTGTTTTGCAATACTGTATCTCATCACCTATGCTGAGGACAACAAGTCACAGCTATGAAGCAGATTGAGGCTTGTGTAATCTGCAGTGTGTACTTCCAAATGGGAAAACCCACAAGTTAAATTACAGAAAAAGGGGGGCAAAATAATAACGAATATTGCAGACAGGTGGGTTTTTTTATTATGCATAATTCAATATTTTATATAATTTAATTTCCAAAATGATATGAAATTGTTATTATTATTATTATTATTATTATTTGTAATATTAAAAATGTATTCAAATGCATTAGACAGATATCATCAATATTAAATCAACTAGCTGCTATTATTCAATTTGGTGCATTTTGCTTCTCTGTAGATCATTGGAAATCTTTGTGAAAGAACTTTGCAAAAGAAACCTGTTTTGTATAGTTTTATATGTGTTAACTCAATCAGAATGTAAGAAAAACAGATATTCTGGTTACATTTTCAAGTGTTTAAAGTGAATGTCAAATTAAACCACTGGTTTTCAAATCTGTTCTCAGGCCTCCCCATAGGCCACATTTCTAGAGCACAGGTGAAATAATCAGATGATTAGTAACCTTGGTTATTTTACCTGCTCTCATCCAAGCTAATCCTGAAAACCTGGCCTGTTGGGGAAGCCTGAGAACAGGTTTGAAAGCCAGTGAATTAGATTTTTATGATTCAGAAAGTATATGCAATTTAAGATACTTTTTCATTGTATTTAAATATCAAATATAGGAGTCAATCACAATCTTCTCAATATCTGCTACTGATAATGAAGTTTTGGTTTTTGGCGCTATGGAAAGCGTGATTTTCAAGAGATCATATTCCAAAATGGACTTGGCTACTAAAATCTCACAGCCGCAAAAAAAAAAAAAAAAGAATTCACCAAAAAACAGTTTTGAGAGTTAAGTACTTGTTATTGTGACTGAAACTAAGAATCCAATATTAAATGACACATACAATGGCAGTTCACAGCTCTTAAATTTACATTACAGTTTTCTTGAATTATCCCATCTGTACAGTGTGTATGGGAAATCATCATTTACATATGTGAGATTAACCTATTCTAATCCAAAACTATCCCAATGACTGGTAAATAATCTGACTTCCATTTATATATGGGCAGGATAAATTTACTGCGCATGGTTGGTCACTTAAAAATATGGTATATATATATATATATATATATATATATATATAGGATAGTAAAGTCCAAATTAAACTATCATGATTTAGATAGGGCTTGTAATGTTAAACTTTCTAATTTACTTTAATCATCAAATTTGCCTTGTTCTCTTGTTGTTCTTAGTTGAAAGCTAAACCTAGGTCGGCTTATATGCTAATTTCTAACCCCTAAAGGCCACCTCTTATCTAAATGCATTTAACAGTTTTTTACAGCTTGAGGGTGTTAGTTCATGTGTTTCATATAGATAACATTGTGCTCATGCAGTGGAGTTATTTAAGAGACAGCTCTAATTGCCTAAAATGCAAGTCTGTCAAAAGATCTGAGATAAGGAGACCGTCATCAGAAGCTTAGATACAAGGTAATTACAGAGGTAAACAGTATATTTCTATAACCGTGTTGGTTATGCAAAACTGGGGAATGGTAAATAAAGGGATTATCTATCTTTTTAAACAATAACATTTGTGGTGTTTACTACCCCTTTAATGATTATTTTGACACTGTTAATATTTTAAAAGCATTTTTTTTTTCATTGATTGAACCACTGATTGGAAAAGCACTGTTTTCTGGTTTGGCAAGATTTATATCAGAAATCAAGAATAATACTGTGGTAAAATAGTTTCCATGAGAAGAAAGTGGATTCAAATGATATCATCTTCTAGAACGTGATTTTAACATTGCTGTAAGAAAATGTTGTTAAAGCATAAAAACCATACTGTAGAGAACGGGATTGGTCTATGCCAAATTTCAATGATAGTAAGGAGATGACGACAAGGTGTTCAACAATCAACATATTGTAAATTACAATTTTTAAACTTTACATTTAAAAAAAAAACCTGTGTAAAAGATCTCTCGGTCACCAACAAGCAAGATGGAGTGGGAAACGGTTAAAATGTGAATATTAATTAAAATGAATCTAGCCCCTATATACAAATACATCTCTAAAATATCGTCTGTGGCAATTTCTGAGTTTATTTTACACGCGCAACATTATTGAATTATTCCAAATAGTCTTGAAACAACGGCAAATATATTTTATGACCAAAATGATGTGCACACCCCCAATAATTATTGAGCTCACATATTTTTAGCCACACCCATTACTAGACTTGTGCAGCACTGAATAATTTGTTTCAGATGAATCATTTGGAATGAATATTCTTAAAAATTATTTTTTTCAGAATATTCGTGTGCTGCTCTATTCGCTATTCAGCTTGTTTAAAATGAACGGAATACTGAATATTCATTAACATTTACATTAATTTTCGTTGCTCTGCTGCAGGTGGCACAATGTCACCTGTAGGATACTTAACCTATAGTGTGTCGGGAAACTGCGCTAATCCTCTTGTTTTCATAGACTCCAGTGCCCAGTGCCTAGGATCCCAGAGCCTGCGCTTAAGCATCTTCTCTGTTAGTGCAAGCGAAGAACCTTGCTAATTTGACCCTTTTTCACAGAGTCCAGGGCCACGCTAATAGGAGAATTAGGCCCTGGCCTAAGTGAAAAAGATCTGTCCTGAAGAAGAAGAGGATTAGCACGGCTCCTCAGCACACTATAGATATGTATACACCTAATATAAAGAATAACGAATATACTAATTAATAATATTTGTTGTTCTTTAAATTAGTCAGTGCATTCAATCAGATATGGATATTTGTTTCCTTTTACTGAATTGAGTATTTTCTTTATGACTTTGCATTTGTAACAAAATGAATGCACAAGCCTATCCATTACTAACGGTTGTCTAAAGTCCAGCACATACGCATGAAATCTTAATAAACAAACATTGGCAGTACAATGGGTTGTATTGAAGAGTCAGTGACTTTAAACATTCCCCTGCCAAAGGATGCCACCTTTCCCACAGGTCAGTTTGTGAAATGTCTGCCGTACTAGATCTGCTCCTGTTTACGGTAAGTGCTATTAGTGTAAAGAGGAAAGACACGGAGCAGAGCTGCCAAGTGCTGAAGCACGTAGCACATAAGAGTCGCCAATCAAATGTTGCATCACTCATTACAGAATTCCCAACTGTTCTTGGAAGCAACGTCAGCAAAAGAACTGTGTATTGAAGCTTCATGAAATTGGGTTCCAATGGCCAAGCAGCTGAGCATCAGCCTTACATTAATATATTCAATGTCAAGCATTGGCTGGACTGGTGTAAAGCATGCTGCCATTGAAGTGTATACTCAGGGGTGATTAAACATACTTCACTATCTGCTAGTCTGATGGAACATTGGCGGTACAATAGGTCATACTGAAGAAATCATTGGCTTTAAATGTGTCACCTTTGACACAGGTCAGTTTGTGAAATGTCTGCCCATAAGATCATCTCCAGTTGACAGTAAGTTTTATTATTGTACAGTTAAAACATCTAGGAGCAGCAATAGCCCACTAACTAGTAGTTTGATGAAAGGAACCCGACAAGGACGTAAAATGCTAACGCCTAGATTTGTAGTTCTGCGTTAGCCATCAAAAGCAGCGTTAAGGGGTCCTAACGCTGCTTTTTACCGCCCGCTGGTATTTAGAGTCAGTCAGGAAAGGGTCTAATGCTCACTTTCCAGCCGCGACTTTTCCATACCGCAGATCCCCTTACGCGAATTGCGTATCCTATCTTTTCAATGGGATCTTCCTAACGCCGGTATTTAGAGTCTTGGCTGAAGTGAGCGGTAGACCCTCTACCGACAAGACTCCAGCCGCAGAAAAAAGTCAGGAGTTAAGAGCTTTCTGGGCTAATGCCGGTTCATAAAGCTCTTAACTACTGTGCTCTAAAGTACACTAACACCCATAAACTACCTATGTACCCCTAAACCAAGGCCCCCCCCACATCACCGCCACTCGAATAATTTTTTTAACCCCTAATCTGCCGACCGCACACTGCCGCCACCTACATTATCCCTATGTACCCCTTATCTGCTGCCCCTAACATCGCCGACACCTACATAATATTTTATAATAATAATAATTTTATTAACCCCTAATCTGCCCCCCCCAACATCACTGCTACCTTACCTACACTTATTAACCCCTAATCTGCCGACCGGACCTCGCCACAACTATAATAAATGTATTAACCCCTAAACCGCCGCACTCCCGCCTCGCAAACCCTATAATAAATTGTATTAACCCCTAATCTGCCCTCCCTAACATCGCCGACACCTAACGCCGAGTATTAACCCCTATTTTGCTTACCGGACCTCGCCGCCACTCTAATAAATGTATTAACCCCTAAAGCTAAGTCTAACCCTAACACCCCCTAAGTTAAATATAATTTTTATCTAACGAAATAAATTAAATATTATTATAATATATATAATATAATAATAACTATTTAATAGCTATCTAGTTAAATATTATTAAAATATATATAATATAATAATAATAACTATTTAATAGCTATCTAGTTAAAATAATTACAAAATTACCTGTAAAATAAATCCCAACCTAAGTTACAATTAAACCTAACACTACAATGTCAATAAATAAATTAAATCAATTAACTACAAGTACCTACAATTAAATAAACTAAACTAAATTACAAAAAACAAACACTAAATTACAAAAAATAAAAAAAGATTACAAGAATTTTAAGCTAATTACACCTACTCTAAGCCCCCTAATAAAATAACAAAGCCCCCCAAAATAAAAAAATTCCCTACCCTAATCTAAATTAAAATAGTTAACAGCTCTATTACCTTACCAGCCCTTAAAAGGGCTTTTTGCGGGGCATGCCCCAAAGAAATCAGCTCTTTTGCCTGTAAAAAAACACAATACCACCCCCAACATTACAACCCACCACCCACATACCCCTACTCTAACCCAACCCCCCCTTAAATAAACCTAACACTACCCCCCTGAAGATCTCCCTACCTTGAGTCGTCTTCACTCAGCCGAGCAGCGATGGACCAAAAGAAGACATCCGGGGCGGCAGAAGTCTTCATCCTATCCGGGCAGAAGAGGACATCCGGACCGGCAAACATCTTCATCCAAGCGGCATCTTGTATCTTCATCCATCCGACGAGGAGCGGCTCCATCTTCAAGACCTCCGGCGTGGAACATCCTCTTCTCCCGATGACTAGACGATGAATGAAGGTTCCTTTAAGTGACGTTATCCAAGATGGTGTCCCTCGAATTCCGATTGGCTGATAGGATTCTATCAGCCAATCGGAATTAAGGTAGGAAAAATCTGATTGGCTGATTCAATCAGCCAATCAGATTCAAGTTCAATCGGTTTGGCTGATCCAATCAGCCAATCAGATTGAGCTCGCATTCTATTGGCTGATCGGAACAGCCAATAGAATGTGAGCTCAATCTGATCGGAACCAAACCATTTTTTTAAATGAATGTGGTTGACCTCATAATTAGCTGCAAGCAAAAGTGCTACATTTAGGGCTAGTTTACGAGTGGAGCCCTATTTAATACTCCCGCTCATGCTTTGCAATATTCGAAGTCAAGATTTTTGCGTGCTTCAGTTTGCACGTGTATTACAAGTTAAAAGTAAAAAGTTTTCACAAGAGCACTAACCTGATGCACGCAAAAAGCCAAATTTTGAATATTACAACCGCGTTAATGTATTCCTCCATAGATTTAAATGAAAAGTGAAAAAAACCTAACACCCTTACTCGCGCACAAACCCGATCTCACTTTCTCAAGTCTGATAACCCGACCTGAAATATGAATATTTCACATTCCAATGTTCTTCTCGTAGAAGAATATGTTCTATTTATTCTTAAAAATATATATATATATAATTTTATTTTGGTACAATACATATCTCTCTCTCTTTCTCTTTCTCTTTCTCTCTCTCTCTCTCTCTCTCTCTCTCTCTCTCTCTCTCTATATAGGTATAGATATATACACTTGCAGGAATGTATATTTATAAATACATATTCCCTTATGTGAAGAACATTGGAAGAAAAATTACATAGTTAAACACTTTATTTAATTTGAATATTGCATTTATATGATTTTTTAAAATGTTTTTATCTACTTGACTGCAAACAGCTCCAATGCACTTCTATATATGTCTATATATGTGAATATATGTATTTATGTGTATATATATGTCTGTAAATATATAAATAATTAAAAAAATAGAGAAATATTGTACAGGGTATAATTTTAGACCTGTAAACAGAGAGGGAATTCAGCACTCTTTTTCATATACAGAAAAATATTAAAAACTTATTTATTCTGTATGTGGGAAGTGGGATATTATGTGTGTATCTAATTTTGCACCTGAGCTTTTTGATTTGGTTAATAAAGCATTTATATTTTTACATTAAAAAAAGAGTGCTGAATTCCCCCTCTGTTTACCAGTGACGTGCAGTGAGGTCAGAGGCTGGTGAGGCACTAGATATGATAAGCCGGAGAAACACATGTACAGAGGGCCGCAAGTACTCCCAACAAGGCAGGTTTAAATGATAGCTGAACTAGTGCACAGGTGACATAATCAGGTGATGGGTGAGAGCAAGTTAGTAACCACTGAGTTACTGATCAGCTGATTACTTCACCTGTGCACTTATTCAGCTATTATGAAAAACTGGCCTGTTGAGGGTACTTGAGGACCATTGTTGAGAAACACTGCACTAAAGCACCAGCTCATCGGAAATGTATTGATTACCTGGCGAATAAAGCACACATACTCTGCTCACTGACACCCACACACACTCTGCTCACATACACACTCACACAATTCTGTGGCACAGTGCCAGTTACTAAGCAATTAGAATGATCCACAATCTCTTCTCTACTCACTACTGTATTGTAAAAAAAGAAATAATTTACCATACAAGTTTTACACAAAGGACAAGTTATCAATACTGCCAACACAGCTGCTGCTGCAATATGGTGTTCAAGAAGCGCACGTGCACATCTCACTAAGGCATGCTCTTCAACAAAGGATACCAAAAGAATGAAGTACATAATAATAAAAGTAAAATAGAAAGTTTATTTTTTTTTTTTGTGTGCAATGTCTATCTGAATGATGGAAATGTAATTATGACTTTCATGTTCCTTTCAAAAACCAATTTGATTTGCTGACATGGGGCCAGTAACAGTTGATGCTAATTCTCAAAATATAAATAACTAGAAAAGTCTATTAAAATAGCATGCTCTACCTCAATCATGAAAGTTAAATTTTAAATGTCACCCTTTGACTATGTGTTTAACCAGTTACTTTACAGTGGCATTATTTCTAAAAACATTTAACTGCAATAATTACATATATTTTTTAAATGACTCATTATCTCCTTTTTATTAATATAAACTTGTATAAAAGCAGCACATATTAAAAACACAATGCAACAGCTTTCAATTGATTTGTGAATTACAAGTTAACAGCAGTCTTTAAATAAATGGAGACACAGAGAAAAATAAAAATAGATACTGCATCCTCTGACTGAACAGACATAACATATATGGAGTTTGTACCTAATTAAATCAAATAACCATGAAAAAGGGAGGCTTAGCAATATTCAATGTCAAAAACTTTAATTTAAATAATGTGGACACTGCACACTTAACTTCAAACTCTGGGTTTTAAATGATGGATTTAAATTTGAATTGACCCTTTGACTTCCTGTCAGTATTGGGTTATGCTCACTTACTGCCCCCCCCCCTTTTAATGAGCTGTATCTGAACACAATTTGTGAATCACAAGAGATGTAGAATACTACTTTACTCTTCTGCTTGGTGTCATCTGTTCTTAGGTTACCTCAGCTTCCAGTTGTGTCACATGACCCTGCTCACTGCATCCTCCTGATTAATCTATATATCCTTCACTTGCTAGGAGGCATTGAGAGGAGTGCCTCCTATTGGTCCCAAATTTTTGCTGCTAATATATTGACAGAACACAGGTGGCGCTGCAGCACAGCTTTTCCTTTGACCCATGTACTGCAATGGAGAGAAGCGTTCCTGTACCTGCCTCTCCATAGCATTACATGGGGGGGAAATTTTTTTGACTTTTTTTTGTTTTAATTAAAATTTCATTAAGCTTTGGCCACATATGGCAGGGTAGGCACTGCCTCCCCTGCCTCCTATGAGTGCACGTCCCTGCTGTTTACAGGTCTAAAATTATACCCTGTACAATCTTTCTCTATTTTGTTTTTTTAAATGACGTATTTGAGGGTCTGCACCATTAGATAATGGCAATAACATTTTTGAATTAGTATTCTATCCAGTTTTGTAATCTATCGCTCTCCTTTTGCACATTGTTTTGAACACATATAAATACAGTACATATGCCTACACACACACATATATATATATATATATATATATATATATATATACATACGCATACATACATTGCATGCACATTTTTATATTTAGTTATTCTCTGAATGCTGAAGAAGGTGTATGATGCAGCTTTTTGCTCTCTTTGGAGCCGGATTTCTCCTTGTGAAAGTGAAACAGATATATGTATATATTATATTGTGTCGGCACGACTGATATCGCTCCCGAGAGTCACTGGGGGATTGGACCGAATAGCCGGGTAGTGGGGGTCACTCATATCTTTGGTTCAAAAAGTAAGTTTACAATAAGATCAGAGCATGGCTGCCACTGAAACTGATGATCTATCCATCCTGAAGTGAACACTATGTGCTACATACCTGTTGTGCGTATGGGATATTGTTTCCAAGGTAATGATAGTGGTATACAGTGGAAAGGCACCATTTGTATTTTCAACTGGGATACCAGTTGATCAATATCACTACATAGAATAATGGCTCAATATAGTGGGAACCCATGGTCACTCATGATAAGCACATTGATATATGGTACACAGATACTACACAGAACGTTCAACAACCATTACCGTAATTAGGGACTGAGGTATGAATTAATACATACAACATGATAATAAGACTTGGGTCAAATCAAAAGTTTATAATATACTCTATTCTGATGTTTCACCTTTAAAATTTATAACCTATAGGCTATTTAGTCTATGGTATAAGGAATATTATTTTGAGCACATAAAATACCCCAGAATGGGGGTTTATACACTCACATAGGAGATAATAAGGAATCACTTCTGAAAATACTACACATATGAGCTTCTGCCCATACACTGTTGCCATGGCAACTACACATACATAATTGGCAAGCTTAGGTTAAAAGGTGATATCGGATCACTTAACATAATGCTCATATATTGTGTATAAGTAAATTTGTTGCTCTAGACTGGCACATAAATAGATAAGTCTTCCATTATTTTGGTTCCTGTTTATTGAGGTCACTATGGCAACTGCCATTAGTAAGGCACACACCCATTACAGTAATACTGATGCTTTAAAATGCAACAAATTAACAAAGTCCTGTGAGGTTCTAAGTTATATGTAACATCTGTATATGCACCGATACATCAGATGGGTCGTCTGCTTAGTTTCCCCTTTATTGTGTATTTAGGTTACCATGGCAACCGCTACTATGACATACACTGATTATTACAATTTTTATGCTCTAAATGCATTTTAAAGTGCAATATAAATGCACACCCTTGTAAGGATGTAAAGTTTATGTAACATACACAATAACATTACTAGATTTGATATTTTATGTTACGATCTTCGATTTTTGTATTTACACCTATGTAAGTCCCAGACCGGAAGTTGGAAACTGTCACCTCCTTTTGACGATAGGCTGGGATGCAGGTTTGCATTCCAAACACTCACCTAGATTATGAGTTTTGTGCGAAACAGGGTACAAATATAACGCCAAAAAATTGAGTTATTTCACTCTCCATAGTGCTGCCTTTACGAGTTACTGAAAAGCCTCCTAGTGCTGTGCGTTATGGTGCGTTAAGATCCATACCGCACAAAAGCCAAGGGCTGATTTGACATGCACGCTTTCCCCCATGGACATCATGAGGAGAGAGAGTTAGAAAAAACGAACACCTAAAGTGCGGAATGGTGATTGCCGTAACGCAACCCCATTGATGTCTATGGAGAAAAGAAAGTTACATTCAAACCTAACACCCTAACATAAACCCCTAGTCTAAACACCCCTAATCCACTGCTCCCCAACTTCGCTGACACTAAATAAAGTTATTATCCCCTAATCTGCCGCTCCCCAATATCGCCAACACCTAAATAAACCTATTAACCCCTAAACTGCCCCACATCGCAAAACACTACATTAAACTATTAACCCCTAAACCTAGCACCCCACTAACTTTAAAATTACAATATAACTATCTTAAAATAAATAAAAACTTACCTGTGAAATAAAAAAAAAACTAAGTTTAAACTATACCTAACATTACTATTCTAATAAAATAAAAAAAAAATACCAATTCAAAAATCTAAATTACAAATTTAAAAAACCAAACACTACTATAAAAAAATTAAAATCTAAAATTACAAAAAAATAATAAACACAAATTTACAAAAAATAAAAAACACTAAGGGCTCCATGTACTAAGCCGTCAATTCATCCGTCATTTTAGACGCGGCTAAACTCGCCGTTACTCGCCGCGGGCGAAATGGTGTCCGCTGTAGCTATGTACTAATAATCCCACAATAAATTGACACGTCTAGCCCGCCGCGAGCAGTGGCGGAATATTGATAAATTTGACGCCTCGCTCGCCGCGAATAAGCTGATGTACTTAACTTTCAGTTCAATTGTCTGGCCAATTGTTAACACGTGACATGTAAGGTGTCATGAACGTCATAGTAGTCGCGGGAATAGAATTTTGCTCCTATAAATGGAAAACTTTTCTAAACAACTGTATTATTGTTCCAAAATTTTTGGAGAGTAATTACAGAGCGCTCTTTTTTGTGATCTTTATTTACAATTTCGATATGGCTTCATCTGGATCTGAAACCGCTTCAAAATCCAAGAATCCTCACTTTTCTCATCAGCAAAACGTCGTTTTGATTGACATGATTATTGACTCTTATGATTATTTGTTTGGATGTCGTGTCAAACAGACAAATTTTTCTAGAAGGAAGCAGATCTGGCAAAGGATCAGCGACGCTGTTAGTGCCCAGGGTCCAGGAAAAAAGGATGTCGATCAGCTGAAGAAGCGTTACAACGACATTAAACGCTTCGCCAAAGCTAAATTGGCCAGAGAAAAAAATTCGGCACGTGCTACCGGAGGTGGACCAGCATATGTGGCAGACCTCAATGATTATGAGCAGAAGCTTGTTCAGCGTCTGGGACCAGAGATCATCACTGGCATAACGGATGATTGTGACAGTGATTTAAGAGGTAAATGTACAACATAGTTGACGTAAATGTTTTTTTTAAAGTTATGATAGGTCATTGTCTCCAATATATATTTCTTTAAAATAACATTATCTGACTTCTTACGCTTTAGTATCCTATATGCCATCTAGGCCCCAAATACTGTAATCATTTATGTCGCATATATGTATAAGGGATTGTACAAGCCATTTAGGCCCCAAATACTGTAATCATTTATGTCGCATATATGTATAAGGGATTGTTGCGTTATTTGACTATAGAATATTATTGTTAACATCTTTCCAAATTGTTCTCCGCTTTATAAACATACTTTTTTCAGATATAGCTATGCACATAGTTGACGCAGTCACATGAACCATCTATGTGCATCAACCAATGATCATTTACTGTGCCTGTATAGATTTGCTTTTCCTCAAAGTATAAAAATCCAATGAATGCAAAAACATAATACATTTAAATATTTTTGAAAAAGCATTTTCTTATGCAATTTGTAAAGGTAATTATATTTGTTCATGTCCCTTTAAAGAGCCACTAAACCCAAAATGTTATATTAATGATTCGGATAGAGAATTGAAATTTAAACAACATATTACTTCCATTATTTCTTTGGCTTCATTTTCTAGATATTCTTAGTTGAAGAAAAATAAATACACATGTTGAGCCAATCACACGAGGCTTCTTTGTGCATCAATCAAATGCTTTTCAACAAAGAATATCAAGAGAATAAAACAAATTAGATAATATAATTAAATTAGAAAGATGTTTATAAATGCATTCTCTTTCCAAATCATAAAAAAAGGTGGTTGGCATGTCCCTTTAATGATTGAGCCTGCATTCACTGCTGTAATTATTATTATTAACACTTTTAGCTTTCAGTTTCAACTAGAAATAAAAATAAACCTAATTTTTTTTAAATTTTTTTTTTTAAAGCGATGCCAACATCACAAGCAGAGCCTGTGAGGAGTAACAAAGTGCCCACTTGTTCTACTTCATCTTCTGCGGTTTCAAGACCACCCAGTGCAGCTGTTTCCAGACCTTCGGCCAGTTTTACACATGGACAATTAATACGCTCATCATCTAATGTTACACACACAACTTCCTCGGCGGACACACTACCTGATCTAAGGACCAGCACTCCACAAACTGGTGTTGGTAGAGCAACTGGTAAGTACTTTACAAATGAATAATTTCAATGTTGTGTGTTTTATCTCTTTTATCTCTCAATTTTTTTTTTATTTTTTTTTTTAAATGTCAAATGTCATTATTGACATATTCTATTTCGAGATCTTTTACAGATGGAATGTAATTTGAAGTTCAAATAGCAATGATCATAGATTTTCATGAAAGGGACACTGTACCAATTTTTTTAAATGAGGATTCGTGTAGAGCATGCATGCTATTTTAATCAACTTTCTAATGGTTTTAAAATTTATCATTATTTTCTTTTTGAGAATTGATCATAGTATTACATAAGAAAGCTGATAGAAATTCCATGCAATATATCTTATTCTCAAAAAGATTATTTTTGCTTCAGTGTCCAGTTAATTGCAAAATACATTCCCATTAATAATTTTGAATATATCGTTACATTGACAAAAAAACATTTTATTTATTTATTTTTATGTTATTTATTTTTTTATAGGTGATTTGGGACGTCTTTTCCAGCGATTGACTGGACATTCATCTCCATTATTTGATGGTATGTATCACATATGTATAAATATATAATATAAATTAAATTGGTGTATGACGGTTGTATCAGCTCTCTCCTTCTATTCTATTTCTGCAAGTGTTTTTATAACATTTTATTTTTATTTACTAACAATTTGTTATGTCTTGATCTAGAAGAAGAAAACTCATCAAGGGAGATCACTATCAATCTCATGCCGATAGTGGAAAATCCCATTCAAGATGAACCACCAGGAGGGCATGATGGAAGTGAGACTCCAGATATTCTTGAAGATTTGGGAGATGCGCAACCGGATGAAATTCACACACCAGAAAACATTGAGGAACCTGTTGAAACACAGGCACCACCAATTGCACTGCAAACAGGTGGTGTAAATATTGACAATACACCGGCAGAAGGACTATTGGGCGATGTTGCATTGAGGGAAATGTTGACACTGGCAAGGCAATACAGAGAGGACCACAGAGAAATGCAAAATATTATTAACACAAATATTGACCGCTGGGCTGCTCTGTCAGAAAAAAATGTGGAAATAGAAATGCAAAGGAATGAGATAGAGATGCAGAAATTACAGCTGCAAAGAGAGATGTTCCAGTGGCAGAGGCAGATGGATGAAGAGAAAAACCATCAAATTAACAGAGCTTTAACCATCAGCGAAAAGACATTACAATCTCTGTTGGCTATTGTCAGTGAAAGGGAGGCTACAACAGACCCAAAGAGGCCACGTCTGGAGTGAACATTTTGTATTATTTAGTCACTGTTCATTTTTTTAATCTGTATATTGTTTACTAAGTTATTTTTTGTGTATTTTAAAGGGACACTGTACTCAAATTTTTTCTTTTGTGATTCAGATAGAGCATGCAATTTTAAGCAACTTTCTAATTTACTTCTATTATCAATTTTTCGTCGTTCTCTTGATATCTTTATTTTAAAAAGAAAGCATCTAAGCTGAGGAGCCAGCAAATGTGTGGTTCAGAACCATGGACAGCAATTGTTTATTGGTGCTGCCCAATCAGCAAGGACAACCCAGGTTGTTCAACAAAAATGGGCCGGCATCTAATCTTAAATTCTTGCTTTTCAAATAAACATACCAAGAGAATGAAGAAAATTTGATAATAGGAGTACATTTGAAAGTTGATTAAAATTGCATGCTCTATCTGAATCACAAAAGATAAAATTTGGATACAGTGTCCCTTTAAGTTTAAAATGTTAGTCACTGTTCATTTTTTTAATCTGTATATTGTTTACTAAGTTCTTTTTTGTGTATTTTAAAGGGACACTGTACTCAAATTTTAAAATGTTAGTCACTGTTCATTTTTTTAATCTGTATATTGTTTACTAAGTTATTTTTTGTGTATTTTAAAGGGACACTGTACTCAAATTTTAAAATGTTAGTCACTGTTCATTTTTTTAATCTGTATATTGTTTACTAAGTTATTTTTTGTGTATTTTAAAGGGACACTGTACTCAAATTTTTTCTTTTGTGATTCAGATAGAGCATGCAATTTTAAGCAACTTTCTAATTTACTTCTATTATCAATTTTTCGTCGTTCTCTTGATATCTTTATTTTAAAAAGAAGGCTTCTAAGCTGAGGAGCCAGCAAATGTGTGGTTCAGAACCATGGACAGCAATTGTTTATTGGTGCTGCCCAATCAGCAAGGACAACCCAGGTTGTTCAACAAAAATGGGCCGGCATCTAATCTTAAATTCTTGCTTTTCAAATAAACATACCAAGAGAATGAAGAAAATTTGATAATAGGAGTACATTTGAAAGTTGATTAAAATTGCATGCTCTATCTGAATCACAAAAGATAAAATTTGGATACAGTGTCCCTTTAAGTTTAAAATGTTATTATTTAATAAAGACAAATTTTTTTATGTCCAAAAAAAACGTTTATTTATATAAATTCAAACTCACTTTTGATTCTTCAACAGAAAAGTTTTTCTCAGTTATTAATCATGACAAAACAAAAAATGAAATCAAATTACATATTTACGGTATAAAAAATCTACTTGCTCCATTAACATTCCCAAAGTTGCCCTAATTTTAGAAATTTTTTGTTTAACATGATCTTCTAGACAACTCTGAGTACTTTTGTCTGCAGTTTCAATAGTTGATGTTGAAGATAAATCTGTAGAAAAATAAATGCAAAGCAAATTTTAATTCAATTTTCATATACATATTCAATGTATGATAGGGTTTTTCATCACAAATATTACCTCCTGATGTGCTGTTATCTACGTTATCTACTATATTAGCTTCTACACTTATGTCCACTCCTTTAAAGCTTTCATCTGAGCCAACTCCTATTTGAAATATACAATATGTATTAGTTAAAACTTGGATTTTCTTAGATTTAAGATTACTGAGTATGAAACATACCTTTATCTAACATCATTGTTGGTAAAACTTCTATCCTTGGTTGAGTATCATCTGAAGTCAATGCTTCAAATATTGTCACACTATCAGGATTTTGAAATTCTTCCATTTCCATACTAGTTTCCATGTCTTCCATGGTAATATCTATGAACGAAATTACAAAGATAAAGATAGAAAACTATTAAATCAAAAACCTTGTATATATTATTTAAAACAATAATAATAATAATCATTAAAAGGGACACAGAACCCAATTTCTAAGTTTCATGATTCAGATAGTGCATGCAATTTAAATAAACTTTCAATTTTACTTCATTCTTTTTGTATCTTTATTTGAAAAGCAAGAATCTAAGTTTAGATGCCAGCCCATTTTTGGTGAACCAACTGTGTTGTACTTGCTAATTGGACAGAACCAATCAAAGAGTGCTGTCCATGGTGCTCAACCAAAAATTGGCTGGCTCCTTAGGTTAGATGCCTTCTTTTTCAAATAAAGATAGAAAGTTAATGAGGAAAAAAATGATAATAGAAGTAAATTAGCAACTTGATTAATATTGCATGCTAAAACTTTTTAAGCCAAAACCTAAAATATATGATTTAAAATTTAAATAATAAGTCATTACCTGTCTGTGTGTTTTTATGACAAATTTCATATGGATTTGGAGATAATTCAATATCCAATAGTGTTATTGGCAAAGGTGGAGAAAGAGCTTCACTTCTGGGTGTTTGCACCAACATTGACCTTAAGTAGCGTGGTGGGTGTGCACACTTCATTCTCCTACTTCTCATATCTATAAACATATATATAATAAAAATTTGTAATAAACATTTTTTAATTAATTATTCCAAGTAATTTTTTGTTTTCAAAACATTCAGTTCTGCATGCTTACTTTTCTAACATGTTTCAATGTTATATAGTAATATATTTATATTTTATTCTACTAACTCAGTTCTGCATGTTTCAATGGTATATACTAATATAGTTATATTTTACTCTACTAAATCATTTTTGTATGCTAAGTTTTCTAAACTTTTAAGTGTATATAGTAATATAGTTAAATTTTAATCTACTAACTCAGTTCTGCATGCTTACTTTTGTAACTTTTTGCAATTGTATATACTAATATAGTCAAAGTAACAGTCAGGAAATATTATTTTCCTGGATTCGTCAATGATGACGCAGTTAAAAAATAAAACCTTTTTTTTTTTATTAAAAATTATTTCATATATAATTTTGAAACTTACATGTCCTTATCAATCTTCGAATCGATTTATAGTACTTCGGTTCTCTTCTCTTCAAATCACTATATTTTCTAAGACACTGTCGTCTTGTTCTTTTAATTTTTGAAATACGATGCATTCTTCTCAGCATCTCGTATATAATTTTGTCTCTGCATTCCTGTCTCACTTCCCTCACACCACCAATCCGTTTAGGGAAATATTTATCCATGGCATAAACTAATATCACCAATTCTCCAGCACCAAAAGGTTCAGGACGCGACATGTTTGACGATGACGTGATTAATCGTTATGTCAATCATTAGCGCATTGATATAGATATGTATCCCCGAAAAATAGAGAAAAATATAATGTATATGTAGATTAATGTATTTTATGAAGGTTTGTAAATATCGATGTTTATAGTTATTACAAATGTTATTTGTTTTCTATACATTTTCTTTGTTTCAGATGTGTTGATATGTATTAACATTTATACTTTGGTTTACAATAGTTATTTTGTTTCTAAACATTTTATTTGTTTCAGATGTGTTTATATGTATTAAAATGTTGTTTGGTTTACAATAGTTATTTTGTTTCTAAACATTTTATTTGTTTCAGATGTGTTTATATGTATTAAAATGTTGTTTGGTTTACAATTGTTATTTTGTTTCTAAACATTTCCTTTGTTTCATATGTGTTTATATGTATTAGAATTTATTTTGGTTTACAATTGTTATTTGGTTTCTAAACATTTCCTTTTTTTTCAGATGTGTTTATATGTATTACAAGTTACTTTGGTTTACAATTGTTAATATATAATGTTTAAAGATTATAATTTTGTAATAAAATAATTTATTTTGCCATTATTTTCTATATGCCACTATTCTTTTAACAAATCTTGAATGCAAAAATATATTATAAAGGTTAAGAAAATAAGTGCTAAGAGTAAGCCCTTAAGGTATTTATTTGAATATGGGAAAACCTAGTAGCTGTTAAAAATAGAGGTTAGAATAAAACAAATAAAATTAGCAAGTCTTTTTTAACTCAAAAATCCAATCTGATAACATAAAGCACTGTTGAATATACTGTCGCTTGTTACAGCTACAATTCAATGACACAATACAATGAATTAGCATCAGCTATGGAGGGATTACATTACAATAATCACATATGTAAAAGAGTGAGAGCAGCTGTAGACACTAGTGTGATGTCACAAAGACAATGTATTACCTATAATATTGTCTGTAATAACTTTGATCATAAACTTTATTTATTTGAAACCATTGATAATTGAAGAGCAACAACTGTTATGTATTTAACTGTTTATCATGAGTGATTTTTAATAACCTTAATTTAAAAAAAATAATGGAGACAAGTTAATAAAGAAAGTTTTTTATTGATCAACTGAAACTTTAATCCTCAAACACAAAATATTGTTCTGAAACCATGTCCCTTGTTGCATTTCCACGCCTATTAGCTTGTTCTACACATATTTCTTCTGGTAAATCATCAGCATCTATTGGATCTTCATCTTCTAATGGACAGCCTCTTTTAATTGCAATATTGTGCAGTATGCAGCAAACCAATATAATTTTTGCAACTTTCTCTGGTGCATACTGCATAGCACCACCAGAACGATCAAGACATCGAAACCGCATTTTCAAAAGACCGAAAGTCCTCTCAATAATCCCCCTGGTAGATCGGTGAGCTTCATTGAAACGTACTTGACTTCTGGTCTGTGGGTTGTTATAGAGAGTCAACAGCCATTCTGTACATGAGTACCCTCCATCTCCTAATAGAAGATATAATAAATATAAATATTAATATAAGAATAATTATAAAGATTCAGAACTATACAATACAATTAAACTATACAGATTACAGTCGACAAATTGGGCGCAATTTTGGTACATTGAAATGAGAGACATATTAGACGCCAGTTATGCTTACCTAGAAGCCATCCGTCAGGCATATTTCCGTCCTCGAACTTCCGGCATAACCCAGTCTGCCTTAAAATGTAAGAATCATGACAGGAGCCAGGAAAGTTAGAACGGACACTGATAATCCTCATGTTGGGGTCACAGACCATCTGGACATTCAAGGAATGGAAATGCTTTCTATTCCTATAGATCTCCTCACGAGCTTGAAGTGGTCTTACAGCAACATGGGTACAGTCTATGGCACCTAGGACATTGGGCATCCCAGCCATCCTATAGAAATTTGACTTGATAGATTGCCATTCTTCAGGGGTAGATGGCAAACAAACATATCAATGAAAAATAACCATCATAGCCCCTATTACTTTGGATAAGTGGCGTGAAAAAGCAGATTGACTCATTCCAATAATGACGCTAGAAACTGCCTGAAAGGAGCCTGTTGCAAAAAAATGCAATGCCGCTAATAGTTTCAGAAGTCCCGGAATAGCTTGTGAACGAGCAGTCATCGGCTCCAAATGATCTTCAATCTCTCGATACAGGTGTAATATCGATTCACGATCAAGCCGGAATCTTTGTATGATCTCTCGGTCAGAAAGGCCGTGCAAACCAACCCGTGGAAGGAATACACGGGGGACTCGAACTCTCCTTCTTCTAACCAATCGATTAGCTACATTTCCAGTATTCTGTCTTCTAGCCCGGATTTGCATCAAACGGAGAATAAACAAAAACAGAATTCTCTCCATAGCTGCTGAAATGAACAATGTAAGTACAATGCTGATATTACTGCCTTTTATATATGTCTAGACTGGCGTCTAGTGGCTTCCCTATTGTTTTGTACCTTGCCCGCCACCTAAAAGGTGGCGAGGCAAAAATAACGAGGTGGGGGCGGAGATTGACGCGAGCGGACAAATAGATTTTTTAGTACATTCGTTTTTGGCGAGTTGGTGGTCAAATGTGTCTAATTACAGTAAAAAATGGAGAGGTAGCGAGGTATGGCGGATAAGTACGCTCGCAATTTTAAAGATGCGAGTTTTTACATAATTGACGGCTTTGTACATATCAGTTTGCGAGTTTGGACGCGAGATTTGTTGCGGGTAGCTCGCTGACTGCTTAGTACATGGAGCCCTAAGATTACAAAAATAATAAATGAAATGATCAAAAATAAAAACAATTACACCTAATCTAATAGCCCTATAACAAAAAAAATAACCCCCCCCCAAACAACAACCCCTAACCTACAATAAACTACCTTAAAAGGGCCTAGGTTAAACAGCTCTTTTACCTGTAAAAAATACAAATTCCCCCTAACAGTAAAATCCACCACCCAACCAACCCCCCAAAATAAAAAATCTAACTCTAAAAAAAAACCTAAGATACCCATTGCCCCTAAAGGGGCATTTGTATGGGCATTGTCTTTAAAAGGGCATGCAGCTCTTTTTCACTGCCCTTAAAGGGCATTTAGCTCGTTTACATTTTGCCCAAAGCTCTAATCTGAAAAAAAAACACCAAAAATTTTAAAAATACCTAACACTAACCCCATAATATCTGTATGTGTGTACAGGTAGCCCTCAGTTTACGCCGGGGTTAGGTTCCAGAAGGAATGGTTGTAAATCAAAACCGTTGTAAATTGAAACCCAGTTTATAATGTAAGTCAATGAAAAGTGAGGGAGTTAGGTTCCAGGCCCCTCTCAAAATTGGCATAAGTAACACCTAATACATTATTTTTAAAGCTTTGAAATGAAGACTTTAAATGCTAAACAGCATTATAAACCTAATAAAATAATCACACATCACAGAATATATAATTAAACTAAGTTAAATGAAGAAAAACATTTGCTAAACAGCATTATAAACCTTATAAAATAATCACACAACACAGACTTTACTTGCATTTTTCTGCAAACAGTTCTTTTTATGCATTCCAATCTGGACTGATTTATAGAAAGGGAAATCTTGTTCCTTTGCAAGCTGCTCGATACCTCAGGTCTGGTTAAGCTAATTATTTTCAGCTTGCTTGGCTTGCATATCTTTGCTGCAACACAAGTGGACAGCTCCACCTTCTGGCTATTTTAATCAATGCACTGCTTCTCAATGCTTTTCAATAGCAGTCACATGGTTGTGTGTATATATATATATGTGTGTGTGTGTGTATATATATATATATATATATAAATATATATGTGTGTATATATATATATATATATATATATGTGTGTGTGTATGGTTCATAAACATTGTCTCATGATCTTGTGATCCCGCAGTACCAAGTGGTTTTGATCTATAGCTCCCATGGCGTTTGGTTTCCCCCACAAAGCATAAAAGACAAAGATCAGTAGGTGACATGTGCAATTAATTTATTCAATATCATTCCATGAAATAAATGCTTTACAGCAGATGATAGTTCAAACAATTAATTTCAATCATAATTGGACAGAAAATTGATCAATATTCTCTAACAACCTTGTCTCTCCCTATCCCCTCTGTCAAGCTTGGCTCACTCACATTCTCTCTTACTGGCCCAGGTCTAGAAAGATGCTGAACCTCTGCTGAACACCACAAATGTTTCACCATGCTGGCCCAACCCAAGACTGACACGTTTCACGCCCCCCTAGTGCATTTTATTTTGCACATGGGTAGGGCATTGATCGTTGTGTATCGTAGACGTAGTGGAATGATCCAATGCTGACCTATGCACTCCGGATACTGGATAGCCTCTCAATACTGGGACAGTGAATCAGGTTCATCCCGGAGCCACGGTGTGTCACGTTTGTGAACCTCTTTTTACTCTGACTCTCACTGAACCAGTCACAGGCTGGTTCATCTCATTCTCATTTGATAAAGTACAAAGCCTTTATCAAACCTACTTTATTCTCATGTGTTTGAAACATTGTGCACATTTGTTTAATCTACCTAGGTATGCTTTTCAACAAAGGATATCCAAAGAACAAAGTACATTTGATAAGAGAAGTGAATTCGATTAATAAAAACAACAAAGCATATCCTATCTAAATATTGAATGCTTCATTTGTATACTTTTAATTATTTATTGAAATAAGTATGGAATTAACACATATCAACAATCTTTATCTATGATAACAATGCAGGTACAAGTGTTAAAACAGCAGGTCATGCACTGGATGCTATAAAACTGATGTTTCATACAGACTGAGGCTATGACAGACTGGTACTCTAAGCCAACTAGTATATCTGACAAATGCGAAAAACAGACTAGAATTAACATCAAATCATGATAAGTAGACATGAATAAGTGACAGCTGTTTTAGGTAGGTAAGTTGTTAGATAGGTAGGTTGGTAGATTGTCAGGTAGATAGGTAGATAGATTGGTAGAATGATAGGTAGGTAGGTTGGTAGATAGGTAGGTAGGTTGGTAGATAGGTAGGTAGGTTGTTAGGTAGGTTAGTAGATAGGTTGGTAGGTAGGTTGTTAGATAGGTAGGTTGGTAGATTGTCAGGTAGATAGGTAGATAGATTGGTAGAATGGTAGATAGGTAGGTAGATAAGTAGATAGATTGGTAGAATGGTAGGTAGGTAGGTAGGTTGTTAGATAGGTAGGTTGGTAGATTGGCAGGTAGATAGGTAGATAGATTGGTAGAATGGTAGGTAGGTTGGTAGATAGGTAGGTAGGTCGGTAGATAGGTTGATAGGTATGTGTGGCTAGCAGAAAATAATTCCAGGATTGATTCAAAAGGAACCAATATAAGGAAGAGCTAAGATGGAGCAGCAGGACATAAAATGCAGGAGATAGTCAACGGATACTGTAGTATGCAAGGGCCTGTAGGATTCATTGTACAGGTAAATGGCCTGCGGGAACAATGAAACAGATTATGGATGATAACTTAAATTCTACAACTAACATTTTCTTGCTTTTAAAAAAATCACATATAATAAAACAAAGTCATTCTTAGGGCACAAATCATTTTATAGCAAATGTTTGCAACAAGGTTAGAAATGACTGCAATACAATTCTGTGCTAGTTTTCTTGTATAATTGTTATATGGCGTTGGCTACCATATTACCAGCATTATGTTTTACAATGTATAAATGCGTGTGACCAAGTATCTAATAGCCTGGAAGGCCACAGAAAGTCACTAAAAAATACCGAGCTTTCACACAGAAATTTCTTAAGGATTAAAATGAGACGCTTTGGGATCTGCTCCAATACATTACAGGCTTTGTGACTATTGCAATGGTAAATTAACATTTTGATGATCACATTTTAGTTGTTTACTAGTTAATTAGTTTAAAATCATAGAGGTAAAAAGTGTATTAATATAAAAGTGTTGGGTCTACAAAACTGGGGGATGGGTAATAAAGGGATTATCTATCTTTTTACACAATAACACATTTTAAGTAGACTGTCACTTTAAGTGCAAAAGGTATAAAGGGTTAAAGGTGCGTGAAAGTCAAAATTATTTTTATAGTTGACAAAGAGCCTGCAATTGTAAGATACTTTTGAATTTACTTTTATTATCTCATTTTCTTCTTTCACTTGTTATCCTTTGTTGTACACTCAGGAGCAGCAAAAGACTACAGAAAGCTAGCTGGTGATTGGTGGCTAAAAAAATATGTCTCTTGTCATTGTTACACCACATTCTTTCAGCTAATTCCCAGTAGTGCATTGGCACTTAGAAGCTGGCTTTAACTATGTGTTTAATCCCTTTGCAGGGGTTAAACACATAGGTCTAGATAACAAATGAAGTGCAAAGATATTAGCTTTATTGTGTGCTAACACCTCTCAAGTGAAATAATAATTTTATTTTTGCTTAATATTACAAGTTATAAGTAATGTTTTAGCAAAAGTATATGGTGAACTAACATCTGAATGTCAGATAGTGCAGGTGCGATAAATCCCTCATGTAATAAACTTTTATGGGTTTGCGCTGGAAAACTCATGTTGGCTACTGCACTAAGCAGAAAGTGTGCTAAACCAAAGGTCAAATCATCGTATTCTTCACTAACTTTTAAACTATGATTTTTTATTGAAATATATGTTTAAAACATTGTCCACATACATACATACACATCTACATACACAAACATATATATATATAAATATCCTATACTATAAAAGGCCAAGTGTGTTTGTCCGAAGCTGTCATGCGCAGTAGAGACAGCACGAGGACAAACATATCTGGCCTTACAGTCTCTAAGTCTCTGCAGTGCGAGCAGAAGTGGGCGTGGCCGAGCGTGGGTGGGGGCGTGGTTGTTCATGAAGGGGGCGGGGCCGAGCGTGGAGGGCCGTGAAAGGGGGCGGGGCTGAGCGTGAAGGGGGCAGGGCCAGATGGGCCCTGAAAGGCCGTGCAGACTGAGACTCTGAGAGCTCAAAGCAGCTCAAATTAGGGGGTAGGGAAAAGATAAGAAAGGTGAGAGAGAGATCAAGAGGGGAGATAAAGAGAGCACAAGAGAGGGAGCAAAAGAGAGAGAGACAGCAAAAGAGAGGGGGAGGGAGAGCAAAAGAAAGGGGAGAGAGAGATCAAAAGAGAGGGGGGGAAGAGAGAGAGGAGGGAGAGAGAGAGGGGGGAGGGGGGGGAGAGAGAGAGGGGGAGGGGGGGAGAGAGAGGGGGAGGGGAGAGAAAGGGGGAGAGGGAGAGAAAGGGGAGAGGGAGAGAAAGGGGGGGAGGGAGAGAAAGAAGGGGGGATGGATAGAAAGAGGGGGGGGAGGGAGAGAAAGGGGGGAGGGAGAGAAAGAGGGGGGAGAGAGAGAGGGGGGGGAGGGGAGGGAGAGAGGGGGGGGAGAGGGGAGGGAGAGAGGGGATGGGGAGAGAGAGAGAGGGGAGGGGGAGAGAGAGAGAGGGGAGAGAGACGGGGGAGAGAGAGAGGGGAGAGAGACGGGGGAGAGAGAGAGAGAGAGAGAGGGGAAAGAGAGGGGGGGAGAGAGAGAGGGGGAGAGAAAGAGAGGGGGGAGAGAAAGAGAGGGGGGGGAGAGAGAGAGGGGGGAGAGAGAGAGGGGAGAGAGAGAGGGGAGAGAAGATAGAGGGGAGAGAGAGATAGAGCGGAGAGAGAGAGATAGAGGGGAGAAAGAGATAGAGGGGATAGAGAGGGGGAGAGAGGTGGGGAGAGAGGGGAGAGAGAGAGCGCAAAAGAGAGGGGAGAGAGAGAGCACAAAAGAGAGGGGTGAGAGAGAGAGAGCACAAAAGAGAGGGGTGAGAGAGAGAGAGCACAAAAGAGAGGGGTGAGAGAGAGTGCAAAAGAGGGGGGGGAGAGAGAGCGCAAAAGAGGGGGGGAGAGAGAGCGCAAAAGAGGGGGGAGAGAGCGCAAAAGAGGGGGGAGAGAGAGCGCAAAAGAGAGGGGGAGGGAGAGAGCCAAGGGGTGGGACCGCTGTACCCTGCAAAAAATGGCCCGTGTGAACAGGCTTTAGGACTAGTATATCCTATATTACAAAAAGGCCAAGTATGTTTGTCCGATGCAGTCATGCGCAGTAGAGAGTGCGCAAGACAAACATGCCTTGGAGAAACCGTAGCGTGGCACAAGATAGCTTCAGGAAGCTCCAGCACTCTTGGCTGTTAAGTTACAGTCGAGAGCTAGAGTTCCTGAAGCTCCAGGCATCTGCCACATAAGGAGCTGCAGGCTCCATTTGAGGGCAGATGCCTGATTATTACAGACTATGAAACTGTGTGTGTCACCGTCTGTAACGATCTTCTGCTGGTGCAGGTGGGCGGTGTGGGCGGGAGGCAGGTGGCGGGTGAGCGGCCCAGCAGCAGAGGGAAGGGGAGGGATTGGGAGGGCCCTACGCTATAGTTTCTTAAAAACAAAAAATAAAAAGAGTTGGGGCAGCTACACTACAGAAAAGGGTTTTGGGGGTGCGAGGGGTGCTACTAAATGGCGATCGCGGAGGGGGGGGGTGGTAGGACCACTACACTATAGAAAAAAATATATATAAAAAAAAGGAGTTTATAGGTACTGCAATACATTCCCCACAATACTCTGTGCGGGCACGGTTACACAGGCTTTAACACTAGTGTATATATATATATATATATATATATATATATATATATATATATATATATATTTATAAATCCCAAACAATGTGCTCTCCATGATATCTGTCCAACAGCCTTGGGTGCTACTAAACAGTAAATGTAGAGCCAAAAGGAAGAGCACTCCAAAGGTCTTATATAGTTAGTATAGTCACCTTTATTGTGAACGTTTTTGGAGTCAGAGCGACCCGTCCTCAGACATACAGTGAACAGTTGCACTTACCCACCACCCAGAATATAACAATATCACAGCAGGATGTCACATTCTCCTTAGTAGACACGTCCCCGACATGGGCGTAGTCATCCAAGGCAGCTTGAGTCTGTTTACACATAACCTGTGTAGAAAACATTAAAAACATAAAAATACTGCAAGCAACATGACATATCAGTAGGGACCAAACCTAAACCAAGCTATATTAGCAAAATATGCCAGTCCATGTACTCCCATAGTCCAAATCCTGACTCTAAGCGGTAACCATGGTAACCAACACTATTAGACCCACTGCCATATGCGGAAGAACTGGGTAAACAGGAATAGATGGTTAGGCAGCGTTGCTAGATAGAAATAAGTAATATTGTGCAAACTACCTATATCAAAGAAAAAAAAATATATATATCCTATATAATAAATGGCCAAGTATGTTTGTCAGATGCAGTCATGCGCAGTAGAGACTGCACGTGACAAACATAACTGGCCGTTTGGATCCTGACACTCAGCACTCAGCACAGAGCAAGGCTGAAGCGGAGTGTCAGGGAGCGTGGCCAACGGAAGCGCTGCGATGGGGCGTGACCGGGCGTTGCGAGGGGCGTGACCGGGAGCGGTGAGGGGCGTGGCCGGGCGAACATCACCGCGATGGGGCGTGGCCGGCCGTTGCCGCGATGGGACGTGGCCGGATAGGGTGCCGTGATGGGGGCGTGGCCAGAGAGGCAAAGGCTTTCAATTAAGACAGAGCCAGAGAGGGAGCAGGAGAGGGGGGAGAAGGGCCAAAGAGGGGAGGGAGAGCCAAAGGGGGGGGGGAGAGAGCCAAAGGGGGGGGGGAGAGAGCCAAAGGGGGGGGAGAGAGCCAAAGGGGGGGGAGAGAGAGCCAAAGGGGGGGGGGAGCCAAGGGGGAGAGAGAGCCAAAGGGGGAGAGAGAGCCAAAGGGGGGGGAGAGAGCCAAAGGGGGGGGGGAGAGAGCCAAAGGGGAGGGGGGGAGAGCCAAAGGGGGGGAGAGCCAAAGGGGGGCAAAGGGGGGGGAGAGCCAAAGGAGGGGAGAGCCAAAGGGGGGGAGCCAAAGGGGGGAGAGCCAAAGGGGGGGCAAAGAGGGGGGGAGAGAGAGCCAAAGAGGAAAGAGAGCCAAAGAGGAGAGAGAGCAAAAGAGTGGAGAGCAAAGAGGGGGAGAGAGCCAAAGAGGGGGGAGAGAGAGAGCCAAAGAGGGGGGAGAGAGAGCCAAAGAGGGGGGAGAGAGAGCCAAAGAGGGGTGGGAGAGAGCCAAAGAGGGGGGAGAGAACAAAAGAGGGGGGAGAGAACAAAAGAGGGGGGAGAGAGAGCAAAAGAAAGGGGTGAGAGAGAGCAAAAGAGGGGAGAGAGAGAGCAAAAGAGGGGAGAGAGAGCGCAAAGGAGAGGGGGGAGAGAAAGCAAAAGAGAGGGGGGAGAGAAAGCAAAAGAGAGGGGAGAAGAGAGCAAAAGAGAGGGGGGAGAGAGCAAGGGGTGGGACCGCTGTACTGCAAAAAATGGCCCGTGTACTCGGGCTTTAGTACTAGTTATATATATATTTCACTACCCTGGATATGGTTGTTTGAACTCATTTATCAGTACTAACTATTATTCACAAATAAAGATGGTAGACTTACCTGTGTCTTCACCTTGATGTTTTCCAGATCCCAAAAAATACTCTGCAGGGGGATCAGCCGCAAGCACGCCTCAGCCAAGTTCTGATAAGTACCTAAATAATAATACAAACATAGGTTTAAAAATAATCATCTATTGAACAGTAAAGGTTTACTCCCAGAGTATGACAAGTAAATAGTATCCTGTCCCAGCTCCTTGGTAATGGTCCAAACTGTCTAGCCCTGTTACCTGGTTCTTGTCAAGTTTCCATGATCATGTGTTGTGCTTAAAGGGATACTGATCATAACTTTTTGCTTTAATGATTTCTTTCATGATTCAGCTAGAGCAGCAAGTTAAGCTACTTTCTAATTTACTTCTCAATTTGTCTTTGTTCTCTTAGTATCTTTATTTTAAAAAACATTAATGTAAGCATGGTACCCGGTTGTTGTTTTTTGTGTTTCAAAACCATGGATAGCGCTTGCTAAATGTTATGATAGGACTATAAATTTATAAAGTTGCATAACATTTCATGCTCTTTCGGAATAGTTAAAGTAAAATATTTTGTTTATTATCCCTTGAAGCCAGATTTACTTCTACTGAGTTGCAGCAGCCTGATAATGATTCTGCCATCCATCCACTTGCTGAGACTATCAGCTGACCATTCTCAGCCAATGTATGGCACACTATGCACCTTTTCATTAAATCACATATCTAATGGACTTTTTTTTTTATTGCTTTTTTACCAAAACTGGTTATTATGCAAAAGAGTAGGTAAGGAAATAGATGGAGTTAATATTTGCAAATGCCCACGATCAAATAACACGGCATGTATTATAGTATACATGGGCAGACTGTGCAACATCTATTCTAAAGTCGTCCCACTTTAAAAATCTTTAAATATTTTTTTTTTAAATTGATCAAATTTAGTCTAGATTTTGCATTTCTCTCCTATTCACATGAACCTTAATGCACTATTTTATGAATAGACTCTTTAATTATGGAATCTAAATATACTGTTGTACAACATATTCAAAATATTACAGGTAAAACTAAAATCAATCTATTTTACAAACTTTTCACAAAAATAAAAACGTATACAGAAATAAATAGTGGAGATGCAAAATATAGTAAATTAATATAGTCCTTCAATCCCATATGTTGATATTTCATACATATTCTGCTGAGTGCTGTGTTACTCCTTGAAATAGACCTCATGTGAAAATAAATATTTATCTGGATGAAATCTCAACCGGTCTGATTGAAGGACAATATGCTTTAAAGGATTACTAACTTTTTGTTTTGCTGTGCAAAACGGAACAAACATTTATCATTTCAAAAATCATACCAATGTAATGTACCTTTTTATTTTCTTAAACGAAGCTCCCTTTAGCAGTAAAATTATTTTTTTATTTTATCCCCATGACATCATGTCATCCAGCCCTCAAATGTGGGCCATCTAAGGGCTAACAAACTCGCCAATTGGATGGTGAGTACTTGCATCTAATTAAAATACATTAGCCCCATTCAACAATACGATGCGAACAATGCGCAATGCAATTTTCTTCCTCTCGCATGCGCATTTTGCGGCACTGAAGCCGACATGAGAGCTAACAGAATAAAAAAAAATGGATGGTGACGTATTCGATGATGTTGCGCTTGCGTCTAGGATTCGCCATCTTCCAACTGCAGTTGTCAGCCCGGATTGGAAATCCGTAATGGCAGACAACTCAGTGGGTTTGGAAAAATTAAATATTTACAAGATATATATTGTGAAAACGGTACACATTTAATGATCAACATTATAAAATGCTTTACTTACATGTATTCTTGTGTGATATAACGATTATATTTCTGACTACATTGTCCCTTTAACTTTTTTTAAAAACAATTGTTTTTGCATTAAAACTAAATATTGATGTCATCCCACAAACCTATGGATAATTTTTTTATACCTCGCCTCTGGCTGATTTTATTCTATCTTTAACAGAAACTCATATCCCAATAGTAGCAGCCTCTGGAAGTAGAGATTTGTCCACTATTCCTCCACGTAAGTTATGACAAACTGCAGATATAAACAAACAGGACACCCAATCATTGACTGTACATTTTAGTGCACATAGGTTTTACTCTAGAAAACAACATCATGTCAAATTAATTTATTACATGATAATTGTAAAGAAAATTGAAAATTGAATATACATTTTCTTTGAAAATTATTTACAATTGTGTTATACATTTTTAGGTACCTGCTTCCAGGAGGGATAGAGTAGAATTTGAATTGACAGACAAAACTAAAATATAGCTATACTGGATATTCAAATATAATTTAGACTAATGTATAAAATGTTGTATACAGGCTGTGGCTGTGGCTGTGTTTTTTAGATAGGAAATAAACCTTTTAGGGAGACTCTTTCTCTGTCTGTACAACATGTCCACAAATTCATTTTTTTTCAATGCAACAAAATACTAACATTTCCTGTTAAATCTATTTAAGAACAACGAGGCATGTCTGCAGGGGGAGTCCATGACAGTGAACTTTATTCCCCAGTCATTTCATTTGACGAAAGTGATAATGGAGAAAATCTTTATCCGACAAGTTTCTTACCATCAACAGGGGGCGTTGTCCAACCATCTGGCCCAGATTATGCCCCCAGTGTGGAGGCGCAGCATGAGCCGACACCTCAGAATCCAATGCCTCAACAGCAACCACCAAACCAGCCAACAGAACAGGCACCACAACATTCGAATAGCAGGATGGAGGAGTTACTTTTAGAAAATGTTAAAGCGACAAATAGGTTGACACAAGCTGTTGAAAATATAAAAAATGAATTACATAGCCAAATAGACAGTGCATTAGCCCCTGTGAACCTTGAGCAGGATCATATGCGTCAATCCATTTTGGACGCTATTTATCATCAACATCAACACAATGCCCAGTCACCTGATACATGTATTATTATTATTCTTTATTTATAAAGCACCGACAGATTCCGCAGGGCTGCCCATGGGTACAAGGATAACAGTACAATGGAGAAACAATACGATAAGACAAATATAGGGAGAATTGAGGGCCCTATTCCCGTGGGAACTTACAATCTAGATACATGAATTGGAGCTGTATATTAATAGCTCTTTTTATGTCTCCCTCCCCCCGTCTATGTAGCTCATGTTTTGATGAGGAGTGCTATGAGAGATGCAACTGCACTTACATTCGGCTAGATTTAGAGTTGGGCGGTAGCCGTCAAAACCAGCGTTAGAGGCTCCTAACGCTGGTTTTTACTGCCCTCTGGTATTTGGAGTCAGTCAGGAAAGGGTCTAACGCTCACTTTACAGCCGCGACTTTTCCATACCGCAGATCCCCCTACGCCATTTGCGTATCCTATCTTTTCAATGGGATCTTTCTAACGCCGGTATTTAGAGTCGTGGCTGAAGTGAGCGTTAGAAATCTAATGACAAAACTCCAGCCCAGAAAAAAGTCAGTAGTTAAGAGCTTTCTGGGCTAACGCCGGTTTATAAAGCTCTTAACTACTGTGCTCTAAAGTACACTAACACCCATAAACTACCTATGTACCCCTAAACCGAGGTCCCCCCACATCGCTGCCACTCTATTAAATTTTTTAACCACTAATCTGCCGCTCCGTACACCGCTGCCAGCTAAGTTATCCCTATGTACCCCTAATCTGCTGCCCCTAATACCGCCGACACCTATATTATATTTATTAACCCCTAATCTGCCCCCGCCAACGTCGCCGCCACCTACCTACACTTATTAACCCCTAATCTGCCGAGCGGACCGCACCGCTACTATAATAAAGTTATTAACCCCTAATCCGCCTCACTCCCGCCTCAATAACCCTATAATAAATAGTATTAACCCCTAATCTGCCCTCCCTAACATCGCCGACACCTAACTTCAATTATTAACCCCTAATCTGCTGACTGGAGCTCACCGCTATTCTAATACATGTATTAACCCCTAAAGCTAAGTCTAACCCTAACCCTAACACCCCCCTAAGTTAAATATAATTTTTATCTAACGAAATAAATTAACTCTTATTAAATAAATTAATCCTATTTAAAAATAAATACTTACCTGTAAAATAAACCTTAATATAGCTACAATATAAATTATAATCATATTGTAGCTATTTTAGGATTAATATTTATTTTACAGGCAACTTTGTATTTATTTTAACCAGGTACAATAGCTATTAAATAGTTAATAACTATTTAATAGTTACCTAGTTAAAATAATTACAAAATTACCTGTAAAATAAATCCTAACCAAAGTTGCAATTAAACCTAACACTACACTATCAATAAATGAATTAAATAAAATACCTACAATTATCTACAATTAAACCTAACACTACACTATCAATAAATTAATTAAATACAATACCTACAAATAACTACAATTAAATAAACTAACTAAAGTACAAAAAATAAAAAAGAACTAAGTTACAAAAAATAAAAAAATATTTACAAACATTAGAAAAATATTAAAACAATTTTAAACTAATTACACCTACTCAAAGCCCCCTAATAAAATAACAAAGACCCCCAAAATAAAAAAATGCCCTACCCTATTCTAAATTAAAAAAGTTCAAAGCTCTTTTACCTTACCAGCCCTGAAAAGGGCCATTTGCGGGGCATGCACCAAATAATTCAGCTCTTTTGCCTGTAAATAAAAACATACAATACCCCCCCCCCAACATTACAACCCACCACCAACATACCCCTAATCTAACCCAAACCCCCCTTAAATAAACATAACACTAAGCCCCTGAAGATCTTCCTACCTTATCTTCACCATGCCAGGTTCACAGATCGCTCCAGGCTCCGAAATATTCATCCAAGCCCAAGCGGGGGCTGGCGATCCATAATCCGTCTGAAATCTTCTATCAAGCGGCGGCTGAAGAGGTCCAGAAGAGGCTCCAAAGTCTTCATCCTATCCGTGAAGAAGAGGAGATCCGGACCGGCAACCATCTTGATCCAAGTGGCATCTTCTATCTTCATCCGATGAGGAACGGCTCCATCTTGAAGACCTTCAGCACGGATCCATCTTCTTCTTCCGACGTCCAACTGAAGAATGAAGGTTCCTTTAAGGGACGTCATCCAAGATGGCGTCCCTCGAATTCCGATTGGCTGATAAGATTCTATCAGCCAATCGGAATTAAGGTAGGAAAATTCTGATTGGCTGATGGAGTCAGCCAATCAGAATCAAGTTCAATCCGATTGGCTGATCCAATCAGTCAATCAGATTGAGCTTGCATTCTATTGGCTGATCGGAACACTCGGCACTCAATACTTGGTTTTACTTACCTGTTTTACTTGTTTTAATGTATGCTCTTGATAAAGACGTGTAATACGTTGAAACGCGTTGAGCAAATAAACCCTTTTATCCTTTGTTGAAAGATTGTCAAGATCTTGTTTTGCTGTGCTGAGCTGGAATCTCCTTATTTATGGAGTAAGTTACTACATTTTTTTCAATTATACACTGGATACTTTTGTCATTTGGGTCTCTATTCATTTATAGTCCACTTTTGGATAAACCTGAAAATTCAGTATTTGACTCCAGGAACCTGTGGACTCTTGCCATCTGACGCTACGTTCCCTTTCAGCTGTAAAGATTCATCTTATGGAGTGAGTATACTGCACCCATATTAATTGGCTTCAATATATGCATCAAGCCTTTTTTCTCTTCACTTACTAGAGAAAATGACTCAATAGACCAGCACCATCTACTACCACTATCTATCTATACACAGTCACAAGGGAGAGACTGCAAGAAGGCTGCAGTCTGACCTAAAGGAGAGTATCAGTTCTTAGTTCATTTGTACAGAATATTGTGTGTCTTTTTCCATCTTGCACCTCTGTATATTGTTTTCCTTTTTTTAACTATTAAATAGTTATTAACTATTTAATAGCTATTGTACCTGGTTAAAATAAATACAAAGTTGCCTGTAAAATAAATATTAATCCTAAAATAGCTACAATATAATTATAATTTATATTGCAGCTATATTAGGGTTTATTTTACAGGTAAGTATTTAGCTTTAAATAGGAATAATTTATTTAATAAGAGTTAATTTATTTCGTTAGATAAAAATTATATTTAACTTAGGGGGGTGTTAGGGTTAGGGTTAGACTTAGCTTTAAGGGTTAAAAAATTTATTAGAATAGCGGTGAGCTCCGGTCGGCAGATTAGGGGTTAATGTTTGAAGTTAGGTGTCGGCGATGTTAGGGAGGGCAGATTAGGGGTTAATACTATTTATTATAGGGTTATTGAGGCGGGAGTGAGGCGGATTAGGGGTTAATACATTTATTATAGTAGCGGTGCGGTTCTGTCGGCAGATTAGGGGTTAATTATTGTAGGTAGGTGGAGGCGACGTTGGGGGGGAGATTAGGGGTTAATAAATATAATATAGGGGTTGGCGGTGTTAGGGGCAGCAGATTTGGGGTACATAGGTATAATGTAGGTAGCAGCGGTGTACGGAGCGGCAGATTAGGGGTTAAAAAAAATATGCAGGTGTCAGCGATAGCGGGGTCAGCAGATTAGGGGTTAATAAGTGTAAGGTTAGGGGTGTTTAGACTCGGGGTACATGTTAGGGTGTTAAGTGCAGACTTAGGAAGTGTTTCCCCATAGAAAACAATGTAGCTGCATTAGGAGCTGAACGCTGCTTTTTTGCAGGTGTTAGTTTTTTTTTCAGCTCAAACAGCCCCATTGTTTTCTATGGGGGAATCGTGCACGAGCACGTTTTTGAAGCTGGCCGCGTCCGTAAGCACCGCTGGTGTTGAGAGTTGCAGTGGCGTTAAATATGCTCTACGCTCCCTTTTTTGAAGCCTAACGCAGCCCTTCTGTGTTATGGGATTTTGGCAGCCCTTTTTGTAATAGTTGTAATAAAGCTATATAATTTCTTGAACACTGTGTGTAATTTAATTTTCACATTGTCAAATGTTTAAACAAACTTTTTTTTATGTTTCAATATATATACACTTACATAGTCACTGTGAAGCTTTCTTGACCGTCCATTTTATTGATGTATCTTCTTTAATCTTTAAAATGTCCAAAGTATTAAGGAGTATGAATTGTGTCCCCGTATATCTACAATACATACAGTGGGGCAAAAAAGTATTTAGTCAGCCACCAATTGTGCAAGTTCTCCCACTTAAGAAGATGAGAGAGGCCTGTAATTTTCATCATAGGTATACCTCAACTATGACAGACAAAATGTGGAAACAAATCCAGACAATCACATTGTCTGATTTGGAAAGAATTTATTTGCAAATTATGGTGGAAAATAAGTATTTGGTCACCTACAAACAAGCAAGATTTCTGGCTCTCACAGATCTGTATCTTCTTCTTTAAGAGGCTCATCTGTCCTCCATCCATTACCTGTATTAATGGCACCTGTTTGAACTTGTTATCAGTATAAAAGACACCTGTCCACAACCTCAAACAGTCACACTCCAAACTCCACTATGTTAAAGACCAAAGAGCTGTCGAAAGGACACCAGAATCAAAATTGTAGACCTGCACCAGGCTGGGAAGACTGAATCTGCAATAGGCAAGCAGCTTGGTGTGAAGAAATCAACTGTGGGAGCAATAATTAGAAAATGGAAGACATACAAGACCACTGATAATCTCCCTCGATCTGGGGCTCCACGCAAGATCTCACCCGTGGGGTCAAAATGATCAAAAGAACGGTGAGCAAACATCTCAGAACCACACGGGGGGGACCTAGTGAATGACCTGCAGAGAGCTGGGACCAATGTAACAAAGGCTACCATCAGTAACACACTACGCCGCCAGGGACTCAGATCCTGCAGTGCTAGATGTGTCCCCCTGCTTAAGCCAGTACATGCCCGGGCCGTCTGAAGTATGCTAGAGAGCATTTGGATGATCCAGAAGCAGATTGGGAGAATGTCCTATGGTCAGAGGAAATCAAAGTAGAACTGTTTGGTAGAAACACAACTCGTCGTGTTTGGAGGAGAGAGAATGCTGAGTTGCAACCAAAGAACATCATACCTACTGTGAAGCATGGGGGTGGCAACAATCATGCTTTGGGGCTGTTTCTCTGCAAAGGGAACAAGACGACTGATCCGTGTACATGAAAGAATGAATGGGGCTATGTATCGTGAGATTTTGAGTGCTTCCATCAACGGGCATTGAAGATGAAACATGGTTGGGTCTTTCAGCATGACAATGATCCCAAACACACCACCCAGGCAACGAAGGAGTCAGGCAATGAAGGAGTGGCTTCGTAAGAAGCATTTCAAGGTCCTGGAGCAGCCTAGCCAGTCTCCAGATCTCAACCCCATAGAAAACCTTTGGAGGGAGTTGAAAGTCCGTGTTGCCCAGCGACAGCCCCAAAACATCACTGCTCTAGAGGAGATCTGCATGCAGGAAAGGGCCAACATACCAGCAACAGTGTGTGACAACCTTGTGAAGACTTACAGAAAACGTTTGACCTCTGTCATTGCCAACAAAGGATATATAACAAAGTATTGAGATTAACTTTTTATATTGACCAAATACTTATTTTCCACCATAATTTGCAAATAAAATATTTCCAAATCAGACAATGTGATTGTCTGTATTTGTTTCCACATTTTGTCTCTCATAGTTGAGGTATACCTTTGATGAAAATTACAGGCCTTTCTCATCTTCTTAAGTGGGAGAACACGCACAATTGGTGGCTGACTAAATACTTTTTTGCCCCACTGTAGGTTTTTAAAAAAAACAAAATTCAGAATGGTTAGGTTCATTAATTAATCTGTCTCTAAAGTAAGCAACATTAAAGGGATAGTATTACTTAATCAAAATGTTAGATTTCAAGATTCAGAATCAGATACACTACTGTTCCTTTAAGGTCAAATACAGTACACTTTAAATAGGGTACCAGGAGTCTCCAACCATAACACCATATGGGTGCATGCATTACATACTACATGCTCTTTATGGAACCTATGATGAAGGACAATAATAGCGTATCATAATAGCAATTCATAATAGCAATTAGCATGAACAATAAATGTAGCTGTAACCATTCTGCCACATGAGGTTTACATATGGACTCACATATATATCTTCACCTTTATTGGAAACCGTTGCTCTGTTAATGATGTGTTTCCAAGAGAGTTACTGTAATACTGACCGAGCTGCCTACTGCAAAGTTCAAACTCTGAATCTTCCAAAAGGTTAAGCTACTCAATGCTAACCCTTAAACCCAGGGATGTAACTTCTGTATTATTGCTACTTATTATTTTACTGAGGTTTAAATTTAAACCTTCATTAGACACATATGAGCTGTACCACATTACCTTCTCCGTATAAAAATTATGTGTACTGTTTTATTACTACTTACCCGTGAACTGCTAATTGATGTTCGTGCTAAGAATTATTATTTATATTTGTAAATATAATAATTTAAATATATGAAAAATAAAGCCCTTCCTGGTGGCTCACAGTCTCCCATACTCCCACAAACAAAACATTTTTGTGTCTTCCCTCTAACTGTACCTAATGTGTGTCAATGCATAACAACAAGACCTTTGGAATAACTTTAAAATATATATATTTTTTTTAACTATGAACACATACAATTTGTCCCTCCATGTTGTCATGGTATTTGTTCAGAGTGCTATCTTGCCCTTTACTCTAGGATCGTAAATTGTGGCTAGCATAAAGTAAGGTCAAGTGTCAATGCACTCTTTTACGTGCCAAGTCAGTTGTTCCTTCTGCCTCCTTACAAGAGCAGCAACATCATTAAGTAAATTACCACAAGGCAATAGTTCTCTATTGCAAAGCAAAGTATCTAATTTGTTCTAGAGGTGGGTGAAGAGGGGAATGACTTATGCCAGGTTAGCATTCTCTTGGCTTAAATTGTAGGCCACCGGCCGAATATACGTGAGGACTGCCACTAACTGTTCAATACTCCCAGCCCAGTGGTCTGGCAATGCCAATGGAATGTTCGTATGCCATTGCATGAATTGCCTTTTGCTGTTCTAATATATGCTCCAGCATATCTAATGAGGAGTTCCATCTCGTACTCACATCTTGTTTGAGATGGTGCTCTGTGAGGCCTGCCTTTCTCTGTTCCTGCCTAAGTAAATGGATTTCTTTTACACTGTGATGAAAATGGCCAGCTATTTTTTGGCACAATTCCAGAAGTGTTGCCAACCTTCCGGTGTCCTCCTGATCGAGGGCAGCCTTAACCACCAAATGCAGTACATGCGGCGAACAATGTACACCCACAAACCTACCATCCCGAAGTGCCATTATTATATTGGCTGCCCCATCAGTGACCACAAACTTCATTTGTGCCTTTGTCCCTGCCTGCTCTCCCAGCCACTGAGCCACCATATTACTCAATGCATGTAGGATGTTCTGTGAGTTGTACTGATGATCCATCACCTCAGCATGCAGGAGAAAGGAGCGGTGCCCATTGGCTACTGCACCAGCCACTGCGTCTGAGGTTTTTGCCCCTGAACTTTTTGGTAATATATCTTGTGACATATTGAACAGCCACCAATGTGCCGTCAAGGACAGGAAGGCATGTTGGCCACTAGGAGCACTCCACAAGTCAGTAGTGAAGTGCACTAACTGGCTAGCAACATTTCCCAGCTCCTCATTCAAAACCCCAATGCATGACTGGTAAAGTGAGGGCACTACAGTTGTACTAAATGTGTTACGAGATGGAACTTTATAATGGGGTGCCACAGCCTCCACAAGTTGTTTAAAGGGATCCCCTTCCACCAGCTTCAAAGGAGCCCCTCCAACAGCTATGACCTGAGCAATTAGGTGTGTAATTTTTCGCACCTGCTGTTTTGACATCCTACTGGAATGAAATCCACCAAAATGCTCTATTGTGGGCTGGATAGATTGCATTTGATGTTGGCTGTCACTAGGAGCAGCTGCACCAGAAGAGGCATGATCCCCCTATACCTTGTGCTGCCTACTGGTGGTGAGTGTGACACTGGTACTAGTAGCTCCCCTAGTAGTGCTGTCTGGAGGAGACACACCACCTTATGCCCTTAACACCACTGGCTTGTGGTGGGTGCGGATGTGTTGGTTCATCCCTGAATTGGTGAGATGCCTCAACACTCTCCCCCGGCTGACTTCCCTGCCACACAATTTGCATTTGGCTCGGTGGCCATCACCAACAGCTACAAAATGCTCCCACACTTGTGAGGATTGGCTACCTTTGCCACTCTGCAGTGAAGAATCGTTGGTGGAAGTTTCTTCTGACACACATGCTGGAGAAACTTCTTTAGTTTTTATTAGAACATGGCCTTCTCTCTGTGGCGTAACAGGAGGAGGCCTAAACATTGCAGGGATGGTGGGAATGGAGGAGGTTAGTGGTCTACCAGTAGTGGTGGTTGAACTAACTCCAATCTATCTGGGAGACTCAACATGAGCTATTGGAGAGCCAGGTGACACTGGTGACGATGTTTGAGACTAAGAGGAATACAAAACTATAGAATCAGGAGAATTATCGGCAGGGGAATAGTGAATATGATCATCTGGTTCATGATCAAAATTATGAGATAACACTGATTCTACATCTTCTATGTTTGTAAAGATGGATTTATCACCAGCAGCATATGTTGGGGAGCCTTCTTCTCCCTGGTGCCTACTGGTGCCCTCTTCACTTATAGAAATAGCAGATGGGCTATCAGTAATGGTGGCACTGGCAGTAGCAGTCGTGGTGGCAGCAGTATGAGCACTAGAAATTTCATCGTCATACTCCAATACTTCACGTTTGGGCTGCTTAAATGAATGTTCACTGGAAAAAGCCTGCGTTGGTACTGCCTGGCCTCTACTGTAACACATGTTAGTTGTCACCATGGTACTAGAACTGGCCATAGTGGAGGCGGTGACACAACCGGCACTAGTGATTGAACATCCTGAAAAAGACGAGGAAAAAATGCAGACTGCTTCCTGGTGTCAGAGGAGGACCTATCAACCCTGCTAGAGGATTTTGAACTTAAATATTGCCTCCCAGACCTTTTCCATTTAGAGGATGGGCTCAGCTGACTAGTACTACTGCTAGTGAAGCTACCAGTGCTTTGACACCTGCTGCTGCTAGCTCTTCTTGAACATATTACCTTTACCTGAGGCACAGAAACAGGACAGGGCAGCAGTTCCTGCTGCTTCATTTGCCTCTCCTTTGTCTCTTGTGAGACCTAAATGTTGTTTTATGTTTGGAGGCCGGATGACAAATGTCTGTGCCTGGCAATGAGAATGTGGAAGTATGTGACACAGACAATGGTGGTACACATGTGGTGGTTACTGTGTCACTGCTGATGGTTTTTGGAGGAACATGAGGGGGGGGAGGACTATTCATTACAAATAATATGTAGTTGTGTACTAATTAGATTTAAAAAAATAAAAATAGAAAACTTAAATAATAGTAGTACTATATAATTATATAATTATTATCAATATACACAAAACAATAAAAAAAGAATTACTATAATTGTCTTGTCTATCTACAATAAATAAAAAAAAATTGAATCAAATTATATTTATCCCTGAAATGTAAATACTAATAATATAGGATAATGTGTATTCTGCTGCTGTTTAAAATCCTCTGCTCAACAACAAGTGTGCCTGTAATCTAAGTTTAAGTATCTCTGTTAAAACAAGCAAAAAAAAATATGATTGAGCTCCTAGAAGTCCCAAAGAAAATTATAATAATATTTAATTAACTACTTTAAAATTATTAATGCAAAAAATAACTATAATAACAAAAAAAAAAGATATTTGACTGTTTTAAAAATTTCTCCCTTGAGTCACAATTTCCCAAACAATAATAATAATAACAAAAAATATTTATAAAATTAAATTTTTCACGCAGACCAGTAAATCTCTAGGACACTTTGCCTTCTTCTCTTCAGTTCAACTTGTCTTCTGCTGCTGCCAGCCTGCAAGTCTGAATGAAATCTCTCCCCTCTGCTTAACGACAACAGCACAGCACCATCCTTAAGGAAAGCAAAGCAATTCTAAAAAGCACATTGCACAGCGTGTGTCAGTAATCCAACCCCCAAAAGTAAAATAATCAGATTATTAGACTAGAAGACTATCACTGTGACAGTAATCCCACCCACAAAACAAAAGGAATCAGCTGATTGGACAAGAAGTCAATAGAAGAATATGACATAATGCTCATTAGAATAAAACAAATGTATTCAAATTAATTTGTTGTCATTCGTTAGTTATGTTACGTTGATTCGGATTGGTCAAGTGGTAACACCAAGTTATACAATACATAACCATACCTAATCCAACACCGAACTTACAACTTTTTCACTGGTCTATCTCACTTATATATTAACTATTTGTCAATTATATATCATTATCTACCAATTTACTTGTTCTTTGGATTTAATAATATTATTTACACCAAGCCAGACAACTGCGTCACGCACATCTGAATGAAAACAAATACATCCAAATTATTTGAATCTTTCTGAACAAATTCATTCAGATCAGTTTGATTTCATCATCGATTTGATTTGGATATTCGAATAGGTCCGAATCTCCGAATTTAATCAATTTCGTCCAAATTCGAATTCGTAACAAAATTAATTGCACATGTCTAATTTTCATATAACCCTTACCCCTATACTCACACACATTTTCAACCACTCCCTCAGCACCGGTATATTTCCCTCATCTCTGAAACATGCACTGGTCACACCTATCCTCAAAAAACCTTCTCTCGATCCAACCTCCCCATCCGACTACCGCGTTATTTCCCTACTCCCTCTTGCCTCAAAACTTCTCGAAAAGCTAGTATATGCACGCCTATCTCATTTCCTTACATTAAACTACCTCCTTGACACACTTCAATCTTAATGTTGTCCCCATCACTCCACAGAGACAGAAATCGATAAGGTTACCAATTACTACTTACAGCAAAATCAAAAGGCTACTTTTCTCTGCTTATCCTCCTTGATCTGTCCGCAGCCCTTGATACTGTTGACCACCCTCTTTTGTTCCAAACCCTCCAATCTCTCGGCATTTGTGACACAGCCCTCTTGTGGTTCTCTTCCTACCTGTCAAACCGCACCTTAGTGTAGCGTTATCTGGGGCCTCCTCTGCCCCATCATTACTTTCTGTTGGGGTACCGCAAGGCTTTGTCCTTGGTCCCCTTCTCTTCTCAATCTACACAGCATTATTAGGTTCCCTAATAAAGTTCCATGGGTTCCAATATCATTTGTATGCCGACAACACCCAAATCTACTTCTCTGCACCAGACCTGTCTCCTTCCTTGCTAACCCATGTCACTAACTGTCTTTCTCACATCTCTTCCTGGATGTCCTCTCACTACCTCAAGCTAAATCTCTCCAAAACTGAGCTCCTTATTTTCCCCCCTTCTTTCAAAATCTCCACCACAATCCCTCTATAACTGTTGACAACGCCATCATTACCCCTACCTCACATGCCCGATGTCTTTGGGTCACATTTGACTCAGATCTTTCTTTTACTCCTCACATTCAGTCCTTAGTTAAATACTGCCGCTTCCACCTTAAAAACATCTCTAAAATTAGACATTTCCTTACACAAGACACAACTAAGATTTGAATCCACTTTCTCATCCTTTCCCACCTTGATTACTGCAGTTCTGTCCTCTCTGGTCTCCCCAACTGCTGCCTAGCTCCTTTACAATCCGTAATGAATACCTCTGCCAGGCTCATCTTCCTTACACGTCGCTCTTCATCTGCTGCACCTCTCTGCCAATCCTTTCATTGGCTTCCTCTTGCCTCTAGGATTACACACAAAATTCTTACTGACATACAAAGCCCTCAAACGCACTACTCCCCCCTATATCTCAGACCTTGTCTCCAGATACTCTCTCTCCCGTCCCCTTTGCTCTGCTCATGACCTCCTACTCTCCTCCTCTGTTGTTACCTCCTCACACTCCTATTTACAGGACTTCTCAAGACTGGCTCCCATCTTGTGGAACTCTCTGCCTCGCTCCACAAGACTCCCCTCTAGTTTTGAAAGCTTCAAGCGCTCCCTAAAGACTCTACTGCTCAGGGATGCATACTACCTACACTAACCTTTCTTTATACCAGTTCCTCTCCTCCATTGCTATCCCCTTGAACCCCCTTAGCATGTAAGCCCAAGAGTCCAGCTGTTTGTAGATCATCTTCTTAAGAGCTGACTACAACAATGTGAGTCTTGGCAGGGCCCTCTAACCGTTTGATTCCTATGAATGTTTCCTTGTTTTCTGCCTATATTTATAGCACTGCAGAATCTGTTGGTGCTATACAACTGATAATAATAATAATAATAACTGCATGTAATAGATACTACTATAAAAAAGAATATGCACAGATAATGATATAAAATCTAGTATTAATCCTTTTAAAAACTTATTTTAGAAGCTCCCAATTTAGCAATGCTGATGAGGGTAGGCTAGGACAACTACTGAAATGGGCTGAGCAAGCGACACTCCCCCCTCCCCTGCATATGAAAAAAGACCCATTACACAACCAGGAGTCTGTAGACATCAGTATACATCTAAAACTTTGGGGCTTAGTTAAGAGTCTCAAAATCAGTACAATGTTATTTAAAAATAAGCAAAACTATACTTACTTACTTACAAAAACAATCCCAGATGGGCTATATAAATGGATCATCTACAAAACATTTATGCTAAAAAAAATCTAGTGTACAATGTCCCTTTAATGTTTCCTGCATTGTCAATAGTGCATGTAATATGATCTAATGTAATGTTTATTAATGTTTGATCTAAACATGAATATTCTAAATTAGATCAATATATAACCAATATGAAGTGTTTTCTGATGGACTGGAATGCACATAAATTTAAAACCCCATGAAAAATATGCAAAAACTTGAAATGAGTTTCTACATTGTACTGAAAAAGATAATTAATAAAGGAACAATAAGGTCAAAATTAAACTAAAATATATTGGATAGATTGTGAACTTTTGAACAACTTTCCAATTTATTTCTATTATCAATTTTGCTTAGTTCCCTTGGTATCCTTTTTTAAAATAGTATTCCTAGGTAAGCTTCGGAGAGTGCACGTGTCTTTAGACATCTGGCAGCAGTGTTTACAACATTGTTTATATAGCAATGTTATACATAGTTGCAAACACTGCTGACAGACTGCTAAAGACACATGCACGCTCCTGAGCTCCAACCAGCCTACCTAGATTTAGGGCCAGATTACTAGTGGAGCACTATTTAACACTCCCGCTTGAGCGTTAACTGTGCTAGAAGTAAGCATTTTGTGCACGTCGGATAGCGCTTGTATTACAAGTTGAAAGTAAACTGTTTTTGCTCTCTTTATTAACCTGACGTGTAAAAAGCCGATCTTAGAATATTGCACATGTGATAGTACACAAACAAGGCTTGCCACGATCATAAAGTTAGTATAAAGTGAATTATTTTGCAATTGTTATCTGATAAAGTCAATTAGATACATATATGTAGAAGAGTTAGCCTTGATACGTCATCAGGACAGGGCATTCCAAGTTCTTAGAATTAGAAATTGCTTCATGAAACTACATAAAAATAGGTCAAAATAAACAATGACAATATATTGCAAAGTTGTTCATTATGCATAACTAAAGATTTTATATGAAAAGCTTAATCTGTTTACTGTCCATTTAAGGGCTTCATTTGTGAAGCTGCAAATGCAACTTATGAGCCCTTGTGATCCAAATTCACTTATGCAAGCCTGTAACCATAAGTTAAAATGCAGCAGTCAGAACCTGTCTGCAGTCTCAGATGTTGTGGATGTCAAACAAATTCTTGTTAAATTCCAACAGTGGATACCGTATCAGAGCCCAAATACTGGTGGATATGTTCTCTTCCTCAGAGCATTGTCCCCGCTCTTGTAAATCTAAATACATATACCATATATCATCCACGTTTGTCAACCTTGTTCAACGTTATTTGAAAAATCAGGACAATATGTCAGGGTATTGCTGAGTGACATTATATAAGATAGATATATACAGTTTATACTGTATATGCATTATATAGATAATGAATTAATTTATGTCAAAATATTTAACTTGGAAATGTCTTGACATTGTAAAATACAGGTCCTTTATCAAAAAGACTGAACAGACCAAACCTCCTGCTGTTCAGACCCTCACTAAGCAAGGTTTCTATGTAATACATTTATTCCAAGTATTTAGAATCTTTATTTACACTTTGTCTCCATAAGATGGGGACCTCAAAGGAATTGCCTTCAAAAAATGTTTTGATTACTGCCTGGAAATGTATCTCAAATTGCAGACTTCCGGTCTCTCTCTGACCACAGGGGTTCAGTCTTGGGGTCACACTAGACTCAGAGCTCACATTCAACCCTCATATAAAAGCACTTACCAAATCCTGCCGTTCACACCTACGCAAAATTTCCAGAATTCGTCCTTTCCTTACTCATAAAACTACAAAAATACTTATTCATTCCCTCATTTTGTCACGCATTGATTATTGCAATCTACTTCTAAATGGCCTTCCAAAACACTGCCTCTCCTCCCTCTAATCTATTATGAATGTTTCTGCTAGACTCATCCACCTAAGTCGCCGATCTACAGCAGCTGCTCCACTCTGCCAGTCTCTACACTGGCTCCCCATACACTCCAAAATACAATTTAAAGTATTAACTCTAACTTACATAAGACTGGTTTCAACCTTGTATAGCTTCAGACGCTCCTTGAAAACCCGCCTATTCAGAGAGGCGTACCATCTCTCCTCCTAATCAAACTAATACATGTACATGAACTGCCTGACTCACTGCTGCAACTGCAACCGATGTGACAAGCTACCCCAACCTTATGTCTCTGCACCCTAAACCTGTAGACTGTGAGCTCTCCTGAGCAGGGCCCTCTTCCTCCTGTACTAGATTTATTTAGTTTTGTTATGTTTTGTATTTTATCACAAATCCTTGTCATTGTATACCCCTATCATTGTACCCAACGCTACCGAATTTGAATAAATGATAATAATAGAAGCATTATTTGAATGGAAGCTCAAAACCATTAGCCCCATGAGTTCTGCCCCTATATATTACCTAAACATAAATTTATTTAAAGGCAATTGCAAGGCAAAAATGACATGCTCTAATCAGTTACAGCATGTAATTTTATCACACGTGACCCTGCAAGTCTATGTGTTTAACCCCTGTTAAGAGGTCATAGATTTTCAGGCTTATTAATGCTTAAATTACATGCTCTAATGAATTAGAACATGTAAAATTTGCCCTAAATTGGCCCTTTAATTCTTCGGATAGCCTTATGCATATCCAAAACATTCTTGAATTGATAATATCACCCCTAAACCTTTCCTCTAAGCTGTGCATATTAAGCCCATAAAGTCTTTTTTATAAGTTTAATTTTTCTAGTTTATTTATATCATTCTTGAGCTATGGTCTTCAGAATTGTACACAATATTCAAGATGAAGCCTAACTAGTAATCAATACAATGACATAAGAACATTGTTTTTTCTGTGTTGCCTTCTGTGCAGCCATTATATTAGCCCCAATAAAACGTATAAAGCTACTTTTGTCTCAGCCGGTACATTCACTTGCTCCTTGTCAAGGCTCTCCAGTAATCACACCCTTGACAGATGTGAACTTTTTAATTAAATTGAAATACCCAAACGGAGCAAAGGAAGCATTTGAATTAACATCAATTGCATTTAAAAATTTACAAGTTCATATAACTGATTGCTCTACATGATTTTAGAAATGAAAATGTCTTTTGATAACAATATATCATATAAGTTCAGAAATAAAAAAACAAAAACCTCTAACAAGATTATGGTATACTTATAAATTTAACGATTTATGAACTTAATGATTTTAAAAATAATAATTAAAAGCTTAAGTGAATAAATGGTGTCTTCAACAAATATTTGTTGTGCTTGCTAGAAATGTATTATTTTTTCCCCCCTTTGTATTGAGCAATGTTTTATTGATCAACATTTAAAGTTTTTCACAATCCAGCTACAAAAAAAATAATGTTTTGATTCTAAATGGCTCAATTAGGCCTAGATTTGGAGTTTGGCGGTAGCCGTGAAAACCAGTGTTAGAGGCTCCTAACGCTGGTTTTAGGCTACCTCCGGTATTTGTAATCACTCAAAAAAGGGTCTAACGCTCACTTTTCAGCCGCGACTTTTCCATACCGCAGATCCCCTTACGTCAATTGCGTATCCTATCTTTTCAATGGGATTTTTCTAACTCCGGTATTTAGAGTCATGTCTGAAGTGAGCGTTAGAATTCTAACGACAAAACTCCAGCCGCAGAAAAAAGTCAGTAGTTAAGAGCTTTCTGGGCTAACGCCGGTTCATAAAGCTCTTAACTACTGTGCCCTAAAGTACACTAACACCCATAAACTACCTATGTACCCCTAAACCGAGGCCCCCCCACATCGCCTCCACTCGATTAAATTTTTTTAACCCCTAATCTGCCGACCGCCACCTACGTTATCCTTTTGTACCCCTAATCTGCTGCCCCTAACACCGCCGACCCCTATATTATATTTATTAACCCCTAACCTCCCCCCACAACGTCGCAGCCAGCTACCTACAATAATTAACCCCTAATCTGCCGACCGCCACCTACGTTATCCTTATGTACCCCTAATCTGCTGCCCCTAACACCGCCGACCCCTATATTATATTTATTAACCCCTAATCTGCCCCCCTCAAAGTCGCCTCCACCTGCCTAAACTTATTAACCCCTAATCTGCCGAGCGGACCGCACCGCTACTATAATAAAGTTATTAACCCCTAATCCGCCTCACTAACCCTATAATAAATAGTATTAACCCCTAATCTGCCCTCCCTAACATCGCCGACACCTAACTTCAATTATTAACCCCTAATCTGCCGACCAGAGCTCACCGCTATTCTAATAAATGTATTAACCCCTAAAGCTAAGTCTAACCCTAACACTAACACCCCCCTAACTTAAATATAATTTAAATCTAACAAAATTAATTAACTCTTATTAAATAAATTATTCCTATTTAAAGCTAAATACTTACCTGTAAAATAAATCCTAATATAGCTACAATATAAATTATAATTATATTATAGCTATTTTAGGATTAATATTTATTTTACAGGTAACTTTGTATTTATTTTAACCAGGTACAATAGCTATTAAATAGTTAAGAAACTATTTAATAGCTAAAATAGTTAAAATAATTACAAAATTACCTGTAAAATAAATCCTAACCTAAGTTACAATTAAACCTAACACTATACTATCATTAAATTAATTAAATAAAATACCTACAATTACCTACAATTAAACCTAACACTACACTATCAATACATTAATTAAATACAATACCTACAAATAACTACAATGAAATAAACTAACTAAAGTACAAAAAATAAAAAAGAACTAAGTTACAAAAAATAAAAAAATATTTACAAACATAAGAAAAATATTACAACAATTTTAAACTAATTACACCTACTCTAAGCCCCCTAATAAAATAACAAAGACCCCCAAAATAAAAAATGCCCTACCCTATTCTAAATTACTAAAGCTCAAAGCTCTTTTACCTTACCAGCCCTGAACGGGCATGCCCCAAGAAGTTCAGCTCTTTTGCCTGTAAAAAAAAAACATACAATACCCCCCTCCAACATTACAACCCACCACCCACATACCCCTAATCTAACCCAAACCCCCCTTAAATAAACCTAACAATAAGCCCCTGAAGATCATACTACCTTGTCTTCACCCCACCGGGTATTACCGATCGGTCCTGGCTCCAAAATCTTCATCCAACCCAAGCGGGGGCTGGCGATCCATCATCCGGTGGCTGAAGAGGTCCAGAAGAGGCTCCAAAGTCTTCATCCTATCCGGGAAGAAGAGTAGATCCGGACCGGCAACCATCATCTTCCAAGCGGCATCTTCTATCTTCATCCGATGAGGACCAGCTCCATCCTGAAGACCTCCACCGCGGACCCATCTTCATCCGGTGACGTCCAACTGAAGAATGACGGTTCCTTTAAGGGACGTCATCCAAGATGGCGTCCCTCGAATTCCGATTGGCTCATAGGATTCTATCAGCCAATCAGAATTAAGATAGGAATATTCTGATTGGCTGATGGAATCAGCCAATCAGAATCAAGTTCAATCCGATTGGCTGATCCAATCAGCCAATCAGATTGAGCTTGCATTCTATTGGCTGTTTGGCCAATAGAATGCGAGCTCAATCTGATTGGCTGATTGGATCAGCCAATCGGATTGATCTTGATTCTGATTGGCTGATTCCATCAGCCAATCAGAATATTCCTACCTTAATTCCGATTGGCTGATAGAATCCGATCAGCCAATCGGAATTCGAGGGACGCCATCTTGGATGACGTCCCTTAAAGGACCCGTCATTCTTCAGTTGGACGTCGCCGGATGAAGATGGGTCCACGGTGGAGGTCTTCAGGATGGAGCCGGTCCTCATCGGATGAAGATAGAAGATGCCGCTTGGAAGATGATGGTTGCCGGTCCGGATCTACTCTTCCCGGATAGGATGAAGACTTTGGAGCCTCTTCTGGACCTCTTCAGCCACCCGATGATGGATCGCCAGCCCCCGCTTGGGTTGGATGAAGATTTTGGAGCCAGGCAAAAGAGCTGAACTTCTTGGGGCATGCCCCGCAAAGGGCCCTGTTCAGGGCTGGTAAGGTAAAAGAGCTTTGAACTTTAGTAATTTAGAATAGGGTAGGGCATTTTTTCTATTTTGGGGGACTTTGTTATTTTATTAGGGGGCGTAGAGTAGGTTTAATTAGTTTAAAATTGTTGTAATATTTTTCTTATGTTTGTAAATATTTTTTTATTTTTTGTAACTTAGTTCTTTTTTATTTTTTGTACTTTAGTTAGTTTATTTAATTGTAGTTATTTGTAGGTATTGTATTTAATTAATGTATTGATAGTGTAGTGTTAGGTTTAATTGTAGGTAATTGTAGGTATTTTATTTAATTTATTTATTGATAGTGTAGTGTTAGGTTTAATTGTAACTTAGGTTAGGATTTATTTTACAGGTAATTTTGTAATTATTTTAACTATTTTAGCTATTAAATAGTTCTTAACTATTTAATAGCTATTGTACCTGGTTAAAATAAATACAAAGTTACCTGTAAAATAAATATTAATCCTAAAATAGCTATAATATAATTATAATTTATATTGTAGCTATATAAGGATTTATTTTACAGGTAAGTATTTAGCTTTAAATAGGAATAATTTATTTAATAAGAGTTAATTAATTTCGTTAGATTTAAATTATATTTAAGTTAGGGGGGTGTTAGTGTTAGGGTTAGACTTAGCTTTAGGGGTTAATACATTTATTAGAATATCGGTGAGCTCCGGTCGGCAGATTAGGGGTTAATAATTGAAGTTAGGTGTCGGCGATGTTAGGGAGGGCAGATTAGGGGTTAATACTATTTATTATAGGGTTAGTGAAGCGGATTAGGGGTTAATAACTTTATTATGATAGCGGTGCGGTCCGCTCAGCAGATTAGGGGTTAATAAGTGTAGGCAGGTGGAGGCGACGTTGTGGGGGGCAGATTAGGGGTTAATAAATATAATATAGGGGTCGGCGGTGTTAGGGGCAGCAGATTAGGGGTACATAAGGATAATGTAAGTAGCGGCGGTTTACGGAGCGGCAGATTAGGGGTTAAAAATAATATGCAGGGGTCAGCGATAGCGGGGGCGGCAGATTAGGGGTTAATAAGTGTAAGGCTAGGGGTGTTTAGACTCGGGGTACATGTTAGGGTGTTAGGTGCAGACGTAGGAAGTGTTTCCCCATAGCAAACAATGGGGCTGCGTTAGGAGCTGAACGCGGCTTTTTTGCAGGTGTTAGGTTTTTTTTCAGCTCAAACATCCCCATTGTTTCCTATGGGGGAATCGTGCACGAGCACGTTTTTGAGGCTGGCCGCGTCCGTAAGCAACTCTGGTATCGAGAGTTGAAGCTGTGTTAAATATGCTCTACGCTCCTTTTTTGGAGCCTAACGCAGCCTTTATGTGGACTCTCAATACCAGAGTTATTTTTATGGTGCGGCCAGAAAAAAGCCAGCGTTAGCTACGGGTCCTTACCGACAAAACTCTAAATCTAGCCGTGTGTTTCTAAATATTAACTAAATGCATATGCTGTACATTGAACTTAACACAAAAAACAAACAAAAACAAAACAAACACAACAATTAATTTACTACTTCATAAGTAGTTTATGAAATTATATTTTTGTCTTGTCAAATTGTCTTTATTTTCAGCCAAATATGGGCCAGATTACAAATGGGATAGGGGTATATTACGTGGGTTTGTGCTTTTTGGATTTACCTCTCGTATTACGACTTTAAAGTAAACGCGATCGTGTGAGCACAATCGCGATTTATGTTTGAATCATTACCGTGACTTCAGAGCTCTGTGAACTGTTTTGCAAAACATAAAAGTTGGACAAAACACATTAAAAATACATTACAAAGCATAGTTACACTCTTAAGACACTATCTAATAAAAATTATTAAAAAAAAATATTGCACACAAAAGTAATAAAGGCTCAAAGATTGACAATCTCAGGTGTTGATATACCCACATATACATGTCTAAAGATGTATATGTATGTGTATGTATATATATATATATATATATATATATATATATATATATATATTATATATACATATATATGTGTACATATGTATTTATACGTGTATATATGTATTTTCCGACATAAACACACATATAAACACATAAATACATATGTTGTATACATATATAGACATATATACAAGTGTATTATAGCCCTTTGCCGTTAAGTAGATGAAAATATGTAAAAGAATATTTATGCAATATTCATATTTAATAAAGGTTTTAACTATGTATTTACTGTAAATATAATGTTCTGCACATAGAATATGTTCTAAGTATTTATAAATAGATATTCCTATATATATGCATATATATATATATATATATATATATATGTGTGTGTTTTTATCTATACCTATATAATAATTTATATATATATATATATATATATATATAGGTATATATATATATATATATATATATATATATATATATATATATATATATAAATATATATTGTACCTAATTACAATCAGATATATGTAGAAATGTGTATTTATGAATAAATAGAACATATTTTGTTATGTGCATAACATTGGAATATGAAATATTCATATTTTCATGTTGGTTTAGCGCAAATGAGAATATGCAATCTCGTTTGCGCCAAAGTAAGGTGTTTTTTTTTCTCCATTGACTTCTATGGCGAATACGTGAACGCGCACGTGATATTCTGACTTTGTATTTTTGCGCTAGTCAGGTTACCGCTAGAGTGAAAACACTTTTCTTTCAATACAAGCGCATTTGACAAACGCAAAAACATTCATTCTAGTGCAATTAACTCTCGAGCAGGAGAGTTAACTTGTGCTCCACTCGTAATATAGCCCTAAATGTGGTGTACATTAAATCTATATAATATTGCTGACCATTATTAAAGTTTGTAGACAACAAAAATATATTTTGTGCTTTCTTAAAAATAATAATTTAAGATTAAAAAGAAAAAGATTTTTTTTACCATGTGCTAATACATTAGAGGAGTAATATTAAAGGGACAGTCAACACCAGAATTTTTGTTGTTTAAAAAGATAGATAATCCCTTTATTACCCATTCCCCAGTTGAGCAAAACCAACACTGTTATATTAATACACTTTTTACTTCTGTGACTAACTTATATCTAAGCATCTTCTGACCGCCCCTAATCACATGACTTTTAGTTATTTTGCATATAGTTGCATTTTAGCCAATTAGTGCAGTGTCTGCCATTAGCCACGAGCGTGATCACAATGCTATCTATATGGCTTACATGAGCTTGCTCTCCCCTGCTGTGAAAAGTAAATAAAATAGAGGCGGCCTTCAAGGGCTTAGAAATTATCATATGTGCCTCCCTAGGTTTGCTTTCAACTAGAATACCAAGAGAACAAAGCAAAATTGTTGATAAAAGTAAATTTGAACGTTGTTTAAAATTACATGCCCTATTTGAAAAATGAAAAATTTTTTTGGACTTGACTGTCCCTTTAAGGTATATTACCTTTTTTTCTAGATCAATTTTGAGTGAAATATTTGTTTGGTCTCGTTGACAGGGTTGCACATTGTCAGTGCTTGTTTTTATTGTTCATGGTTTCCTCAGGGACTTACTGTGATTTTGCGATTGCCAGTCTGCAGTAGGGTCTATAGATTAATCTTTTTGTTGACCCACAGCAAAATAAATCATTCTTTTCATTGTCATATAGAGGTTTTGATAGAAAATTCAGAAATGCGTGAAAGAATGTTCAAATTTGTATTATTTCTTTTTTAAGGGGTCGTAAAAATAAAAAGCAAAATAAACCAAAAAATAAATAAAAAATCTATTTAGTTTCTTTCCTGTCAACTACTGACTATATATTGTCTCAAGTTAATATTTCATTTGTTCGATTCCCAGTTCTGTTCTTCTAATTCTAACATTGTAATCAGTAGGAGAAAAGAAATCACAGTTCTGAGAGATGGTATTCAATGTAGCTATGGTGGAATTACTGATATGTGAAAATCCCCTTTTTAGTTTGCTACTTAATTAACTAATGATATTAAAGGGACAGTCTACACCAGAATTGTTATTGTTTAATACGATAGATAATACCTTTATTATCCATTCCCCAGTTTTGCATAACCAACACAGTTATATTAATACACTTTTTACATCTGTGATTACCTTGAATCTTAGCCTCTGCATACTGTCTCTTTATATCAGTTCTTTTGGCAAACTTGTATTTTAGCCAATCAGTGCTGAATTCTAGGTAACTCCATGGGCATGAGCACAATGTTACCTATATGGCACACATGAACTAATGCCTTCTAGATTTAAAAAAACTGTCACAATGCATTCATATAAGAGGCGGCCTTCAAGGGCTAAGAAATTAGCATATGAGCCTACCTAAGTGTAGCTGTCAACTAAGAATACCAAGAGAACAAAGCAAAATTGATGATAAAAGTTAAATTGGAAAGTTGTTTAAAATTACATGCCCTATCTGAATCATAAAAGTTTATTTCTGAATAGACTGTCCCTTTAACCATTATATAGTATGTGCACACACATACAAATATGTACATCCACTATATGGCCAAAAGTATGTGGATCTCTCTCTCTCATTTCTTTTTGCACAGTGATTATCGACTTTAAAAAGTTGGTTACAGAAGATAATACAGTTTAATAAAATTAAAAACATAATACAGGTTAATAAAATTAAAAAGATAATACAGTTTTAAAAAAAAAGTTTCAAATTTGAATATGTTTAAATGTTACTCCTTAAGATTGTATTGTGTCATTATCTTTATTAAAGAGACAGTTTACCCAAAAATGTTCTCCTGTTTAATTTGTTCCAGAAAATCCATTTTACCCACTGGAGTGTATTAAATAGTTTATTAGTAGCTCATTTACCTTTTTTCTGCATTTGAAATAGCTGATTTAGCCAGTGATATACCCATCTATACTGAACATTTCTTTTCTTAAGTCCTATAAACACATCCAGCAAAATAAATTATACTCCTGGTGGGGTGTAGAAGAGATACTGGCAATATATCCCAATTAAAATGCAGGTTACTTGCATGGAATGACTAGCAAACTTCCACAGAACACCTACATCTATGTCATGTCTTTGCTATACCTGACTAAGACAGAAGACAAAAAAAACCAAAAAAACTTCCTATTATAACTATAGAAGCTATGTTGATACATTTATATTAAATGTTTACATGATATGCATTTTCCTGTATAATGCGTACTAATTCAAGTATTGTATAGATTTTAATTTTTTTTTGCATGTTCTTATTATTTTTAATTATTAATACATAATGTTAAATATATAATTATGTTATAAAAGACATTATCTGAAAATGTATAGTTTTACATAACTGCATGTTTTCAACTTTGCACAGTTAAACAAATGCTGTTATGTAAAAATGTAACATTTCAGCTACTGACTTTGATAACACAATTATACATTCTTAATTATATATTAATGTTTAAAGCACACAAAATATATATACAGAAACATGCATATAATTTAAACATTGTATATTAATGTAATACTATTCTAAACTATTAACCTCTTAGGTGACATCAACCCAAGCGCAACTTAATCCCGCTACACTATTAACCCCTAATTGTACATAACCTATTAACCTAACCACCCCTTAACCTTTTAATACCTAAACCACCACCACAAGAAACCCCCTAACATATTAACCCACTAAACCACCAATACCTCCTATCACAAACTATAAACTACAGTTAAACTGAGTAGAGAGTTTATTGTGGTGAGATATTGGTGGCTTATGTGTCCATAGTTTTGTTTCTTAGGTTTGGTGATCTATTAAAAATTGATCCTTTACTTTACATCACAAATATCGGTGCCAATGCTACTTAATATTTTGCCAGCATCACCATCCTTTGAGATGTATAATATTCTGCCTCTCAGTGATGCTGACTTTAAATAATGACCTCAGCCACTTGAAATATTGTGCCGGCTTTCTCCACATTGCGTTGGATTCCTTTTGAATATCTTGCCACATTGCAACACTTTCAACCATCAGGGCTTAAGTATTGAGCTTTGGTTTACAGACGAATATAAGATAAGGAAGCAAGTCTGTGTGCACAAAGTGATAGCATAATGAGGTCTGATTTTAACTGCAAGCTCAACCCATTGTAATAGGCTGCGGTTTCAAAGCACAAAATCAGCTATTTCATATACACAAATAAACCTGAAAATTCAATTTCTCATACATTTTATACTCTGCAACTGATATAACAAGTCATTGGAAATATATTAAGGGAAACCCAATTTTACAGTATACAGTCCCTTAAAGACAGTTGCTACCTACCCTCTCCCCACCTCAAGGCTCGTGAAGTTAAATCACCCTAATCAAATGACAAAAACAAAAGAGCAGAGCAAATGGCTACACAAGCAATTGTCTTAATATTATTTTATGGTTGTGTTAGGGGGCGTTGATTGTGAGTTTATTAAACCGAGGGGACAGTAACATAAAAAATGTGGGAACCGCTGAAATAAAACATGAAAATTTAAACAACATACCAATTTACTTCTCTTATCAAATTTGCTTCATTGTGTCATTATCCTTTGCTGAAGGATCAGCAATGCAGTAGTGGGGATTAGCAACCTTGGCTCTCCTGATGTTTTGGAACTACATTTCCCATGGTGCTCACAAAGCCTAAAAACTGTCTTAGCATCATGTGAAATGTAGTTCCAAAACATCTGGAGAGCCAAGGTTGATGTAGCTAGTGAAATACATCTGGTTTAGCCAATGACAATGTAAAGCCAATAATCAGCTGTTAGCTCTCAGTAGCACGCTGCCACACCTGAGCCTAACTAGGTATGCATTTAAACAAAGAACACTAATAGAAATAAAAAAGGAAATAAGCAAATTAGATCAAATAAATAATCTGTAAAGTTTAATTTTGACAATAGAGTCCCTTTAAGTATTCACATATATATTTGTCAGGTTTTCTTTTTTTTAAATGTTTTGTTTATTTGCAAGTGGACTTGCACCGATTACGTTTGTTTTGTGTAACTATTTGTGTCATTTGCAGCACTCACAAAGATGTATTTAAGCTTTTTTGTAAGGTGTACAAAATCAAATTTTGTGGATTTGTATTAAAAAAAAGGAGACTGGCCATCTCCTATTGGGTAAAGCATATCAAGCATACTTATTAGAGTGTTGGAGTTGTATGTAAAGCCAGGGAATCTCTTTCTATTATAAAGAAGCAAAATATTGTAATGTTAGGAACAGTCAACATTGGGACACCTTGGAGACTGGCTAAGCAGAATATGGCCATATTGTGTGATTAAAATCCCAATTTTTACATAAAAGCAAATCTTGAAGGATTTAAAAATGTTTTGTTTGTCTGCAAGTGGACCAATACCCTTGGTTTTGTGTAACTATTTGGTCATTTGGTCATACAAACTGTTAGGACACTGTGTATCAAGCGGCATGAGGCCAAGCCTTTCCACTTGAGAAGCTGTTCGCACGCTTTCGTGGCTTATGGGTAGAGGATCTGTTCATCCACTGGCCTGTGTGCATAATTACACACTCCAATTACTGTGTAAAGTCCGTCCTTCTCTCGCACGATCGGCTGCTGTAATCTTACATTGCGGAAAGTAGTCTTTAATGTGTGAACCTGCCCCACAAGGGCTCCAGAGCAGCTAACACTACTTTGTACATGGAGCCCAAAGTTTTTAATTTTACAGAAGAGCAAATACCCTATTGTTTAACTTAGAAATAATGCAATTACTGTAAGGCTGATACACTTTTGAATCGTTTGGCAGGTAAGTGATATTGCACAGGGGTGTACTCTATATATATATATATATATATATATATATATATATATATATATATACATAGACACACACACACATACACTGTGTTTGTATGTATTATGTAAACTGCACAAGTTGCAGGTATTGGTGTGCAGGGAAATTTCCTTGTTGGCCACAAGGTATGGAATATACATTTGGATAATATTGACAATATCTTAGAGGTCTTTTTAAGTTCAGAATCAGGACTACTGAGGGCAATTGTCACAATTTCATACCATTAAGATATTCTCTCTTCTTTCACAATATAAATGTGTCTACTTGTGTATGATATGTATTACATTGTTTATGTAATTGTCAGTAATATAATTTTGTTTGCTTAAATGTTAAACAAAATACAAACTTGAATAACAACATATGTTAAACATAACATGCATTGGGTTTTAAAATAACTCATTCTTTCCATCTCTTACAGAATTATTGATTATAACTGTTGACATATGAAGGTTGGTTTAGGATGTTTTTTAAGAGCTCCATTTAATTCCCCTTCAGATAATTAAAGTTCAGGATGACACTGAAGGCCATATGTCCGATAGCCAAATAAAAAATGACTTGACGACTTCAGCCTTGCACTTGAGACATGTAATTTGGATCTTTTAGTGACATTCAGCTCAAGAACTATTACCAGCACAAGGACTTATTTTATTTATATTAATACCAAAATGATTACCGAAGCTGAGATAGCATTATATTTCTGTGCATAATTTTGTATATTGTATTATATTTATTGAAGTTATTCATTTAGTTTTATTTAAATGAAGAGTGCATACTATTATTATTATTATTATTTTTAATAATAATAATTATAATGTTAAATTATTGAATATTATTAAACTATAATTTTTTTTTTCTTAATACAGTACTATAGATTAATATTATTAACATAGCTTATTATCAATACAAATACACATTATTTATTATTATATTCTAATTTATTAGACAATTATACATTTCAATACAGTGAAAAACAATATACATAAATATTAAACAATATAAATAAATCATGAACTATGATGTACAAATACATTTTACAATTATTAATCAACTACACTATATTAACATATTTCTCAGTAACGTTTGGTAGTGTTTTTAAGAGCAACTGACAGGTTTTTAACCAGTATCACAAAATGTAAACAGATTTGCAGTTCTGGAAAAATTCACCCTGATATTATTCAGACCCATAAAAAGTTACTTTATAAATCTAACCAGAAAATTAAATTTATGGGTAAATTAATGTAAGGCTTGTATCAAAACTGAGATCTCTAGTTATGAATGTTCCTTTTAAGAAACCTTTGTTTAATTGGCTACTGATAATAAGCATGTTTATAGAGTAATTATGTCGCTGTGTGTCTGGCTTAGCCTGCTTTTTTATTAGAACCTTTCTGTTTATGTACAAAGATTCCTTTAGAATGTTAACACATGAATACATCTGTCTTGTTGATCATCTTATAGGAAGGTCACGTATGGGTAGGGCCCTCTATCCTTTGCAGTTCATGGAAATGTCATTTGAGTATTATATTTTGCAATTATATATTAGATGTCATAGTACTGTGTAATATGCCGACATTATATGATAATGATGATGATCATGCCCATCATTATCTTAACATTTCTAATTAGAAAGTCAACCGGTCCCTTAAAAGACAAACTTTAATAAAAATACTGAAAATAAATATGTATCTAGCTTTGGCATTTAAATAACCAACAGACACAGGCATCTATTTATCAAGCTGTCAACCGCAAATACGCTGGAATTCCGCAGGTATTTGTGGCGAGCCTGATTCGCCTTAGTTATCAAACCCTACAAACCGGGAAAAGTAGAATTTGGTGACATAACATACGATCAGCCGGACTCAGTCCGACACAGATCGATGCTTACGTTAATACAGATGTTCCGAACCCAAGTTCGGCACAATCTGACTACTTTTGGAAGTTATCAAATTTCTACCAGGTACGCTCGGCACTATTCCGGCCCAGCGTAGCTGGTTTTCAATCCGCCACCCTGGAGGCAGAGGATGCCATAGGAATCAATGGGAGTCGGAAACCAGCAAAAGCTTATGTTTGCTGCTGCCCGATATCCCATTGATTCCTATGGGAATGTTTACACCTAACACCCTAACATGTACCCATGTCTAAACACCCCTAATCTGCCCCCTCTACACCGCCACCACCTACTTTATACTTATTAACCCCTAATCTGCCGTCCCGAAACCGCCGCCACCTAAATAACAGTTATTAACCCCTATCCCGCTGCTCCCGGACGCCGCCGCAACTAAATAAACTTATTAACCCCTAAACCACCACTCCCGGAGCCCACTGCCACCTACATTATACTTATTAACCCCTAATCTTCCGCCCCCTACACCGCCGCCACCTACATTATATTTATTAACCCCTAATCTGCCCCCCCTACACCGCCACCACCTTCCTACATTTATTAACCCCTAATCTGCCGTCCCCGTCGCCAACACTATATTAAATTTACTAACCACTAAACCTAAGTCTAACCCGAACATCCCCTAACTTAAATATAATTTAAATAAATCTAAATAAATATTACTATAATTAACTAAATAATTCCTATTTAAAACTAAATACTTACCTATAAAATAAACCCTAAGCTAGCTACAATATAACTAATAGTTACATTGTAGCTATCTTAGGGTTTATTTTTATTTTACAGGCAACTTTGTATTTATTTTAACTAGGTACAATAGTTATTAAATAGTTATTAACTATTTAATAACTACCTAGTTAAAATACATACAAAAGTACCTGTAAAATAAAACCTAACCTAAGTTACAATTACACCTAACACTACACTATAATTAAATTAATTCCCTAAACTAAATACAATTAAATACAATTCAAAAAAATTATTTAAAGTACAAAAAAAAACAAACACTAAATTACAGAAAATAATAAAATAATTACAAGATTTTTAAACTAATTACACCTAATCTAATCCCCGTAACAAAATAAAAAAGCCCCCGCAAAATAAAAAAGCCCTACCCTACACTAAATTACAAATAGCCCTTTAAAGTGCCTTTTGCGGGGCATTGCCCCAAAGTAAAAAAAAGAAATTACAACCCCCCCAACATTAAAACCCACCACCCACACAACCAACCCTAGTCTAAAACCCACCCAATCCCCCCTTAAAAAAAACCCTTGAAGATCACCCTACCTTGAGAAGTCTTCACCCAACCGGGCCAATGTCCTCCACGAAGCCAGCAGAAGTGGTCCTCCAGACGGGCAGAAGTGGTCCTCCAGACGGGCAGAAGTCTTCATCCAGGCGGCATCTTCTATCTTCATCCATATGGCGTGGAGCGGCCCAATCTTCAAGACATCCGACGCGGAGCATCCTCTTCTTTCGATGTTTTCTTGCTGAATGAATGTTCCTTTAAATGACGTCATCCAAGATGGCTACCCTTGAATTCTGATTGGCTGATAGAATTCTATCAGCCAATCAGAATTAAGGTAGGAAAAATCCTATTGGCTGATGCAATCAGCCAATAGGATTGAAGTTCAATCCTATTGGCTGATCCAATCAGCCAATAGGATTGAGCTTGCATTCTATTGGCTGATTGGAACAGCCAATAGAATTGAACTTTAATCCTATTGGCTGATTGCATCAGCCAATAGGATTTTTACTACCTTAATTTCGATTGGCTGATAGAATTCTATCAGCCAATCGGAATTCAAGGGATGCTATCTTGGATGACGTCTTTAAAGAAGACGTCGAAAGAAGGATGCTCTGCGTCGGATGTCTTGAAGATGGAGCCGCTCCGCGCCGGATGGATAAAGATAGAAGATGCCGCCAGGATGAAGACTTCTCCCTTTCTGGAGGACCACATATGCAGGCTTCGTGGAGGACTTCAGCCCGGTTGGGTGAAGACTTCTCAAGGTAGGGTGATCTTCAAGGGGTTAGTGTTTGGTTTTTTAAGGGGGGATAGGGTGGGTTTTAGAGTAGGGTTGGTTGTGTGGGTGGTGGGTTTTAATGTTGGGGGGGTTGTTTTTTTTTTTACAGGTAAAAGAGCTGATTACTTTGGGGAAATGCCCCGCAAAAGGCCCTTTTAAGGGCTATTTGTAATTTAGTGTAGGGTAGGGCTTTTTATTTGGGGGGGGGGCTTTTTATTTTGTCAGGGGGATTAGATTAGGTGCAATTAGTTTAAAAATCTTGTAATTATTTTAATATTTTCTGTAATTTAGTGTTTTGTTTTTTTTGTACTTTAGATAATTTTTTTTAATTGTATTTAATTGTATTTAGTTGAGGGAATTAATTTAATTATAGTGTAGTGTTAGGTGTAATTGTAACTTAGGTTAGGTTTTATTTTACAGGTATATTTGTCTTTATTTTAACTAGGAAGTTATTAAATAGTTAATAACTATTTAATAACTATTGTACGTAGTTAAAATAAATACAAAGTTGCCTGTAAAATAAAAATAAACCCTAAGATAGCTACAATGTAACTATTAGTTATATTGTAGCTAGCTTAGGGTTTATTTTATAGGTAAGTTTTTAGTTTTAAATAGGAATCATGTAGTTAATGATAGGAATATTTATTTAGATTTATTTAAATTATATTTAAGTTAGGGGTTGTTAGGGTTAGGGTTAGACTTAGGTTTAGTGGTTAATAAATTTAATATAGTGTCGGCGACGTTGGGGACGGCAGATTAGGGGTTAATAAATGTAGGTAGGTGGCAGCAGTGTAGGGGGCAGATTAGGGGTTAATAAATATAATGTAGGTGGCGGCGGTGTAGGGGGCAGAAGATTAGGGGTTAATAAGTATAATGTAGGTGGCGGTGGGCTCCGGGTGCGGTGGTTTAGGGGTTAATAATTGTATTTAGTTGCGGTGGGGTCCGGGAGCGGCGGTTTAGGGGTTAAACACTTTATTTAGTTGTGGCGGGGTTAATACATTTATTAGAGTTGTGGCGGGCCCGGGAGCGGCGGTATAGGGGGTAAACAGTATAGTATAGTGTGGGTGTTTAGTGATAGGGTACCAAGAAAGCTGTAAAAAAGCCGAAGAGCAGCGAGATTGATGACTGTTAGTTAACAACACTTGGTGCGTGGCTTTTTGACAGCTTTTTTGGTAATTATGGAGAACATATTCAGGTCTGCAGCAGCGATGTTAGGTGATCTTAGGCGAGCGTATTGGTGCCGGCGAATGCAAGAAAGTCGACGCTTTGATAAATAGATGCCACAGACTCTAAACCTAATTCAACAATTTAATTGTAAGGGCCCAATGTACTAAAGGGCTGATTGAAGCCTATCTGCCCGCCTTCATGATGAATGGGCAGCAGACACTGATAAACATAAATGTTCAACAGACACAGGCACTAAACCTATTTCTACAATTTAACTTAAAGGGCCCAATGTACTAAAGGGTAAAATGAGATGGTTCCTGACTTGGGAACCTGTCCATCTGCCTTCATGATGAATGGGCATTCGACACTGATCAACATAAATGATCAACAGACACAAAACCTATTTCAAATATTTAACTTTATGAGCCCCATATACTAAATAGTGGACACACAAGATTCCTGAATTGGGAACCTGTACTTTGTACATTGAACCCTAAGTGTCTAGTGGACCTTCAGGACAGTAAACACACAAGGAAATCAAAAGCATTCAGATATTAACTATGTATGAAATCAGATATGTTAAAATCAAACTATACTATAAAGTTTTATTAAATAGATTTGTGTTAAAGGGACAGTCAACACCAGATTTTTGTTGTTTTAGATAGATAATCCCTTAATTACCCATTCCTTAGTTTTGCATAACCAACACAGTAATAATAATACATGTTTTACCTCTATGATTACCTTGCATCTAAGCCTCTGCAGACTGCCCCCTTATTTCAGTTCTTTTGACAGACTTGCATTTTAGCCAATCAGTGCTCACTCCTCAGTAAATTCACATGCATAAGCTCAATGTTATATATATGAAACACATGAACTAATGCCCTCTAGGGGTGAAAAACTGTCAAATGCAGAGGTGGCCTTCAAGGTCTAAAAAAAATAGCATATGAATCTCCTAGGTGTAGCTTTCAACTAAGAATACAAAGAGAATAAAGCAAATTGGTGCTAAAAGTAAATTGGAAAGTTGTTTAAAATTGCATGCCTTATTTGAATCATGAAAGTTTTTTTTGGACTTTAAGTAGTAAAAAATATAATCTGTGGTTGAAATTTGTTTATCAGAAAATCCAAACAGTATACTACTTTCCATCAGCATGATGGATACATGATAAACATTTAGGACCTGATATTCGAAACCTCGCTGCTCAGGTGACATATTCTAAGAACTCTCATCAGTACAGTGAGGCCCTTTAGAAACACAACTATTATCTTGAGAAATTTTTATGTTGCTATGTATTGCTCTTAATGTGAAACAGAGACTCCTACGTTACAATACAAGGTGTAAAAAATCCCAAAGATTTTGTGTGATTTCTGTTCATGCCAGCGAGGTTTGAATATCAGGCCCCTAGAAAGAGATATCTAAATTTCAACCACATCTTTTTTAGCCATTCAAAATGATAAGTTTTTTTTAAAATAGGACATAAACAGAATAAACAGTTTGTTTGAATGCATAGTTAAAACTTAGCTATGCATCCTTTACCCAACACGTATGTAAAAAGTAATAACAGATCATTCTTAGAAAGATTTTTGCAAATAAAAAAATAGCTTGCAAAAGAAGGGCTAACATTTTATTCATGTGGGGTAGAGAAAATTTGGGGTTAGTTATAGGGCATGACACCTTTCTATTACTATGTGTGTCAAATCTTTTATTTATTAATTTTATTAATAATCATCAATAATTCCTAGTTGTCTTGTGGGGTTACACAACCTATCTATGCATCCATGGTCTCCAGTTTTGAAAAATATATGTGCCATATTATCTGGGGGTCATGGTTTTCAGGGAAAGCAGATTTCATAGTGCCCAAGGGTATCACAAAAAATAAAACCACATTCTTATAGTTTGTAGCACACACAAAGCAGGGGTTTTACTGAGTTGACTGTATGGGCAAAAATGTACCCCTTCATGTAGCAGGTCTCCATGGTTCCTGTTGTGTGTGGGGAGGTTAGGTATAGTTTTTTTTCCTTCTGCTAAGGTATATCTTCGCCATGTGGGTGTATATGATCTGAGTGTACAGCCTGTATAACAGTGTCAATTTGCTGTCCCCTCAAAATAACTCAACACACGGCCATTAATGTCTAAACCGCGACAAAAGTGAGTACACCTCTAAGTGGAAATATCCAAATTGGGCCAAAAGTGTCAATATTTTGAGTGGCCACCATTATTTTCCAGCACTGCTTTAACCCTATTGGGCATGGAGTTCACCAGAGCTTCACAGGTTGCAACTGTAGTCCTCTTCCACTCCTGCATGATGACATCATGGAGCTGGTGGATGTTAGAGACCTTGTGCTCCCCTACCTTCTGTTTTAAGATGCCCCACAGATGCTCAATAGGGTTTAGGTCTGGAAACATGCTTGGCCAGTTCATCACCTTTACCCTTACCTTCTTTAGCAATGCAGTGGTCTTCTTAAAGGTGTGTTTGGGGTCGTTATCATGTTGGAATACTGCCCTGCAGCCCAGTTTCTGAAAGAAGGGCATCATGCTCTGCTTCAGTATGTCACAGTACATGTTGGCGTTCATGGTTCCCTCAATGAACTGTAGCTCCCCAGTGCCGGCAGCACTCATGCAAGCCCAGACCATGACACTCCCACCACCATGCTTGACTGTAGGCAAGACACACTTGACTTTGCACTCCTCACCAGGTTGCCACCACACATGCTTGACACCATCTGAACAAAATAAGTTTATCTTGGTCTCATCGGACCACAGGACCACAGGACATAGTCCCAGTAATCCATGTCCTTAGTCTGCTTGTCTTCAGTAAACAGTTTGTAGGCTTTGTTGTGCATCATCTTTAGGCTTCCTTCTGGGACGACAGCCATGCAGACCTGTTTGGTGCAGTGTGTGGCATATGGTCTGAGCACTGACATGCTGACCCCCACCCTTTCATCCTCTGCAGCAATGCTGGCAGCACTCATACGTCTATTTCCCAAAGGCAACCTCTGGATATCATGCTGAGCATGTGCGCAAAACTTCTTTGGTCGACCATGCCAAGGCCTGTTATGAGTGAAACCTGTCCTGTGAAACCGCTGTATGGTCTTGCCCACCATGCTGCAGCTCAGGTTCAGAGTCTTGGCAATCTTCTTATAGCCTAGGCCATCTTTATGTAGATCAACAATTCTTTTTTTTCAGATCTTTAGAGAGTTCTTTGCGATGAAGTGCCATGTTGAACTTCCAGTGACCAGTATGAGAGAGTGTGAGAGCAATAACACCAAATTTAACACACCTGCTCCCCATTCACACCTGAGATCTTGTAACACTAACGAGTCACATGACACCGGGAAGGGAAAATGGCTAACTGGGCCCAATTTGGACATTTCCACTTAGGGGTGTACTCGCTTTTGTTGCCAATGGTTTTGACATTAATGGCAGTGTGTTGAGTTATTTTAACGGGACAGCAAATTTACACCGTCATACAGGCTGTACACTCACTACTTTACTACTTTACATTGTAGCAAAGTGTAATTTCTTCAGTGTTGTCACATGAAAGGATATAATAAAATATTTTCAAAAAAATGTAAGAGGTGTACTCACTTTTGTGAAATACTGTATGTATATATATATATATATATATATATATATATATATATATATATATATATATATATATGTGTGTGTATATATATATATATATATATATATATATATCCACAACCCTCAGCTAATATAAAAACCATGTCATATGAAATATCAGCAGTGATATAAGCGATGGCATATAGGATGTCGATGATAAAACCACTAGGGTTCCTAGATTATAGTTAGCAAACATTAAGCATTAACATTCCTTGTTTTTTATTAGTTAAAAACATAAATACAAGGTTTACCACCGATTTTGTTCAATTTAATGGAAGTGCTTAGATCAAATACAAAAGTTATTAGTATTAAATATAACCAAAAATATATGTCTGGTTAAATCACACACACACAAATGAAAGACATGTTCACATTCATATTGTTTACAACCTTAGCAATTAAAGGACAAACTTGATAATATTTATTTTGTGTCCCTCTATAGCAACAAGGTAAGGCTGTCACATATAACCATCCGTCATAAATCTTTTGTAAGATACATGGCTTGAATCTAATCTGCTTCTTTTTCCTTGACCTCCACTGTAAATTTTAGAGCAATTCCATGGAAGTTTAATTTGCAGAAACGGGGAGAGACAGGTGTCCACTAGTTTTACGACTTTGTTGACCTTTGAGGTCCCTTTAGAAGGATAAGGCCTTGCAAAAGAATACTATTTGTACTGTTAAAAATAATGGACAGACACATGTATTTTTTTAAACTTTTATATATAGAACTGATTTTTACTCAGCAATGCTTAATTAAATGTTTAAAATTGGACTTCATTATACAATGATGATGAGTTTATTTTCTTTATTAGATATTAACAAGAATAATAACAGATAGATTAACAGACAGATTATATTGAAATATCCATTAATATATCATGCTTTTATATCTTTTTAACATTATAAAGAGTTTGCAATGCTTTGTAGAGTTGTGCCAAAATAAGGGAATTAATTGTGCCATATTAATAATCAACTATGTTACCCACCTTGTCCTCCATGTATTTATACATTTCTTTCAGGTAATATTTCTAGTTTTATAATTCCAATTACTTTAAAAAATGCTATACCATAGGAAATTAAACATTTGATAGACTGGGTTAGATCTATGGATAGTAGTCAATGGAGCATATTTATCAAGCTCTAAAGACCACTGCTCCATAACCTGTCTGCCTGCTCTGAGGTGGCGGACAGAAATCAACCCAATTGAATACGATCTGGTTGATTGACACCCCCTGCTAGAGGCCAGTTGGCCACGAATCTGCAGGGGGCGGCATTGCACCAGTAGTTCACAAGAACTGCTGGTGCAATGATAAATGCAGAGAGCGTATGCTGTCGACATTTATCAATGTGCAGCGGACATGATCCGCAATATCAGATCATAATAATAAAACCAGATACACAGCAGGCAGGTACAGATATGCCTAACCAGTATCTATAAGAGGCGCCAAGTATAGTCAATATATATATATATATATATATATATATATATATATATATATATATATATATACATATAAAAGGAAATATATAAGAATAAAAGTGATATGTTAAGAAATATATGATTAAATGGGTAATATACCTATATCAATTATACAACCTGTCTAATAACAGGTTTGCTAGACCAAAGAATGTAATGGTCTTGATGTTATTTAGGGGTATATTCACCGAAATATCAATATAAAATGTGAATGATCAAAGTTAGACTAAAACACATATCATAAGTGTTACTTAGATATATAGATATACAAAACATAAAACATAAATGGAAATACAAAAATAAATGATATATAGTACATAGTATTAAAATAAAATAAAAATAATAATAAAATCAAAGGGTCTTAACTATCCTGCCAAAAGATCTGTGGCAATGTCTGATTTTTACAAAAGAAAAGGGGATATTTTATTCCTACAGGAGACACATTTTAAGCGTTCTCACGAGCTGAAATATATGAGCTCCAACTATAATCGACATTTTCACAGCTCTGGCACCTAATAAAAATGTGGAGTAAGCATCTTAATACATAAGGATATATCCTTTCAACACATTCAAACATATACAGATATAGAAGGCCGATTTTTGGCGGTCTTTGGATTGCTATACGGTAGACCAGTCACATTAATTAATCTCTATGCACCCAATACCCAACAATTTGCCTTTTATAGGAAAATATTCAGATGCATACTGGATATAGCTAGAGGGTTAATCTTTATAGGAGGGGACCTTAATATTCCCATACATCCGGAGGTAGACAGTTCCAACCCGAACCCCAGTACATCCAAACTTACACTTAAACACTTATGGAAAATAATGAGAGATTATAATTTTTATAACATTTGGAGGTTTGTTAATCCAGACAAAAGAGAGTACACTTTTTTTTTCCTCCCCAAACAAGACCTATAGCCGACTAGACTACTTGATTACCAATCAGATAGGTCTGGAACATATTAAAAATGCAGGGATTACCCATACAGTATGGTCGGATCATTCGGCAGTATTTTTTGACATTGCATGGCCAAACACCCCTGTTACTCCATACATATGGAAACTGGATGATTCTTTATTGAAGGGGGAGGTACATTACAGGAATATTTTATCTTTAACTCTAAGGGAGATCCTGATCCAATTACAGTTTGGGAAGCACATAAGTGCTTTATGAGGGGGGAATTCATAAAAAGAAAAGCCCAATTTAAAAGATTAGAAATGGAGGCATTCAAGATGACAAGCTTACCTAAGATCTTATACAAATTTCAAACTATACCTATCCCAATCCCGCAGTCCTATCTGACCACCCTCCAAAATATTGTTAATACATATATCTGGCAAAACAAAAGGCCACGGATAGCCAAAAAAAATCATGTATAGAAATAGGAAGAATGGAGGACTGGGAGTACCTAATCTGGTGTATTATAGACAAGCGGCCATTCTCAACCGAATCATAGACTGGTGTAAACATGGGGAGAGTAAAGAATGGGTTAGACTGGAACAACAACTAACCAATTGCCCTAACGTGGGAGGGATGTGCTGGATCAGCAAAATACATAGGAGTATGAACAAAACACTCCCCAGAATTACACAGGAAACGTTTAAAATATGGGACTACATCTCTAATAAAACTACGGGTATTTCCTCAAATCCTTCCCCATTAACACCGATCTTGCACAACCCAGAGATCCCGCTAAGAAGGCAACCTGCTAATACAGCCTTGACTAATATTAATACATTAATCCCTGTCCATACACCCATAAGCGAAGGTAAATTGAAATCTGAAGAAGAGATAGAGGAATTGGCCCCAATACTCACAAATGACTGGTACATACACCAGCAGCTACTACATTTTATTGCTTATAACATGCAGAAATCTAACTTACTAAGGTCCCTCACACTATTTGAAACTGTATGCTACTCACAAGTCCCTACTAAGGGAGGCCTGTCACTATTGTATAAATTGTTAATAGGCCACCATTCCAGATCCTTGCCCGCTTACTGTAGGATATGGGAGTCTGAATTGCAAAGAGAAATCTCACAGAAAGAATGGGATATAATCTTTGTTAATATGGCAAAGTCATCTTCCTCGCTAAGTATAACTGAAACTAATTTGAAACATCTATATAGGTGGTATCTTACTCCGCTTAGACTCTCAAAGATATACACTAACACAATTAATACCTGTTGGAGAGGCTGTGGTGAGGTGGGATCCATGTCCCACATTTGGAGGGACTGCCCATATATCCGACAGTACTGGATGACAATTAGGGAAGAGATAGAGAAATGTTTGTCACACAAGATTAAATTAGATCCTCTATTATTACTTTTTAACTATCCTCTCAAAATGAAGTGTAAACTTAGATTAAAATTGTTGTATATAATGACAAATGGGGCTAAGTAGTTGCTACCACGACTGTGGAAAAGCCCGAGAGTCCCCACGATCACTGAATGGGGGGACCATGTCTTACAATTATTGACCCTAGAAAGATATCATTATACTCAGACCCAACAAATGGAGTTCTATTGTAATTTGAAGTTTATATGGGAGGATTATTTGGCGACAATGTAAGCAATTAACTTATTGTATTAACTACAACTACAAATTGTATCAGAATCAATGTCACATCCATGTACTTATTGTTTCAAGAATTGTTCTTTTCTTTTTCTTGATTGTATTGCTACACTACCGATTGTTATGTATTGTTTCTTTTCAACAATAAAGGAAATTACAAAAAAATAAAATAATAATAATAATAATAATAATAATAATAATAAAATCACAACAAATAAAAAAGAAAAAATATCACAACAAAGGAGAATAATACTCCAAAAGATGGAATAGCACATATAAGTCCTAATAAAAAACTTGTCCAGATATAAAACTTTCCAGAGTCAGGGAGAGTCCACAACTTCAGGCAGCTCCTCTAGTGTGTCATGCCATGACACAAGATAAATAGATCTATAATACAAACAATAGAGGGAACCACATAGTGCAGATCAGACTAGTAGATGGTAAAAATGAGACTATAGGTGAAATCCTACTCACGTGATGGAATGCACAATGTGCGGTACAGGCAGGCTGGAACCAAAGAATCGCCTGGCAGACTTCCTAGGCACTCCAGGAGCTGATAGTATCCTTGTTCCACCAGAGGGAGTCTAAAGATATAAGTAGGTAACCCCAGGAGTTGTTGTGCCGCAATCAGTGGTATAGGGAAATACTCATATGAGCACAGTGGCAAATAGATTGAATCCAAAAGGTAGACAAAAGATTGTGTGGATCCAAAGTAGTGCAGCAGCAAGGTAAAAGTAGTAACAATTTATTAAAAGGTTTAAAAAAGCAACGCGTTTCTCTGTGTTGCAGCACAGTTTCATCAGGCTAACTGTACCTATACCGCACTTTGTGCATTCCATCACGTGAGTAGGATTTCACCTATACTCTCATTTTCAATATCAGATCATGTCCACTCGCACCATCATAAATAGGCCCCAATATGTCTAGATTTAGTTGTCGTGAGCCAACTTCATTTTCTGTACAAATAAAATGTTTAAATAATATGTGCAGCAGTATAGTTCAAATCTACTTCCAATTTTTTTTTTTTGTCAGTTTGCTTGTTACTGGTATCAGCAATGTCACTTGGTACATCAGCCCTAAGGCAGAACATGCTGTGATGAGAGATGTCATAGCAGAAAATGTAGCATGTTTGCAGAAAGAACAGGGCACATGCAGCAACTATTTGTATTTTTGCTTTGCAGTGCTGTTCCACATCAGGCTGTTCTTTTCAAACAGCATTGTGCTCTTGCTGCACTGTGACAGTTTCCTTAACATAGTGCAGCCAGAGCATAGCACTGTTTGAAGAGAACAGTTAAATACAGAGCAGTGTTGCGACACGGCAGCAATTTGATTGATAACTGACTCTCACGGATTTTTTCAGCCCCCCAAAGCTTGGACTTCTGAAGGTAAAGCCATTCTTGTGAGCAATGCATATTTTTTTATTCCTACAATTTTACCTTATAATTATGTTATGTTAGACAAAGAGCAAAGGAAGCACGTTTATTCAAGAGATATTAGAAAAAAACACATTTTTTGTTTTTCTCAGCATGAATTTGCAAAGCAATTTTCAACTGCTGCAATATATTATAAAACTTTAAAAATGGCTTTATTTTACAGTTAATCAACACATTGCAATTAAACTAGTGATGTAGTGTAACTGTCAATTTTAAAATTGAATTTCATTTCAAAATGACCTGCAGAAAAATTTTCACTAAAAAAAATCTCATTACAGAAAGTGAAAAAAGTTCTGCCTCTGGGTACATCAAATATGAGTGCATGTGGCTACGTAAATAAAAGCAAAAAAAGTGCCACAATACTGCTTTATTTATGGAGATAAACTGGTAAAAATAAATACAGTAAAGATATACTCACAAAAAGCACACATGTTCAAGGGGATATTACCTGCAGTCTACAACATATTGAATGGAAATATTATTATTATTATTATCAGTTATTTGTAGCGTGCCAACAGATTCTGTAGCGCTATAAACATAGGCATTGTGTGCAAGGTAACATTTAAATGGATTAAGAGGGTAGAGGGCAAAAGCAGTTTCCTCATACAAGTATCGAAGTGTATATACACTTGGGGGGCAATTTACCAAATGACGGACGGACATGCATATGCTGTCGGCATTTAACACTGCACAAGCAGTTCTGGTGAACTGCTTGTGCAATGCCGCCCCTGCAGAGTGCAGATTGTCCGCATCCTCAGAAGCGGTGGACCAGTTAAGGAGCAGCAATCTTAGGGGCATCGGGGGGGCCATTCGGTCCTTGATAAATCGCCCACATACACTCAAATTACAAAAAAGGATTTATTGCTTATAAAGTTACCCTATATTACAGACATTTTAGGGTGGTATAACCAGCAGAATTATCCCAAATAATATAAAAAATACATCAGACTAACTGTTATTGATTCCTAAATAAACTGTTTAGCAAATAATGGAGACCCTCTCATAGAGTTTATTTCACAATTTATTTGTGTTGGGTTTAGTGGTTTCACCATAGAGATTTAGTATATTATATTTAGTAGAAAGTAAAGATATTTTAAATTAATAGATAACCACAGTATAACCAGCAGAATTATCCCAAATGATATCAATAATACATCAGACTAACTGTTGATTCAATAATTTTGAATCACGTGCTACTAACAGAGGGCCATATTACGAGTTATGAGTGGTGCGCTAGCAGTTGCGCACAAGCAATATCAGGTTTATAGCACCTGTTTGCCCACATCGGAAGTAGCAAGCATATTACAAGTTGAAGTAAATGCATTCTTTTAAGCGCAAATGAATTTAACAAACGTCGGGATAACACAACTTCAGATCTCTGGTTAACTGTTAGGGGTCAATTTATTAAAGTCTGGTGGAGACATCGCTGAATGCGGACAGCATTGATAAAAGAGTGTATTATATTACTTGTTTTTTTAAGTACTCTGATATTTGAATAGTTAATATAAGAGATATTTGGGACTGGACTTATATAAGGAAGAGAATCACAAGGTGAAATGTACGTCAGGATATATCATATGTCATATGACCACTGCAACATTTTGAGAAACTCTCACCGATTTACACTCGGTTCCTGTAAAGCTATTCTGCTTTTGTTTCTATTGTGGTATTATGTTGCTTTTGGTATCAATATAAGTGTCCTGAGTGACATTTATTCTTTTAAATTGTCTAATAAATGTATATTTGATGGTCAGTTCCTGTTTTGCCAGAGTGATTTATAAAGAGAGCGTAAGTCTTTAAGGCCTAGATTTAGAGTTCGGCGGTAGCCGTCAAAACCAGCGTTAGAGGCTCCTAACGCTGGTTTTGGGCGCCCGCTGGTATTTGGAGTCAGTGATTAAAGGGTCTAACGCTCACTTTTCAGCCGCGACTTTTCCATACCGCAGATCCCCCTACGCCATTTGTGTAGCCTATCTTTTCAATGGGATCTTTCTAACGCTGGTATTTAGAGTCGTTTCTGCAGTGAGCGTTAGAGCTCTAACGACAAGATTCCAGCCGCCTGAAAATAGCAGGAGTTAAGAGCTTTCTGGCTAACGCCGGTTCATAAAGCTCTTAACTACTGTACCCTAAAGTACACTAACACCCATAAACTACCTATGTACCCCTAAACCGAGCTCCCCCCACATCGCCGCCACTCGATTAAAATTTTTAACCCCTAATCTGCCGACCGCCACCTACGTTATACTTATGTACCCCTAATCTGCTGCCCCTAACCCCGCCGACCCCTGTATTATATTTATTAACCCCTAACCTGCCCCCCACAACGTCGCCGACACCTGCCTACACTTATTAACCCCTAATCTGCCGAGCGGACCTGAGCGCTACTATAATAAAGTTATTAACCCCTAACCCGCCTCACTAACCCTATCATAAATAGTATTAACCCCTAATCTGCCCTCCCTAACATCGCCGACACCTAACTTCAATTATTAACCCCTAAACTTCCAGATCGGAGCTCCACCGCTATTCTAATAAATGGATTAACCCCTAAAGCTAAGTCTAACCCTAACACTAACACCCCCCTAAGTTAAATATAATTTTTATCTAACGAAAATAAATTAACTCTTATTAAATAACTTATTCCTATTTAAAGCTAAATACTTACCTGTAAATAAAATCCTAATATAGCTACAAAATAAATTATAATTATATTATAGCTATTTTAGGATTAATATTTATTTTACAGGCAACTTTGTAATTATTTTAACCAGGTACAATAGCTATTAAATAGTTAAGAAACTATTTAATAGTTACCTAGTTAAAATAATAACAAATTTACCTGTAAAATAAATCCTACCCTAAGATATAATTAAACCTAACACTACCCTATCAATAAAATAATTAAATAAACTACCTACAATTACCTACAATTAACCTAACACTACACTATCAAATAAATTAATTAAACACAATTGCTACAAATAAATACAATTAAATAAACTAGCTAAAGTACAAAAAATAAAAAAGAACTAAGTTACAGAAAATAAAAAAATATTTACAAACATAATAAAAATATTACAACAATTTTAAACTAATTACACCTACTCTAAGCCCCCTAATAAAATAACAAAGCCCCCCAAAATAAAAAATTCCCTACCCTATTCTAAATTAAAAAAGTTACAAGCTCTTTTTACCTTACCAGCCCTGAACAGGGCCCTTTGCGGGGCATGCCCCAAGAATTTCAGCTCTTTTGCCTGTAAAAAAAAACATACAATACCCCCCCCCAACATTACAACCCACCACCCACATACCCCTAATCTAACCCAAACCCCCCTTAAATAAACCTAACACTAATCCCCTGAAGATCTTCCTACCTTGTCTTCACCATCCAGGTATCACCGATCCGTCCTGGCTCCAAGATCTTCATCCAACCCAAGCGGGGGTTGGCGATCCATAATCCGGTGCTCCAAAGTCTTCCTCCTATCGGAAGAAGAGGACATCCGGACCGGCAAACATCTTCTCCAAGCGGCATCTTCGATCTTCTTCCATCCGGTGCGGAGCGGGTCCATCTTGAAGCAGGCGACGCGGATCCATCCTCTTCTTCCGATGTCTCCCGACTAATGACTGTTCCTTTAAGGGACGTCATCCAAGATGGCGTCCCTCGAATTCCGATTGGCTGATAGGATTCTATCAGCCAATCGGAATTAAGGTAGGAATTTTCTGATTGGCTGATGGAATCAGCCAATCAGAATCAAGTTCAATCCGATTGGCTGATCCAATCAGCCAATCAGATTGAGCTCGCATTCTATTGGCTGTTCCGATCAGCCAATAGAATGCTGAGCTCAATCTGATTGGCTGATTGGATCGGCCAATCGGATTGAACTAGATTCTGATTGGCTGATTCCATCAGCCAATCAGAAAATTCCTACCTTAATTCCGATTGGCTGATAGAATCCTATCAGCCAATCGGAATTCGAGGGACGCCATCTTGGATGACGTCCCTTAAAGGAACAGTCATTAGTCGGGAGACATCGGAAGAAGAGGATGGATCCGCGTCGCCTGCTTCAAGATGGACCCGCTCCGCACCGGATGGAAGAAGATCGAAGATGCCGCTTGGAGAAGATGTTTGCCGGTCCGGATGTCCTCTTCTTGCCGGATAGGAGGAAGACTTTGGAGCACCGGATTATGGATCGCCAACCCCCGCTTGGGTTGGATGAAGATCTTGGAGCCAGGACGGATCGGTGATACCTGGATGGTGAAGACAAGGTAGGAAGATCTTCAGGGGATTAGTGTTAGGTTTATTTAAGGGGGGTTTGGGTTAGATTAGGGGTATGTGGGTGGTGGGTTGTAATGTTGGGGGGGGGTATTGTATGTTTTTTTTTTACAGGCAAAAGAGCTGAAATTCTTGGGGCATGCCCCGCAAAGGGCCCTGTTCAGGGCTGGTAAGGTAAAAGAGCTTGTAACTTTTTTAATTTAGAATAGGGTAGGGAATTTTTTATTTTGGGGGGCTTTGTTATTTTATTAGGGGGCTTAGAGTAGGTGTAATTAGTTTAAAATTGTTGTAATATTTTTATTATGTTTGTAAATATTTTTTTATTTTCTGTAACTTAGTTCTTTTTTATTTTTTGTACTTTAGCTAGTTTATTTAATTGTATTTATTTGTAGCAATTGTGTTTAATTAATTTATTGATAGTGTAGTGTTAGGTTAATTGTAGGTAATTGTAGGTAGTTTATTTAATTATTTTATTGATAGGGTAGTGTTAGGTTTAATTATATCTTAGGGTAGGATTTATTTTACAGGTAAATTTGTTATTATTTTAACTAGGTAACTATTAAATAGTTCTTAACTATTTAATAGCTATTGTACCTGGTTAAAATAATTACAAAGTTGCCTGTAAAATAAATATTAATCCTAAAATAGCTATAATATAATTATAATTTATATTGTAGCTATATTAGGATTTATTTTACAGGTAAGTATTTAGCTTTAAATAGGAATAAGTTATTTAATAAGAGTTAATTTATTTCGTTAGATAAAAATTATATTTAACTTAGGGGGGTGTTAGTGTTAGGGTTAGACTTAGCTTTAGGGGTTAATCCATTTATTAGAATAGCGGTGAGCTCCGATCGGAAGTTTAGGGGTTAATAATTGAAGTTAGGTGTCGGCGATGTTAGGGAGGGCAGATTAGGGGTTAATACTATTTATGATAGGGTTAGTGAGGCGGATTAGGGGTTAATAACTTTATTATAGTAGCGCTCAGGTCCGCTCGGCAGATTAGGGGTTAATAAGTGTAGGTAGGTGTCGGCGACGTTGTGGGGGGGCAGATTAGGGGTTAATAAATATAACATAGGGGTCGGCGATGTTAGGGCAGCAGATTAGGGGTACATAGGGATAACGTAGGTTGCGGCGGTTTACGGAGCGGCAGATTAGGGGTTAAAAAAATATGCAGGGTGTCAGCGATAGCGGGGGCGGCAGATTAGGGGTTAATAAGTGTAAGGTTAGGGGTGTTTAGACTCGGGGTACATGTTAGAGTGTTAGGTGCAGACGTAGGAAGTGTTTCCCCATAGGAATCAATGGGGCTGCGTTAGGAGCTGAACGCTGCTTTTTTGCAGGTGTTAGGTTTTTTTTCAGCTCAAACAGTCCCATTGTTTCCTATGGGAGAATCGTGCACGAGCACGTTTTTGAGGCCGGCCGCGTCCGTAAGCAACTCTGGTATCGAGAGTTGCATTTGCGGTAAAAATGCTCTACGCTCCTTTTTTGGAGCCTAACGCAGCATTTGTTTTAACTCTCGATACCAGAGTTAAATTTATGGTGCGGCCAGAAAAAAGCCCGCGGAGCGTTAACAGCCCTTTTACCGCCGAACTCCAAATCTAGGCCTATGTTAGTGTAGCTCAAGGTAAAGTGAGTTTTTAATTTGGGCTCTATTTGAAACTGTGTTCCATTATTGGTTCTCTTTCTCTCTTTGAGGTTAACTACAAGCAAGTTGCAACTACTAGTTACAAATTCCCTCTAACATTGAGAACTGTTGTATCACAGCAGTAAGATTATAGGTTTAGAATTTGCATTATGCATAGTATGTTTTTAAGACTTTGGTCTCTATATGGGGGTTTTCTATAGTTTAAAACATTACTATTAGTAACCGTTAATATGCTTGGAGGTATTATTATAAGTAAAAATTGCCACCATATGTAGATATCTAGTTTTCAGTTGTCATCAGCTCTTTATATTGTGTCTCATTTATCAGCCTATAACTATATATATATATATAGACATATATACTTAGAATGTTTATTATTGACACATACATAAGTTAACCCCTTATCTCTCTGTTTGGCTAAACTACACCAAGAAATTATAATTATAAAAGAGTGTTTTTTAGCATTGATTCTATCTTCCTCCCTTATTCATCTAGCCTAAGTGCTAGATAGAGTTGAGTTTAACTATAAGTATCTCATATTAAAATTAAATAGTTTTACACTTTAATTAAGATCTAATATTTTATTATGTATAATTTATATTGTATTTTTAATATGTTTATATTTATTGCATTTATTTTTGTACTTTTAGTTATTTTGAATTCACTGTTATATCTAGTTATTTTGTTTATATTGTTTTACATATATAAACGTATTTTTGATTTTTTTTTTTTTTTTGAAAAATGTTTATTGGATGAAATATGGCATTACAGAGCAATGTAGCATAAATCACATTTGTCACAGAGTGCAATCAATACAATAGTAAAACAAGCTTATGTAGGTAGCGTGTTAATTATTGCCTATAACAGTAGTCCATCATCCATTTTTAAATAACTCGTATTATCTTGTTATTAGTCAATCTTATCTAAAACAACAACATTAAAACAACAGAACTATGGTTGGTCACGAAATGGGTATTAATCCAAGGTTTTTTTTTTTTTTTTTTTTTTTTTGTTATGCTCATATGTATCTTGTTCTGGGTGTGTCTTATCTGGTCTTAAAGGGCTATGTGGCAGCATGTAGATTTAATGAGTGTGCATACGTGATTCCCAATAGAATTGTATATTATGGTATGTTTCCATGTCTCTGCGAATGAAATAACCGTATTCTTCTAATAGTATTGTGTGTTCCATGAGTGCTTCCCAGGCTTGGTATGTGGGGACTACTTGTGATTTCCAATTGGCTACTATCAGGGATCTTGCCGTGTTTAATGCTAACTGAATCAATTTCCTTCTTATTTTACATTTACATTTTGGGAGTAAGTTTAATAGGGCTGTAGGGAGTTGGATCTTATATTCATTTTGTTGATTGCTTATGGCTTTAATATATTCTCCAACCTGCTGCCAGAAGGGTTGAATGAGGTTACATGCCCACCATATATGAGTCATGGTGCCCTTCTTACCGCAGCCTCTCCAGCACATGTCTGAAGCTGCCGGGTAGATCGCTTTAACCTTTGCTGGGGTAAGATACCATCTGGCCAAAATCTTAAAATTTAATTCCAAGGACTTGGCTGATACTGATGATTTCTTTGTGTTGTGGAATATGTGGTTCCATTCTGTCTCAGTCAATTCCCTGTCTATTTCCCTGTGCCAGCGGTTAACATACGCTGGCCTATCTGGTTTATGCATGCCAACTAGTGTTTTTTTTGCCCAGGCTAAAGTATGTCTCAGTGACTGGTCTTGTAGACATAGTTGTTCAAAAGGGGTGGGTTGTCTGGTTATCTGTTCTTTGTCCGTAGATGTAGTTAGGTAGTGGTCAAGTTGGTAATACTTCAACCATTTTGTAAAGGTTCCCCCTAACACATCTCCTAGGTCCGATCTCGGTCTGAGTTTTGTGCCTTGTAAGAATTTATATATAGGAGCAGTGTACCCTATTTCCCATTCTAACTGTTTGTTCAATTTTTGTTCTAGCCCTCCGTGTAGCTCGGCGTTGGGTGAGACTGGGGACATGGGGGATCTAAGTGACGAAATATGCTGATCCTTAGTTATAAGACTATCCCATATCTCAAAAACATGGTGGAAAAGCGGGTAAGACCCTATCCAGGGTGGCCTACTTCGTTTATCTACCCAGCACAACACCCCTGGGGACGGGGATTTCAGGATTTGGGAATCCAGTGCCACCCAAGCTTTATTATCCAGATTACGATGCCAATCCAAAATTCTTTGTAGGCATTTCGCTTTATAATATGTCTCTATTTTAGGGAGTCCTAGGCCGCCAGTCTGGGTAGAGCGATACATAGTGTTTTTAACAATTCTAGGTTTGACTTTCCCCCAGACGAATTCATTTATTAATTTTTGGAGCATATTACAGTAGGAATTAGACAGTGAGATCGGTACTGTTTGGAGGACGTATAAAATTCTGGGTAATACCGTCATCTTCACAGCTTGAATACGCCCCCACCATGAGATTGTTTTATCACTCCACCTACTTAGTTCTTTTTTAAGTTCCCTATACAAATTCTGATAGTTCCGCTCAAATAGTACTTTGGGCTTAGGCGATAAATAAATCCCTAAGTATTTAATGGCCTTTTTTTGAGGGCTAAATGGGCAACTCTTAAGAATTTCAGAATATTTGGCTTGTGGTATAGATATATTCAGTATCTCGGACTTTTGGTCATTTAACAAAAAATTTGAAAATGATCCAAACTCCCTAAACTCTTTCAGTACTTCAGGTATGGACTTAGTTGGATTGGACAGAGTAAGCAACACATCATCTGCGTAAAGCGATAATTTGTAATCATCTTGCCCAATCTTGATTCCTGATATCTTCCTATTCTGCCTGATTTTTTGGCCCAAAATCTCCATGCTCAAGACAAACAAAAGTGGGGAAAGGGGGCAGCCCTGGCGGGTACCGTTATGTATATGGAACGCTTCTGATAGAATGTTATTAACTTTTACTTTAGCTGATGGGTTGCGGTAAAGACTAAAAATTCTATTAATAGTAGTTTCCTTAAATCCTGCTTTGCCCAGGACAGCCTGTAGAAATTTCCAATTTAAGCGATCGAACGCTTTTTCAGCATCGGCGGAGACAACCACCATCCCGACTTTGTGTACTTTGGCATATTCTATTAACTGTAAGGTCCGGATGGTGTTGTCTCTCGCCTCCCTTCCAGGGACAAAGCCTGCTTGATCAAGATGTATAATCTGGGGAAGAACCTTGTTAATACGCTCTGCTATAATCTTTGCAAACAACTTTAGGTCCGTATTGAGCAAGGAGATGGGTCTATAGCTGCTGGGTAGACTGGCTGGTTTGTTTGGCTTGGGTATCACCGAAACATAGGCTTCTAGGCACTCTGTAGGGAAATATCCCGTTTCATCTACGTGTTGAAATGCTTGTAGCAGGTGAGGCGCTATGGTTAATCTAAACATTTTATAATAATCATTAGAGTATCCATCTGGAACGGGGCTCTTATTATAAGGTAAAGCATCTATCGCGTCCAAGACTTCCTTTAATGTCAGTGGGGCGTCTAAGTTGTCTGCCTCTTGTGAAGATATTTTTGGGGTATCTATAGAGTCTAGGTAGGCTCCAAGGTCATCCTGATTGTTTATAACATTTTGATTTGTAATATTATATAGTTTGGAATAATATTGACCGAAAGCGTTTGCTATGCTTTTTGGGTCTATTTCAGTTTGTCCCCTGTCATTTTCAATTTTAAAAATATGGGTCTGGAAAGCCTTTTGAGAGAGAGCCTTTGCTAACCATGTGCCTGCTTTATTATTATTATGGAAATACAGGCCTAGATTTGGAGTTCGGCGGTAAAAGGGCTGTTAACGCTCCGCTGGTTTTTTTCTGGCCGCACCATAAATTTAACTCTGGTATCGAGAGTTCAAACAAATGCTGCGTTAGGCTCCAAAAAAGGAGCGTAGAGCATATTTACCGCAAATGCAACTCTCGATACCAGAGTTGCTTACGGACGCGGCCGGCATCAAAAACGTGCTCGTGCACGATTCTCCCATAGGAAACAATGGGGCTGTTTGAGCTGAAAAAAAAACCTAACACCTGCAAAAAGCAGCGTTCAGCTCTTAACGCAGCCCCATTGTTTCCTATGGGGAAACACTTCCTACGTCTGCACCTAACACTCTAACATGTACCCCGAGTCTAAACACCCCTAACCTTACACTTATTAACCCCTAATCTGCCGCCCCCCGCTATCGCTGACCCCTGCATTACACTTTTAACCCCTAATCTGGCGCTCCGTAAACCGCCGCCACCTACGTTATCCCTATGTACCCCTAATCTGCTGCCCTAACATCGCCGACCCCTATGTTATATTTATTAACCCCTAATCTGCCCCCCACAATGTCGCCGACACCTGCCTACACTTATTAACCCCTAATCTGCCGAGCGGACCTGAGCGCTACTATAATAAAGTTATTAACCCCTAATCCGCCTCACTAACCCTATCATAAATAGTATTAACCCCTAATCTGCCCTCCCTAACATCGCCGACACCTACCTTCAATTATTAACCCCTAATCTGCCGACCGGAGCTCACCGCTATTCTAATAAATGTATTAACCCCTAAAGCTAAGTCTAACCCTAACACTAACACCCCCCTAAGTTAAATATAATTTTTATCTAACGAAATAAATTAACTCTTATTAAATAAATGATTCCTATTTAAAGCTAAATACTTACCTGTAAAATAAATCCTAATATAGCTACAATATAAATTATAATTATATTATAGCTATTTTAGGATTAATATTTATTTTACAGGCAACTTTGTAATTATTTTAACCAGGTACAATAGCTATTAAATAGTTAAGAACTATTTAATAGTTACCTAGTTAAAATAATAACAAATTTACCTGTAAAATAAATCCTAACCTAAGATATAATTAAACCTAACACTACCCTATCAATAAAATAATTAAATAAACTACCTACAATTACCTACAATTAACCTAACACTACACTATCAATAAATTAATTAAACACAATTGCTACAAATAAATACAATTAAATAAACTATCTAAAGTACAAAAAATAAAAAAGAACTAAGTTACAGAAAATAATAAAATATTTACAAACATAAGAAAAATATTACAACAATTTTTAAACTAATTACACCTACTCTAAGCCCCCTAATAAAATAACAAAGCCCCCCAAAATAAAAAATTCCCTACCCTATTCTAAAATACAAATATTACAAGCTCTTTTACCTTACCCAGCCCTGAACAGGGCCCTTTGCGGGCATGCCCCAAGAATTTCAGCTCTTTTGCCTGTAAAAAAAAACATACAATACCCCCCCCCAACATTACAACCCACCACCCACATACCCCTAATCTAACCCAAACCCCCCTTAAATAAACCTAACACTAATCCCCTGAAGATCTTCCTACCTTGTCTTCACCATACCAGGTTCACCGATCCGTCCTGGCTCCAAGATCTTCATCCAACCCAAGCGGGGGTTGGCGATCCATAATCCGGTGCTCCAAAGTCTTCCTCCTATCCGGCAAGAAGAGGACATCCGGACCGGCAAACATCTTCTCCAAGCGGCATCTTCTATCTTCTTCCATCCGATGACGACCGGCTCCATCTTGAAGACCTCCAGCGCGGATCCATCCTCTTCTTCCGACGACTAGACGACGAATGACGGTTCCTTTAAGGGACGTCATCCAAGATGGCGTCCCTCGAATTCCGATTGGCTGATAGGATTCTATCAGCCAATCGGAATTAAGGTAGGAATTTTCTGATTGGCTGATGGAATCAGCCAATCAGAATATAGTTCAAATCCGATTGGCTGATCCAATCAGCCAATCAGATTGAGCTCGCATTCTATTGGCTGTTCCGATCAGCCAATAGAATGCGAGCTCAATCTGATTGGCTGATTGGATCAGCCAATCGGATTGAACTATATTCTGATTGGCTGATTCCATCAGCCAATCAGAAATTCCTACCTTAATTCCGATTGGCTGATAGAATCCTATCAGCCAATCGGAATTCGAGGACGCCATCTTGGATGACGTCCCTTAAAGGAACCGTCATTCGTCGTCTAGTCATCGGAAGAAGAGGATGGATCCGCGCTGGAGGTCTTCAAGATGGAGCCGGTCGTCATCGGATGGAAGAAGATAGAAGATGCCGCTTGGAGAAGATGTTTGCCGGTCCGGATGTCCTCTTCTTGCCGGATAGGAGGAAGACTTTGGAGCACCGGATTATGGATCGCCAACCCCGGCTGGGGGTGGATGAAGATCTTGGAGCCAGGACGGATCGGTGACCCGGGGATGGTGAAGACAAGGTCGGAAGATCTTCAGGGGATTAGTGTTAGGTTTATTTAAGGGGGGTTTGGGTTAGATTAGGGGTATGTGGGTGGTGGGTTGTAATGTTGGGGGGGGGGGTATTGTATGTTTTTTTTTACAGGCAAAAGAGCTGAAATTCTTGGGGCATGCCCCGCAAAGGGCCCTGTTCAGGGCTGGTAAGGTAAAAGAGCTTGTAATATTTGTATTTTAGAATAGGGTAGGGAATTTTTTATTTTGGGGGGCTTTGTTATTTTATTAGGGGGCTTAGAGTAGGTGTACTTAGTTTTAAAATTGTTGTAATATTTTTCTTATGTTTGTAAATATTTTATTATTTTCTGTAACTTAGTTCTTTTTTATTTTTTGTACTTTAGATAGTTTATTTAATTGTATTTATTTGTAGCAATTGTGTTTAATTATTTATTGATAGTGTAGTGTTAGGTTAATTGTAGGTAATTGTAGGTAGTTTATTTAATTATTTTATTGATAGGGTAGTGTTAGGTTTAATTATATCTTAGGTTAGGATTTATTTTACAGGTAAATTTGTTATTATTTTACTAGGTAACTATTAAATAGTTCTTAACTATTTAATAGCTATTGTACCTGGTTATAAATAATTACAAAGTTGCCTGTAAAAATAAATATTAATCCTAAAATAGCTATAATATAATTATAATTTATATTGTAGCTATATTAGGATGTATTTTACAGGTAAGTATTTAGCTTTAAATAGGAATTATTTATTTAATAAGAGTTAATTTATTTCGTTAGATAAAAATTATATTTAACTTAGGGGGGTGTTAGTGTTAGGGTTAGACTTAGCTTTAGGGGTTAATACATTTATTAGAATAGCGGTGAGCTCCGGTCGGCAGATTAGGGGTTAATAATTGAAGGTAGGTGTCGGCGATGTTAGGGAGGGCAGATTAGGGGTTAATACTATTTATGATAGGGTTAGTGAGGCGGATTAGGGGTTAATAACTTTATTATAGTAGCGCTCAGGTCCGCTCGGCAGATTAGGGGTTAATAAGTGTAGGTAGGTGTCGGCGACGTTGAGGGGGGCAGATTAGGGGTTAATAAATATAACATAGGGGTCGGCGATGTTAGGGGTAGCAGATTAGGGGTACATAGGGATAACGTAGGTGGCGGCGATTTGCGGTCGGAAGATTAGGGGGTTAATTATTTTAAGTAGCTTGCGGCGACGTTGTGGGGGGCAAGTTAGGGGTTAATAGATATAATACAGGGGTCGGCGGTGTTAGGGGCAGCAGATTAGGGGTACATAAGTATAACGTAGGTGGCGGTCGGCAGATTAGGGGTTAAAAATTTTAATCGAGTGGCGGCGATGTGGGGGGACCTCGGTTTAGGGGGTACATAGGTAGTTTATGGGTGTTAGTGTACTTTAGGGTACAGTAGTTAAGAGCTTTATAAACCGGCGTTAGCCAGAAAGCTCTTAACTCCTGCTATTTTCAGGCGGCTGGAATCTTGTCGTTAGAGCTCTAACGCTCACTGCAGAAACGACTCTAAATACCGGCGTTAGGAAGATCCCATTGAAAAGATAGGCTACGCAAATGGCGTAGGGGGATCTGCGGTATGGAAAAGTCGCGGCTGAAAAGTGAGCGTTAGACCCTTTAATCACTGACTCCAAATACCAGCGGGCGGCCAAAACCAGCGTTAGGAGCCTCTAACGCTGGTTTTGACGGCTACCGCCGAACTCTAAATCTAGGCCACAGTTTTTTTAAGTAGTATGCTTTTTTAATTGCGTTTTTCTGCAAAAGCTTTCTAAAGGCCTCCCTAGCTTCATTAACCGATTTTGTGATATCTGATCTCTGGGGGTTGAGTTTATGTTGCTGTTCCAGAGATTGTAGATTAGCGAGTAGTTTGTCATATTCTATTTTATATTGTTTTCTTAGGAGTGTTTTTTGTTTAATAAGCTCACCCCTGATCGTTGCTTTATGTGCTAATTAGTTAGTGATACTGTTCGTGTCTGCTGGGGAGTTGTATAAGAAGAAATCTGTAATGTTGGACTCAATTTGTGTTTTGACCATTGGGTTATGTAATATAGTGGGGTCCAAGCGCCAAATGGCTTGACGCTGGGGAATCGCTGGCCACATAAGGTCCAAGGTGATTGAGGCATGATCCGACCAAGAGATCGGGAGGATCTCCGTGTCGATAGCTTTGGCTATATTATTATGATCTACTAACCAGTAGTCTATTCTTGTGTAAGATCGCCCTGGATGTGAATAAAAGGTGTAACTTCTTGTTTTAGGATGGTGTAATCTCCACACGTCTATTAACATTAGTGTATCTAGTGTTTGGGTGATATGAGACCTATGCTTTTGAGTCAATTGACTCTTACCTGTGGAGCTATCAGTGTTTGGATTCAGAGTCATATTGAGGTCTCCTCCTATTATTACCATACCTCTCTGTATTTCTCTTAATTTATTTAGTGCTTTGTTAAAAAACGTTAGTTGCCTTGTGTTAGGCGCGTATATATTCATTAGTGTTAGGGGGTTGTTGTAGAGAGTTCCCACTAGTATCAGGAATCTGCCTTCTTCGTCAGAGTGTTGCTCTAAGAGCTGGAATGGAAGTTCCTTGCTCATTAATATGCCCACCCCATTCTTCTTAGTGATATTGGAGCTGAAATATTGTTGGGTATAAAGTTTAGAGTACAATTTGGGACTTCCTTGTTTAGCGAAGTGGGTTTCTTGTAAAAACACCATCGCTCCTCTCTGTTTTTTAAACCAAGCCAGAGCAATAGATCTTTTGTTTGGAGAGTTCAAGCCCTTGCAATTGTGTGAGATAAGTTTTATGTTGTAAGCCATTATGTATGGTGTCCCGCCTCCTCCCCTGTAGTGTTATGCAGCCTGTTACCTGATTCTAAGTCTTCTATTGCCCAGAAAGGGATAAGTCTTAATGTCTGATGAGCATCCAAATATTCTTCCCAGTACATTTCTGACCAACCAACCAACATAACCTGTGAAAACTCTAGAAATAAACAAAACAACATTGTTAACAACAAAAAAATTAAACAGTAATACAATTTACACTCTCCCTGTATCTATGGAGAGTGAACACCAATAAGTTGGGGAAATGCAAAGACCTAAATCGGTCCAGACACAGTTGGGGCTACCTAGCTGTATGTTTGCATTTATTTGTTATTATTTTTCCTTTTTTTTTTTTTTTTAATTTATTATCAATTTGAAGCCTTACGCATAACTTCCTTTATTTATTTGTTACTAGGCTACATTGAAAGTCTTAGCGCAGGAAAGTTTTCTAGAGTCTATGAACAGTCTGTCCATTCATGTTTTCAGAGAGACTTCAGTAGTAACAACTCACCCTGATTGTCCAGGAAAAAATGGAGGCAACTAACCCTTCTTTTAAGGCTGATCATGGCTTGTTTCCAGCCGGTGGAATCCAAACTATCCATTCTCTGTAGTTGGAGTGGGTGGTGAGCCAGATGCAGCTGGCTCTCTCATCCTTTTCCTTTGTACTGTTTGCCAGCGTGGTCTCTGATGCAGTGGTCTTGCTTCTTCTGTGTTCTTTTCTTCACATATTGATGGCAGTGAAGGTTGCGGTATACCAAGCTGAGAGCAGAAGGATTCCAGGTCTTCCAGAGATTTGTACACATGCATTCGGTTATTCTTTAACACTTTTATACTAAATGGGAAACCCCATCTATAAGAGATTCCTTTATCTTGAAGGTGTTGTGTTAGGAATCGTGTTTCCTTTCTGTTTTGTAGAGTAAGTGGGCTGAGGTCCGAATAGAGTTGTAGCTGGTGTCCCTGGTATGTTATCGATTGTTGTTGTCTCGCAGCTTTCATTATCCTTTCTTTGTCGGTAAATTTATGAAACTTTATGATGACATCTCTTGGGGGGTCTGTTTCTTTGGGTTGTGGTCTTAGTGCTCTATGAGCACGATCCAGAGGCATTTCTGTGAAATCAGGATCTCTTAATACTGTTTTGAACAAATCCTGGAGGGAGGAGGTCAGATTTTCTGGGACAATTCTTTCTGGTAAGCCTCTAATCCTTATGTTCTGCCTCCTCCCTCTATTGTCCAGATCTTCGAGTTTCTCCTGTAAGAAAGATATTTGGGCTTCCTGTGCCGAAACTTTTCTATTCAGTAGGTCAATATCAGAGGTCTGAGATTCGGATTGTTCTTCTAGGTATTCCATCCTGTTACCTAATTCATTAACCTCTTTCTTGACTTCTGCCAGGCCATCTTTGATCATGCGGCCCACTTGGTGTATAATTGAAGAAAAATCTTCCTTTGTGGGTAAATCTTTAAGGTCAGCTCTAGATAGTGGTGTATCTAATGTGTATTCTTGTTGATTATCTGCATCCTCTGAGGTCTGCAAAGAATCTTCATCCTCTGTAATTATTGTGTTTGCTGCTTTGAAAAACATGTTCATTTTGTTAGTGTTGATCTTAGGGTTTTTCTCCCCTTTTGGTGCTCTCTTTGATGTCATTTTAATAACCTGGAGTGTCTCTGCTGGAGTCTGCTTATATAGGAGCTTTGTCTGCTCTAAGGTGCTTTTCCTATAATCTACAAGTCACTTTCTGTGCAGTTAGGTCAGGGTTTTGTTTCATATATCATGGAGATATAGTTATCAGCTTGCTTAAGTCTATTTCTCAGATTTGCAGCTTATCTTTTCTGTGATTATCTGCTCTGGTTTGTGAGTTTATATGTGAGCCTTTACTGCACTGAGGTGTTCTGTGTTGTAGATTATGGGTTAATGCAGTTTAAGCCTGAGTCTCCTTTCTTATATCATAGAGCTGCTTTTATAACAGAAGAGCAAGACTTTGTTAGGTATATTTCCCAGACTTGTTATTTATCCCTTGATTTGCTAATTAGTCATTTAAGAGTGGTGCCTGTAGTGTGGGTCATCTATAACCAACGTGAAGGTGAGGCTAATACTTGTAAGCTGACCCCTTCTTCATTCCTCTGTCCCTCTACGTGTGCATCTGTTCATAAGTGTCAGGCTTTCTGATTAGGTAGAAGTGACTTAGGGCGGCTATGCATATAGTGTAACTGTGTTCCGGAGCAAGTTGGTTACCTCCTGTGTGCTGATCCTTGCCCGGTTTCCAGTACCCGGCTAGTTTATTGAGCACTACAGCTGAAGTTTTAAAATGTCCTTTTATTTATACATAGCGCTCATTGTATGTGCGCGAGTGACATGGAGAGGCCTCTACTCACATGACCGGGAAGACTGCCGGCTATGGTACAAGTAAGTCCTCACTATTTAGTTAGCTCCTGCAGATCCGGAGTCTCCTTGTGTCAGGCCGCTTCTAATTATCGATCTGTCCGCTATTGAGATCCGTCTGCCATGCAGTCTGCTGTTTAACGATGTAATAGTAATGGCGGAGTTTGGCGCTTCTTTTTTCTTTACATCTTGTCGGAAGCCGTTACACTGACTATTGCGCTTAGTTGAGGTATTTAAAGTGGTGCCGCAAGGTTATTAGTCATTTCAGTGTAGTTCTGCAAACATAAAGTATCAAACAAAGGAGTTTATCCCCATTCTGTGTCTCTAGACTAATGGAGCTTCACTGTTTTGCGGCCATTTCAATCCATGGTCGGCTCCGCCCCCCCCGTATTTTTGATTTTTATTATTATTAATTATTATTTTTGATCATTTTCTTTTAGTATGTTTACGTTGTATTTAATACATATATATTTACCATTATTCTATATGTAAACAATCAAATAATGTGTAATTACATCCCCTGTACATTGATTTGATATATGCTTTTTCTGCACCAAGGGAGTGTATAACATTTAGACAAATTTCATTGGTGTAACTCAGCTTTAAAAGGTGTTCACCTGTGGTGGATAATCACCTCTGATGAAGCGCAGGTACGCCTGCGCGAAACATGTCAGGTGTTCTGATGTCTGACTTTGTCTAAACTTGAGAGAGAAAACAAAGAGGGCGACCCCTAGTGCAGATCAATATTGAACCAGTAATAAATATCTGCTACTGCTTGCGAATGGATACTCACAGAAAATATTGCACCCTATAGTGCAAATGTAGCATACTAGGAATATTATGGTGTCCTAGTGCACATATCCACCCAGAAAGCACTGTCGTGATGTGAGATGAGCTTCAAGTATATCAGGATGATGAAAAAGCAGAGAACTCCAGTATCGATATAAAAATGTTTAATTAAAAAATACACAGATCTACAATGACATCTGTAGTAAAATTGCTACGCGTTTCTAAGCGCTAACCACGCTTTTTCCTCAGGCAAATGATATTGAATATACTGGAGTCTCTTACATATATACCCCTGTGTAGGCTTAATGGGATCAGCTGTAGCTCATTAGAACAGGTGCTGCATGAATTCACTCCTAGGTGTTCTAACCGGATGTTACAGATAATACCAGTGATACAATACGATGTGCAAAACAAATGTCTAATATATAGAACCTACTAATCCTTCTAAACATATATAAACTAGAATCGAAGACATTTGAGCTCTATGAGTTGTCTTAAATGTTGAGAACAGTGTTATAAATGGTTGTGAATATTCGTGATGTTATTTATATATGTATATGTAAAGTGTATTATTGCGACATGTGCTATTTTTATATCCGTTTTTATTCTTTGATTGTATTTGTGAACAAAGCACTAGGTGTAAATAGTAAGCTGTAAAAAGGTATAGTCTTATGTTTCTTAACAGAAAAGGGGTGTGTATGATTCAACGAAAAAGGATACTATGATAAGTATCCAATCTGATTGCTTCGTCAGAATAAGGTGTGTCACGCTAAACCAATGGAAATGCTGTGTCCAGAAAAACCGATCATATGATGTGTTGCTCCATAAGATAAAGAACTTAAAAAACTAATCACTTATGGTCAGGAACATGGTATTCTAACACAAAAAGAGAGAAAATTTATCATACCCATCAATCCTAATATCCCATATTACTACCACTTACCAAAGATTCATAAACAAATCCATAATCCTCCCGGCCGACCAATCATTGCGGGCATGAATAGTCTTACCGATAACCTTTCACTATACATCGATCATTTCCCCTACACAGGGGTATATATGTAAGAGACTCCAGTATATTCAATATCATTTGCCTGAGGAAAAAGCGTGGTTAGCGCTTAGAAACGCGTAGCAATTTTACTACAGATGTCATTGTAGATCTGTGTATTTTTTAATTAAACATTTTTATATCGATACTGGAGTTCTCTGCTTTTTCATCATCCTGATATACTTGAAGCTCATCTCACATCACGACAGTGCTTTCTGGGTGGAAAGTGCACTAGGACACCATAATATTCCTAGTATGCTACATTTGCACTATAGGGTGCAATATTTTCTGTGAGTATCCATTCGCAAGCAGTAGCAGATATTTATTACTGGTTCAATATTGATCTGCACTAGGGGTCGCCCTCTTTGTTTTCTCTCTTGATTTCCAGATTACAGATATACTTTCTGCGTTTGGGAGGAGCAGCCCGCAGCATAGTGCACAGTCAGCTGGTACACTGTGAAGTTCACAGACCGTTCACCTAGGCATTATCTCTGCCTTCACACATTGTGAGTATGCCTACTTTTGCATTATACTCTTTATAAAAATTGGCTACACTAGGAGGCGCCCTTCTCTCTCTGCTTTGTCTAAACTTGTGGATGAATAAACCTACTTGACTACAACAGCACTTTGATTGTCCGTGCAGTGTTTGCTTTACCTTTACTACTGGATCTCATAGACGGTTACAGAGTGCCGCCATCACGCTGCCAGTGCAACAACTCTCCTAACAGTTTTTCTCTTTGAGGATTGCCTTTTCTCTCACTCACCGCTTAGCCCATTTGGTGGATAATCTACATTCCCGTGGCTGGTCACACACGCGATCCCTGGTTGGACTTGGAGGACTCACCCCCGAGACGCAGGCGCATTGACGTCATCGTGACGAATCGGAAGCCAGTGTAGAAGACGCTGGGGCCATACCTGACGGCTCCACACTGGTGAGGGACCTACTTGCAACTCCTTGGGGCATATGGTGAGTGAGGGATTACTCTATTTACATAGAGAACTATATACTAAAAGTGCACTTGCTTGCAGTGACTGCCCAATAGCGATTACCTATTGTTCCTATTGCTATATGAACTGAACTACATCATGTTTGGATTTACAAACCTATTTTGATGGACTTCCCATATTTAAATTATCCACTTCTATCTGGGCTCAATAGTGCCACATGGTCACGTACTTATACTTCATCTTGGGACTATCACTTGCTTTATTGGGCTTATACACACAGTGTCACTAGAGTATACTGTTTTGGACGCATCCTCATTTACTTATTACTGTTATTCCACTCCAGGATTCAATTTGAGCATCTTGTATCAGTGTCAATACCTTTTTTTTGTTACATAGAATCTTAGATTATGACTCTGGACATCTGATTTTGCTTTTTGTTGTTGTCATTGTGCTGTTTAACATAATATGTGTACACTTAGAATTTATACTGGTTTATATCCACAATAGGCTTGTATATTATATACAACTAAGATTTATTAAGTTATTGGGTTATAACTGATTGATAATATTTATCTTAACTAATAGAATATACATTACATTTATACTATCAATTTTATAGACTTAATAATAATAAAAATAGTATTTTTAGATGATCACATTATGGCTACCGAACATATACCCACAGGGGTTATAGATTTAACTAAAAGCAAGCTGATAATGGTTAATGCCTTAAAGTGACATACTAAGATTTCTGATTCCATTTGTGAGGAAGATTTATCTATGGTGTTCTCATCTTTAGAGAACCTAAGATTTAGAGAGACTAACCTGTGGTGGGATATAGAATTCCTTGAATTATATATCTCTGAAAACAAAGTACCAAGGGGATTAAGAATGAAAAAAATTCCTACTTTTGCATTGACTATACCTGAGTTTATGGAAGAATGGAACACCAATCTAACTAATTGTTCCATTATATGTATGAAACAATTGGTTAAATATAAAAAAGATGAGAGAGACACTATACTATTAGAGATAGATAGACTGTTTGGTTTACTTAAACCTTATGATAAAACAAAACAATATAGTGACTACCAACTTCAATTAGATGAAACATTGAACAAACTTGACTCGTGAATTATCAGAAAGAAAAGTGAAAAAATATCAGAGAGATGTTAAAGATTACGAGTTAGATATTGTATATTCATGGCAGAAAAGTATTAGAAGGACCAACCAATCGACTAAAGACAACACTAATTCTGACACTAAGACTGATAAGTTAAAGAAAAATAAAAATAAAAAACATAAGAGACATCAAAGACAACAATCTAAGAAAGTTACGTTCTCTAGTATTGATACTGACCATCAGGACGCTGACCCCACTACATCAGTAGAGAGTGACCATGCTGAAGATATGCCAGGTCCAAGTCAGGGTACTTTACCAACGAGACAGGACCTTAAAACACTTGTACAATTACCACAACAGACTAGCACCCCAAAAAAGGGAGAGGGCAATTTGAGGTACCCCAGCAGAATACGAAAGAACCACAACAAATAGGGGCAGTTGTTAACCTCTCAAAATATGAATTGAGCACTGCACAATTATCACTTTTAAATAAAGGTTTAAGTTTTTCACCAGTTACAAATTTTTATTTATTTCACACAATTTTAGATGCGAATAATTATATACGTAAAATTGTATTAAAGAAACACTTTTCTAATATAGACACTGAACTAAACACCTATACATCTACAGCACCATTATCCTCACCTTTCCCATCAGTTGGATTACACTATAACAAATTAAAAGATCTTACACACCTTATTACTTTATCTGCACAATCCACTACACACCAACAAATTACACCAGATGTTAAATTTAACTTTAAGGACAAATTGTATTTTTATCCTATTCATAGTCATGATATAAACATTGATATGTATCAAAGAGCCATCGAAAGGGATCTTATATTCCTGAATAAACAAATACAGACTGAGACACATACATCAAGAGACAATCTCTCTAAAACAGAAAGGAAAGCATTATTCTCTCTTAAAAATAATAAAGACATCATAGTCACTCAGGCGGTAAAGGAGGTGCTGTTGTGATTCTTGACAAAGAACAGTACCATAATGAGGTTATGTCACAACTTAATAATGATAGTCTATATGTTAAGGTATCTCATAACCCAACTTTGACCTACAGACAGATAATGATGTCTTTATTAGACACAGCCATTGAAAATAACTTTATGGATAAGGAACTAGTGGATTATTTATTAATTGAAGACCCTAAAATAACTTATTTCAGAATTACACCCAAGATCCATAAGACTACCATAAACCCACCAGGGAGGCCCATAGTGGCTAGTAATGGTTCACTATGTGTAAAGATTAAGTGAGTGGCTTGACCATATACTTCAGCCAGTAGTTCTTGCACTTCCAGGTTATATCAGAGACAGTTCCCACCTGATACAACAACTCAATGATATAACCTGGAAAGAACAATATTGCTGGCTTACAATAGACTTCATGGCCTTGTATTCTAATATACCCCACAAATTGGGTTTAGAATCCTTGTCCAATATGCTATATAGATACACAGATTATGACAGTAATTTAATTACATTTATTGTTACAATTGCAGAATTCCTACTATCTCATAATTATTTTGTCTACAGAGGTGAATATTATTTACAAAAAAGCGGGACCGCCATGGTGGCAAAATTTGCCCCCGCATTTGCAAATATCTATATGTTTTTCTGATCAGTGTCCCTTTGCTGATAACATAATTATGTATGGTAGATTCATTGATGATCTTATAATAATATGGAATAATGAAGGAAGTAATACCATGGACAATTTCATGACATATATTAATTCCAATAAATTTAATTTAAAATTTACCAGCCTAAGCAATAATACAGAAATAGATTATTTGGACATTCATCTTAATATTGACACAGAAAATCAAATAATGACCTCAATATATAGGAAACCCTTAGCAAAAAATACAATATTACATGCAAACTCTTGTCATATGCCACACGTTAAGAAAGGAATACCTAAGGGTCAATATTTGAAGATACGTAGAAACTGTTCCAATATGGCTATGTATCTTAAACAGGCTGCTGATTTGACAGAAAGATTAACATCTAGAGGTTATAATAGAAATAGCCTTTTACAGACACAACTTCAAGTCTCAAAAATTGAAAGGAGTACACTCTTCCAACACAGAAAGAATTCTAGAACTAGAATACAAGATGGTAATATACTATTTATTCTATGAGAGTTGTACTAGAGAGCGCAGGAAGTAACACCAAACTCCTAAAATTACCTATGAGTCCCCAACTAGGTAGCGAAAGTGAACACAAAACTTAGAAAAAGTAGATAGGAGCGCTAAAAGCTAAAGGTGATATAGAGAAATCACGTGTAGACTAATTAAAAATAAATAGAATAGTTATATAAATGAACAGAGATTTATTTACAATAAGTGAAATATAAAAACGGACGTCTCCATAAATAAAAACAAATGTTACAGACTAGTTGCCACCATTCGGTATAAACTTGATTTGCAGAGTTCACAATAAAGTAAGCATAGTCCGATTCCACACTGAAATCTCAGTTGGAAGTTGGTTTGCTATCAAAACAGGGGCTTACCCAGGCGAGTGCACATTCAATCTTCTCTGTGACTAGACGTACGGCCGTACTGACGTCACCATTGAGGGCGCTGTCCCAAACACACCTTCTGATTGGTGTAGATACGAAGTTAGTAAGTTGCAATATTACTTGGCTTTCTTTGCTGTAGTGTAGCAATCATCGAGGAAAAGAAGTTCCTGCACTTAGTGCCAAATAGCATGCAGGATGCCAAACGTAAGGCTGAAGAAAGTAGGATAGAATAATGTCCAATAGTGACCCGTTACAGGTCTAGTGGCAAAGTTAAGAGTGGCTAACAGTGTTAGCAATATTGCACACTTTTCATGTGAAGAGTAGTTGATCCAGCTTATATGTGTAAGCTTATCTTTCTCTTATCTTTGTTAGTTGCAGCACATCAACGCGTTTCTCCCTCTGCAGGGCTTTTTCAAGATGAATATTCTGCAACAGGTATGTCTTCTTTTAAAGGTGTATCTTGCTTCCCATTGGTCAGATTCCACCTGGGAAATTGGAGCTAAGGCAGTCTTTAGTTTTAAGGTGGTCATACTTTTAAGATGGTATTGGCAGCATTGGTATAGCTTTGGCAACTCACATATAAAAACATTTATACAATCTTAGGGAGTTTCACATATGGTTATTTTAGCTCCCTCAAAGAGGTTTAATTTAATAAAAGGAATAAATAAAAGGAAAAGAACCATAGAATAAAAATAAAAATAAAAATAAAAAGAGGAGTTAATAGTCTATATATATAGATCCTATAGTGTCAGAAATATCATAAAATGAAAAGTCTCATTAAAGCCTACTAATTGATGCTTGTATATACGAAATAAACTTCAGTCAAATAAAAATGGAGAAATATCTAATTCAGAATTCAAACCGGCAGGGAACAGGGTATTGTATCTATAAATCAATTCTGCTTCTTTAATTTTCAAAGCCTTTTCTATATTTCCTCCCCTCCAGTTATTTTTCAACTGTATTATTCCCCAATAACTCAGATCTTTAGTATTCCCCTTGTGTATTAACTTAAAGTGCTTATATAAATTAGTGTCCACCATTCCTTTCTCAATGCATAGTAAATGCTCCCTGATCCTATCCCTAATCATCCGTTTGGTTTCCCCAAAGTATATTAAATTACATGTACACCTAAGAATGTAAATTACTCCCTTTGTAGTACATCTAATACAGTCTTTAATAATAATTTCTTCATCTGATTTTGGGATGTGTATTATTTTTCTTTTATTACTATGCTTGCATGCCTTGCAGGAATAGCAGGGAAAAAAGCCTGATATTTTCCCCCCTTGTAGGTCTTTCTGTGTGAGAACAGGTTTTTGAGTTCTTACACGTGAGCTGGGTGCAAGTAATGTTTTGAAATTTTTTGTTTTTTTAAAAATCAGTCTCGGTTTTTGTGGGAGAGAATCTCCTAATATAGAGTTAGCTTTTAGTATGGGCCAATGTTTATTTAGAATTTTTCGCATAATTCTATGGTCAACATTATATTCAGTTATGAATAGGACATCAATTATTTCAGAGTCATTCTTAGGGGATTTCTGTTTATATGTGAGGAGGCTTTTTCTGTCTGTGTTCCTTGCTCTTACCACAGCCTTATTTATGACTTCATCTTCATAGCCTCTATCTTTAAATTTATCAATCAGGGATTCTATTTGATTATCAAAATCTGAGATCCTGGAGCAGTTCTTCCTTACTCTCAGGCTTTGGCCTACTGGGATATTGTCTAACCATTGCTGCAGATGACAGCTCTTTGAATGGATAAAACTATTGGAATTGACTTCTTTGAAATGTGTTTTAGTCTCTAAATTATTATTTATAACCATTATTTCTAGATCTAGGAATACTACCCTATCTTTACTGTGGTTAAATGAGAAATTGAGCCCCTTGTCATTCAGATTTATGTCTGAAAAAAGTTTCAGTAGCTCAGATTCGGACCCCTTCCATATTAGCAAGACGTCATCTATGTAACGTTTGTAGAGCACGAGGTTCGCACCAAAGCCACCCAACTGGAAGAAGGATTCTTCCCAGTTGCCAACAAATAAGTTGGCGTAGCTTGGTGCGAACCTCGTGCCCATAGCCGTTCCTTCTATTTGTAAATTAAATTTATTGTTATACATAAAGTAATTGTTTTTTAGGATAAATGAAATGCTTTTTAGCAGAAATTCTTTTTGTTCAGATTTTAACTCCACATCCCTATCTAGATATTGCTTTACTGCCATGACTCCTTTCTCATGGTCAATTACCGTGTATAGGGACGTAATATCCCCAGTTACTATAATAAAGTCATCTTCCCAATTGACCTGGTCTAAGATATTAAGAACCTGAGTAGAGTCTCTCAGATATGAGTCCAAACCCCTTGCATATTTTTGCAGGAATGTGTCCACATATTGTGAGAGATTTGAAGAAAGCGACCCTATGCCTGAGATGATGGGCCTCCCTGGGGGTTGGGAAAGATTTTTATGTATTTTTGGGAGGAAGTAGAACCCCCGGGACCCTTGGATAGTTAGGGTCCAGGTATTCTACCTCCTTCTCATTTAGTATTCCTAAGTCTCTGCCTTCTCTTATTAATTTTTTGAGTAATGCAGCAAATTTATTAGTGGGATTTAGGTCCATTTTTTTATATATTTTATTGTCTCCTAGAAGTCTTAGGGCCTCAGTTTCATAGTAGGAGGTATCCATTACTACATTCCCGCCGCCCTTGTCGGCGGGCTTAATGGTTACTTGTTGATTCTTTTTAAGATTTTCTAAAACGAGGGTCTCTTTTTTTGTCATATTTGTTTTAAGAAACTTTGATGGTTTGCTATTTTTCAGATCTTTTAATACCAATTGTTCAAAAGTCTCAAGGTGATTCCCTTTCGCAGAGACAGGGTTAAAGGTAGACTTTGGTTTTAGATTAGTGTGACTAAATTTGTTTTCTGATGGTTTCGCTTTAATAGTGGAGAGTTTCTCCAAAGGACCTTTCATATAGAATCTCTTCAAGGTGAGGTTTCTAATAAATTTTTTAACGTGAATGTGTGTGTTAAATTTGTTTAACCTCACACTAGGGGCAAAGGAGAGGCCATAGTTCAGAATCTTTGTTTCCTCGTCTTTCAGTGTAATGCTACTGATATTAAAGACTCCATTTTTTGTTATCTCCCTCTTTTTGCCTCTTTTGTTGAGCCCACTTCCTCTTGTTCCTCTAGAGGTCTTTTTTTGTTTTTCTGTTGTGGATATTGTCCCCATACACTCATCTTGTTGTTCTCCCTGAGGTCCTTTGAGGTGCCCTCCCTTGGAGGGCTGTTCACTAAAAAAGGAGTATTAGTCTCCCCACGATTATTTCTTTCAGTGTCAGGATCCAGGGGTGAATATCTATTTCTTACAGGTGTTTCCCACTTCTCTTTATATTCCCAAATGGGTCTATTTGTACGATAGGGTAGTTCCCTGTCTGAGTGATTATTATAATGGTCATTCGGTCTATTTCCCATATAATAGTTATTCCTATTATCATATGAGTGGGCATTTCTATAATTATAATGTTAATTAATATATCCCCTATTATAATGTGAGTAATTTGGCCTCCAGGATCTAATTGGCTCTCTATTAGATCATATTTGATCGATCATAATCATATTCAGAAACACTTCTTTCCCACATACTTTTATAATATTTTGTGTACCCACAATTAGTTAGGTACATTGCACAGTACATATATATATTTTTCACTTGTTTTTATTAATCACTATTATACTATATTTGATTTTTCATTTTTTCACTTTTTAGTTTTTGCTATTTTTTGTGTTATAAACACATCACGAACTGTGACAAATATACTCACACGTTTTTTAAGTAAAGATTTTTTCACTCACACATGTCTAACTCTCCCAATATGGAGGATATTTTTGCATTTAGAGATCAGTTATATAAAGAATTACATAACCACAAAGAAGATTCTGTTAATACAGATTTAGAATATGAAAGTTTAGAAGATATTCTAAATAACTTAGAGAAACTCTTAACAAAAGAATTAAAACAAAAAAACGAAATAATTTTCCTAAATAAATACACTGGGAAAGGTCTGATTCCTAAAGGCTTACTACTAACTAAGGCCTGCTCCTTTCCCCTTAAAGAAATCTTTCAAAAAGAATGGGAAGATGTTTTATCAAAAGCCTCAAATGACCTAATGGAGATCTTAAAAAGATCTAGAAAAGATACCTTAGTGGATTTAGAAAAAGAAATAGTGGAAATTAAGGATAAATTGAAAGATAAAAAATCACTATCTTTTAAAGAAAAACAGAAAGATATTATTGAAAGATTAAACATCTTGAACAAAGATATTTTAAGAACTAAATGGAAAAAAATAGAAAGAGACACAAAGAAACCAGATGAAAATATAAATAATGAGAGTAATATTAAGGATCCCCACTTGTCAAATGAAAAGTGGACAACAGTCAATTATAATAAAAAGAAAGATAAGAGAAATTTCCATACCTTTAGATCTAACACCTATAATTATAGGGATAGAGACACTAGGGAATCTAATAGAGAGCCAATTAGATCCTGGAGGCCAAATTACTCACATTATAATAGGGGATATATTAATGAACATTATAATTATAGAAATGCCCACTCATATGATAATAGGAATAACTATTATATGGGAAATAGACCGAATGACCATTATAATAATCACTCAGACAGGGAACTACGCTATCGTACAAATAGACCCATTTGGGAATATAAAGAGAAGTGGGAAACACCTGTAAGAAATAGATATTCACCCCTGGATCCTGACACTGAAAGAAATAATCGTGGGGAGACTAATACTCCTTTTTTAGTGAACAGCCCTCCAAGGGAGGGCACCTCAATGGACCTCAGGGAGAACAACAAGATGAGTGTATGGGGACAATATCCACAACAGAAAAACAAAAAAGACCTCTAGAGGAACAAGAGGAAGTGGGCTCAACAAAAGAGGCAAAAAGAGGGAGATAACAAAAAATGGAGTCTTTAATATCAGTAGCATTACACTGAAAGACGAGGAAACAAAGACTCTGAACTATGGCCTCTCCTTTGCCCCTAGTGTGAGGTTAAACAAATTTAACACACACATTCACGTTAAAAAATGTATTAGAAACCTCACCTTGAAGAGATTCTATATGAAAGGTCCTTTGGAGAAACTCTCCACTATTAAAGCGAAACCATCAGAAAACAAATTTAGTCACACTAATCTAAAACCAAAGTCTACCTTTAACCCTGTCTCTGCGAAAGGGAATCACCTTGAGACTTTTGAACAATTGGTATTAAAAGATCTGAAAAATAGCAAACCATCAAAGTTTCTTAAAACAAATATGACAAAAAAAGAGACCCTCGTTTTAGAAAATCTTAAAAAGAATCAACAAGTAACCATTAAGCCCGCCGACAAGGGCGGCGGGATTGTAGTAATGGATACCTCCTACTATGAAACTGAGGCCCTAAGACTTCTAGGAGACAATAAAACATATAAAAAACTTGACCTAAATCCCACTAATAAATTTGCTGCATTACTCAAAAAATTAATAAGAGAAGGCAGAGACTTAGGAATACTAAATGAGAAGGAGGTAGAATACCTGGACCCTAACTATCCAAGGGTCCCGGTGTTCTACTTCCTCCCAAAAATACATAAAAATCTTTCCCAACCCCCAGGGAGGCCCATCATCTCGGGCATAGGGTTGCTTTCTTCAAATCTCTCACAATATGTGGACACATTCCTGCAAAAATATGTAAGGGGTTTGGACTCATATCTGAGAGACTCTACTCAGGTTCTTAATATCTTAGACCAGGTCAATTGGGAAGATGACTTTATTATAGTAACTGGGGATATTACCTCCCTATACACGGTAATTGACCATGAGAAAGGAGTCATGGCAGTAAAGCAATATCTAGATAGGGATGTGGAGTTAAAATCTGAACAAAAAGAATTTCTGCTAAAAAGCATTTCATTTATCCTAAAAAACAATTACTTTATGTATAACAATAAATTTTATTTACAAATAGAAGGAACGGCTATGGGCACGAGGTTCGCACCAAGCTACGCCAACTTATTTGTTGGCAACTGGGAAGAATCCTTCTTCCAGTTGGGTGGCTTTGGTGCGAACCTCGTGCTCTACAAACGTTACATAGATGACGTCTTGCTAATATGGAAGGGGTCCGAATCTGAGCTACTGAAACTTTTTTCAGACATAAATCTGAATGACAAGGGGCTCAATTTCTCATTTAACCACAGTAAAGATAGGGTAGTATTCCTAGATCTAGAAATAATGGTTATAAATAATAATTTAGAGACTAAAACACATTTCAAAGAAGTCAATTCCAATAGTTTTATCCATTCAAAGAGCTGTCATCTGCAGCAATGGTTAGACAATATCCCAGTAGGCCAAAGCCTGAGAGTAAGGAAGAACTGCTCCAGGATCTCAGATTTTGATAATCAAATAGAATCCCTGATTGATAAATTTAAAGATAGAGGCTATGAAGATGAGGTCATAAATAAGGCTGTGGTAAGAGCAAGGAACACAGACAGGAAAAGCCTCCTCACATATAAACAGAAATCCCCTAAGAATGACTCTGAAATAATTGATGTCCCATTCATAACTGAATATAATGTTGACCATAGAATTATGCGAAAAATTCTAAATAAACATTGGCCCATACTAAAAGCTGACTCTATATTAGGAGATTCTCTCCCACAAAAACCGAGACTGATTTTTAAAAAAACAAAAAATTTCAAAACATTACTTGCACCCAGCTCACGTGTAAGAACTCAAAAACCTGTTCTCACACAGAAAGACCTACAAGGGGGGAAAATATCAGGCTTTTTTCCCTGCTATTCCTGCAAGGCATGCAAGCATAGTAATAAAAGAAAAATAATACACATCCCAAAATCAGATGAAGAAATTATTATTAAAGACTGTATTAGATGTACTACAAAGGGAGTAATTTACATTCTTAGGTGTACATGTAATTTAATATACTTTGGGGAAACCAAACGGATGATTAGGGATAGGATCAGGGAGCATTTACTATGCATTGAGAAAGGAATGGTGGACACTAATTTATATAAGCACTTTAAGTTAATACACAAGGGGAATACTAAAGATCTGAGTTATTGGGGAATAATACAGTTGAAAAATAACTGGAGGGGAGGAAATATAGAAAAGGCTTTGAAAATTAAAGAAGCAGAATTGATTTATAGATACAATACCCTGTTCCCTGCCGGTTTGAATTCTGAATTAGATATTTCTCCATTTTTATTTGACTGAAGTTTATTTCGTATATACAAGCATCAATTAGTAGGCTTTAATGAGACTTTTCATTTTATGATATTTCTGACACTATAGGATCTATATATATAGACTATTAACTCCTCTTTTTATTTTTATTTTTATTTTTATTCTATGGTTCTTTTCCTTTTATTTATTCCTTTTATTAAATTAAACCTCTTTGAGGGAGCTAAAATAACCATACGTGAAACTCCCTAAGATTGTATAAATGTTTTTATATGTGAGTTGCCAAAGCTATACCAATGCTGCCAATACCATCTTAAAAGTATGACCACCTTAAAACTAAAGACTGCCTTAGCTCCAATTTCCCAGGTGGAATCTGACCAATGGGAAGCAAGATACACCTTTAAAAGAAGACATACCTGTTGCAGAATATTCATCTTGAAAAAGCCCTGCAGAGGGAGAAACGCGTTGATGTGCTGCAACTAACAAAGATAAGAGAAAGATAAGCTTACACATATAAGCTGGATCAACTACTCTTCACATGAAAAGTGTGCAATATTGCTAACACTGTTAGCCACTCTTAACTTTGCCACTAGACCTGTAACGGGTCACTATTAGACATTATTCTATCCTACTTTCTTCAGCCTTACGTTTGGCATCCTGCGTGCTATTTGGCACTAAGTGCAGGAACTTCTTTTCCTCGATGATTGCTACACTACAGCAAAGAAAGCCAAGTAATATTGCAACTTACTAACTTCGTATCTACACCAATCAGAAGGTGTGTTTGGGACAGCGCCCTCAATGGTGACGTCATTACGGCCGTACGTCTAGTCACAGAGAAGATAGAATGTGCACTCGCCTGGGTAAGCCCCTGTTTTGCTAGCAAACCAACTTCCAACTGAGATTTCAGTGTGGAATCGGACTATGCTTACTTTATTGTGAACTCTGCAAATCAAGTTTATACCGAATGGTGGCAACTAGTCTGTAACATTTGTTTTTATTTACGGAGACGTCCGTTTTTATATTTCACTTATTGTAAATAAATCTCTGTTCATTTATATAACTATTCTATTTATTTTTAATTAGTCTACACGTGATTTCTCTATATCACCTTTAGCTTTTAGCGCTCCTATCTACTTTTTCTAAGTTTTGAATATACTATTTATTACCAGATTCAGCTCACAATATAATCAGATATGTGACATCATATCTAGGAATTTGCCTATATTACATGCTGATGACAATCTCAGATCTATTACCGATAGGAAAAAATTTAAATTTGTAGCAAGAAGGGCCCAAAGTATTGGTGATATCACTAAAAGCGATATGTCGGAAAAAGAAAAACAGAACACCAAATCCAAGTGGCTTAATCCAACTTACGGCTTCTATAAATGTGGCCATGTTCCTTGTAAAAGTTGCAATTTTACCCAAAAAGAGAAGTCTTTTTACTCAACTAATACAGGCAAAAAATATGACATAAGAAATAGGATAGTTTGTACTACACAATTTGTCATATACCTAATTACTTGCCAATGGTATCAGTTACAATACATTGGGATTACGACTAGAACTCTGAAAGAGAGAATTAGGCAACATTTACTATCTTTAGATGAAAAAGAAGCTAAAACACCTGTTGCTAAACATTTTAGAGTACATGGTAAAGGAACAAAATATTTCTCATTCATTGGTATAGATAGTATACAAAAAACAGCTAGAGGAGGTAACAGAACAGACTTGTTACTAAAGAGAGAAGTCTTTTGGATAATTGAATTAAATACGAGAGCCCCGTATGGGATAAATAAGAGACTTGACGTGGACGCATTTATTCACTGATAATAAACTGTTTTTAGTTCTGGATTGGTATTTACTATATTTTCTAATAATACATTGATAGTCTGAGAAAATATAGGCTTAATCTAAAATTGATAAGGGTTGGTATTTACCGTATGCACTTAGTGAATATGTTATTGGGATATCTATCTGAATATATAATAAAATTGGTTAACCTTTACCATACGCCATCTTTTGGCTTGACATACATGGCAATTCTTCTTATTAAATCCTAAATAATAATGATTGGTATTCCCTATATTTACTGATGTATTATATTATTGGGAAATTTAACCTTTCAGACATTAGGATTGGATAATATGTAATGCATAAATATATAGATCATGAAAAGTTCTAACATAAGTTAACCCCTTATCTCTCTGTTTGGCTAAACTACACCAAGAAATTATAATTATATAAGAGTGTTTTTTAGCATTGATTCTATCTTCCTCCCTTATTCATCTAGCCTAAGTGCTAGATAGAGTTGAGTTTAACTATAAGTATCTCATATTAAAATTAAATAGTTTTACACTTTAATTAAGATCTAATATTTTATTATGTATAATTTATATTGTATTTTTAATATGTTTATATTTATTGCATTTATTTTTGTACTTTTAGTTATTTTGAATTCACTGTTATATCTAGTTATTTTGTTTATATTGTTTTACATATATAAACGTATTTTTGATTTTTATTATTATTAATTATTATTTTGATCATTTTCTTTTAGTATTTTTACGTTGTATTTAATACATATATATTTACCATTATTCTATATGTAAACAATCAAATAATGTGTAATTACATCCCCTGTACATTGATTTGATATATGCTTTTTCTGCACCAAGGGGGTGTATAACATTTAGACAAATTTCATTGGTGTAACTCAGCTTTAAAAGGTGTTCACCTGTGGTGGATAATCACCTCTGATGAAGCGCAGGTACGCCTGCGTGAAACATGTCAGGTGTTCTGATGTCTGACTTTGTCTAAACTTGTGGATGAATAAACCTACTTGACTACAACAGCACTTTGATTGTCCGTGCAGTGTTTGCTTTACCTTTACTACTATACATATATATAGACATATATACTTAGAATGTTTATTATTGACACTTACTGACATGTGAGCCTTCTAGTGATTTTGTTATAATTAACAGTCATGTATTACGCTCTTTGGTAATCTTTATACATATGTTTTTTGTGACCTGTGTTATTATATAGTGATGTAGCTTTCAGGGTATTCTTTTTGTGCTATTGTATAGATATAAGTGTATTTGTGGAACAGGTGTAGCACATTTGTAGCCCCAGGTGCTAATTTTAATTTCACCCAGAGCACCCTCCCCTAACTATCTGTGAGTACGGGGTTATCCCTAAACACGTCCTTTGCTTTGGATGTATGTTGCTCTTATCCACTTTTAACTTTTTTGTATGCTGTCTAGCCCACGTTGGTTTTTCTTTTAATTAAAAAAGCTGTTGTTGTTGAGCTGTTCTAGCTTTCTCTTTTTTGGATTTCTGTTGACTGAACTTGCAATTGGGCTCAAACAACGCTAAGCTGAGACACTTACCTTGGATCCGGAGGTATAGGATTGGAGTTTCTGCACAAGGAATTACAGAGGAAGTGTGGTGGAGCCGGTAAAACACTGTCAATGTGTTTCCCTCATGGACGTTTTATCGCTGGACTACCGACTACCGCTTAGGACTGTATCGTAAGTGGATCATTCCTTACTATTTGTTTACAGTTCCTGTCTGCATATGAACTATTGTCAAGCCATTATATTTACCTATGGCTAACCGGAACAATAAACTGCAGTAAGACAGGGCTAGTGTTTTTATGTTCATTTGCTGTTGATGTTAGAATTTGGGGACCAGGGTTCAATCCCCAGAAGGTTAACTATAAGCAAGTTGCAACTATTGGATATACTAACATAAGACTTTTTGGAAATTTTCTACTTATAACAGAGACATTTAAAGGTTTCTTTATCTTATTTTCATATTGTTTTTTTTAATTTTAATTATATTATCTTTGAAGATATACTGATTGTGTCTGACTTATATATTTTATATCACATGATAATGATAGGAAAACATGTTTTCAGTTTATAAGTGTATACTATTGGAATTTAAAAACAAAATGCAAACAAATAATGCAAATGAGATGGCAGTTTCACAGGTTTAGCAATTATATTACATGAGTGTTGTTTGATCCCTTTGTACAGTATGTAATAATGCTAAAAAGTGATGTATTATTATAAGGTGACTAGATTTCCCAGACCCTCTATTACTAGCTGTGAGCAGAAATGATTATTTGTTATTATAAAATGATAACAGCACCACTATAAATGCACAACATACTGAGAGGCCTATTTAAGAAAGGTCTTGCGGACCTGATCCAACAGCGTGGATCAGTTCTGCAAGACCTCGCTGAATGCCGAGAGCAATATGCTCTCTGTATTCAGCATTGCACCAGCAGCTCACAAGAGCTGCTGGTGGAACGCCGCCCCATGCAGATTCGCGGCCAATCGGCCGCCAGAAGGGAGGTGTCAAACAACTGAATCAATTGAATTGCAGCTATTCCTGTCCACCTGCTCAGAGCAGGCGGACAGGGTTATGGAGCAGCGGTCTTTAGACCGCTGCTCCATAACTTGTGTTTCTGGCGAGTCTGAAGACTTGCCATAAACACGGGCCATCAAGCTCCGTTCGGAACTTGATAGATAGGCCCCAAAGAGTAGTGCAGATGACAGGCATTTTAACACAGCACAGCAAACTGAATGATGAAACTAACTGGGGACCTATACAATAATATGATAATATGACAATAATAATGAGAGGCATGAGACTGGGAGATGGCCAAAATGAGTGCTATTTATTTAGCATGGAAAATAACTGTTCTCTATAAGTTGTAAACAGATACACTATAGGGAGAATAGTGACTTCTTGCACTAAATAAGTGGTGTTCCCTAGGCCAAATTATGTCCCTGCGTACCACATCTCTTCAACCTTCCAAAACACTCTTGAATTCCCTAGAATAACATCTCCATTGTGTCTATGAAATTGCTTAGACAAATGATGTTTTTAAAAACAAGATTACTGTTACTTTAGAAAAACATAAATGTGACTATTTAATAAATAAACACATTTAAAGAAAACATTTAGCAAACGTTTCTAGTTGTTTTCTAGTTGTTATGGTCATAGTTTTTATTTTCTCACATTTTTCACACCTTGGGGTACACAGTAATAAGTCAAAAAGGGTGGTTTGGGACATTATAAAGTCCTTTTAGGGGTTTGAAAAATGGCACTGAAAATATGTTTTGCAATATTGGATTGTGATAACCTTAAACAGACCTCAGGTTAAGTATAAGTCAATTTCTCGACAATTTGATAATGAGTTGTCGGTGCCGATAAATTATAGAAAATAATTGATTGTGTCGATATTGAAAAGTGCTCATGGGCAGACATTTTCAAATGATAGATTGTGATTGCCAATAGACATGTCGGACCACTAATGCGAAACTATAACATGCTCATGCAAACTAGAATATTTTTTTTGTAAAGTTATAGAAATGTCAAAATTAAAATGTACATGGTTGCATTTCAGTTTTAAATAGAAGCACTTTTGCATTATACTTCCATTAGCAAAAATGATTATGGTAAAATGTATTACTGGTTTTCAAAGGCGTACTCACATATGCTGTGAGGGCCCCTGCATGTTTCTATTTAAAATTGTAATGCACCCAGGCACATTTTAATTTTGATCATTCTATCCCTTTAAGTTATTATAATCAAAACTGTTCCAAAAATTATTTTAAAAACATTCAAATTGTATTCTGTCAAAAAGTACTAACTCTACAGCAGTGTTCCTTCTACTTTTGTACCATGCGCAATTTTTTTTACCTATGCAATTTTTGGCCAAGTGAACAAAATGTGTGCACACTTTAAACTTGAGTTTAGTCAGATTTGAAAATGTTATAAATGTAACACCCATACACAAACTCACAAATTGACATCCACACAATTCACTCCATGGGGTATATTTAATATAGTGAGGACAGACATATGATGTAGCGTATCATGTCCACCGCATGGATGTAGCATATCATGTCCGCCGAATGGATGTAGCGTATCATGTCCGCCGCATGGATGTAGCATATCATGTCCGCCGCATGGATGTAGCATATCATGTCCGCCACATGGATGTAGCGTATCATGTCCACCGCATGGATGTAGCATATCATGTCCGCCGCATGGATGTAGCATATCATGTCCGCCGCATTGGATGTAGCGCATCATGTCCGCCACATGGATGTAGCATATCATGTCCACCGCATTGAAGTAGCATATCATGTCCGCCGCATGGATGTAGCGTATCATGTCCGCCACATGGATGTAGCATATCATGTTCGCCACATGGATGTAGCATATCATGTCCCCGGCATGGATGTAGCATATCATGTCTGCCACATGGATGTAGCATATCATATCCCCGGCATGGATGTAGCATATCATGTCCGCCACATGGATGTAGCATATCATGTCCCCGGCATGGATGTAGTATATCATGTCCGCCACATGGATGTAGCATATCATGTCCGCCGCATGGATGTAGTATATCATGTCCGCCGCATGGATGTAGCGTATCATGTCCGCCATATGGATGTAGCATATCATGTCCGCCGCATGGATGTAGCGTATCATGTCCGCCGCATGGATGTAGCGTATCATGTCCGCCTTTAGACCGCTGCTTCATAACGATGGAGCTTGATAAATTGACCCCCTAGTACAATGCAGAGTAAGCTGTTCTGGAGCCCTCTGGAGCCACTTCTGAGGTATCGGAGAGAAATCACCCAGAGCAAATTCACTCTGACTTCAACTTGTAAACAAAAGTTTAGAAAAAACATTTTTCCTATGCAGTATAATAATGAATCACAAGACATAAAACCACCTGTACAAAAAATTCAAAGGCTTCTCATCAACTGTACCTGTTTACAAAAGTACCCAATGCAAGACACAACAGAGCAAGATAGAAAACAAATTTCATGCCAATGGTAATAACTTGGTTGACTACAAAAATGAGCTTTATTATATTAAAGTAAACAAAAACATTTTAAATCTTAATTAAATAAATCAAAGGATTTTAAATGGATTAATCGCTATGTCCACTGATCACAGCATTGCCTGTCCAGTAGTGTAATGGCAGCTGAATGGCTGGACACATTTATAAACAATTTACAAAACTGAGGGATTGTTGGAAAATATTCTGAACAGATAGCTACACAATTTAAAGTTCTCTAATTTCTATAAAGACCAAATAACCAAATGTTGTGATAATGTCCTACAGCTAAATTCCCATTATTAACCCAGTGGCATGGGTCAACTGGGGATGTGTCACATGTATAGGACATACACACAAGTTGTAGGTCAATTTCAAGGCCCTAAACATGAAGACAATATGAAGCTCCAGGTCCCCGAAGACTTCATGACTTCCTTTTGTGTCAGAGTAAAGATGAGGAACATTGGTTTCAGGAGCAATTACAAAACTAGGTCATTATAATGCAAGATTGTATTACATACTAGAAGTTACTGTATTTTAAAATCCTTTCATATGATCCTAACTTGCAGATTTCAGAAAAAAACAAGGGTATGACAACCACTTTATTTACATTTTGATTGCTATAAGGTGATAACTGTTTAACTTAATAATGGCATACTTCAACTATGATGCAGACTGTGCAGATGAAAAGGCAGTGAAAAAGTTTTATGTATTTCCTGTCTCCTGACTGCTTTAACTAGTGCCGGTTAGCTCAGCAATCCAGCCGACCCCACATAATTAAAATGATATATATATATGATATACAAATGTTTAGGGAAAGGGAAAAACAATACATACAAACAAACAAACAGACAAAAAGGAGTGTTTCTAGTGGCAGCTCTTTCCCGGTTGGCTGCCATCTTGTTGATTTGAACAAGTACGGAGCGGGTGAGAGGAACCGGGAACGGGAGGAGACCGACGCGGGTAACCGCCCTCCCATAGCTGTGCCGGGTGCAGCGCCTGGGGAGGTGGCCAGTGGATTGGAGGCCTTATACTTCTGGAGACGTTTTTTTCAAGAGAAGCAGTGGGTTATAAAGATATCGAGAGACGACTTTCATCTGTGATCTCAAGGGATTCCCCTTGCACTGCACGGCACTTACCTCATAGGATTGAGGTGAAGGAGTATAAGTAGACTCCCAAAGGGACCTGTAACATCAAGTTGTTATCTGATTGGTTCTACAGTTTATAGATGCAAATGTTTATATTTGTCTGCTAAGAAGATTCTTCAATTGAAGTGACTTTTTAAATTCTGGCATTTTAACTATGACGTCCATCATACATTAGTGCCTTATACCGAATATACAACAAAGCACTTTTTATTAAGTTTTTATGGGACTTCTATCTGATTATTGATATGCTTCTTGTACCATATATATTAACATAGTTGTATGTGACATTTAAGAATATATTTTTTATCCTATGTTTACAGGCTTGCTTAAGAGATAGCATAGCTTTGTAACATTATCAGCTAGCCACCATATTAGATTGACTTTCCACAGTCATTCCCATTTTCTAATCACAATATTTATTTGTTAGAATTAGAGGTGTAACTATTTCTATGCATTTTCATATATATATATATATACAAAAACATTTTTTTACGTCATCTTATTAAGTGTTGCGCCACTAGAAACACTCTTTTTTTTGTCTGTTTGTTTCTTTGTATGTATTGTTTTTCCCTTTCCCTAAACATTTGTATATCATAATTTTTTCTATCTGGTGATTAGTTTATAGGGATTCTTATCACCACTTGATATGATTTCTAGGGCTGCATTTCTGAATATCACTTATTTTTACATCTGGGTTGTATCCAGCGCCATCCCTATACACATCTTTTTATATATATATATATATATATATATATATATATATATATATATATATATATATATAATATAAAGAGGGCAAAAAACGGAAGGCACTCACAGGGTCTTAGTATTCCAAGGTAGTTTAAAGTATTAAACTACCTTGGAATACAAAGACCCTGTGAGTGCCTTCTGTTTTTTGCCCTCTTTGGGCTCCATTTATCAATCATTTGGGGACTTTTCCTTTCTGTTCTCCTATCAGTTCTCCGCAGCTCTCCTTAGGAGAGGCGCACATGTGTGCCCGTATTTATCATAAAAAAGTTGTTTTTTCTCCATAGGAGAGCTGAGGAGAACTAATGATAAATTTCTCCAGTCGGATTAGTATTGTCTCCTTATTTATCAGTAAAAAGAAGCAACTATTCTCCATGTCAATCATATATAAACCAATAGAAATCTTTATACAGCCTTCCTAGTAGCTTTGTTAATGCCCCTCTTCAGTAAACTTTCATATAAGAAAATAGATCTACATTTTCATTGCTTTTTTGCTTAAATTTTAGTGCTTTTTTATATCTTATTTTTATGCCCCAATAGATATAATTTTTGTGCTCTGTTATATATTATTTTGGCGCTCCATTATATTTATTTTTTCCACTCCATCATAAATTATTATTGCACTCCAATAACCATTATCATTGTGCTTTGTTATAGATAATTTTTGTACCTTGTAGAGCACTTTTTTGCTTCTACAACTGGTAGAGAATAGATTTCTAATGCTGTTCTCCACTGTAGCTAGGGAGAACGTTAATGCAGGAACTTGCAGGAGAACTTTCAGCCCTCCACAGGAGAATATAAATGATACATTTGTAACTAGGAGAATTATGAAGAGGACTATATGAAATATGACTAAAAAGATCGAATTTAACATATTTTGGAGAACATGTTCTCCAAGGAGAGTGAGAACAGAGTAGGAGAATTTTACAGTCGAACTTGCAAAATTTTAGGCGTATTTTTTTAATGAAAATTAGGGGAATTATTTCTCATGAGAACTTTTAGGAGAAAATATAGGATAATTGAAATGATAAATGGAGCCCTTTGTATTGTGCACCTAGGGCATTTACTTGCAGTCTTACTGCCTTTTACCTGGAGTGCTTTTACCTTTCTGTAGTGAGGGGGCGTGGTGCGGGCGGACGTGAGAGAGCTTAAAAGAGGGGGATAGAGAGAGCAAAAGAGGGGGTATAGAGAGAGCAAAAGAGAGGGAGAAAGACAGCAAAAGAGAGGGGGGAGGGAGAGCAAAAGAAAGGGGAGGGAGAGAGATCAAAAGAGGGGAGATAGAGAGAGCAAAAGAGAGGGAGAGAGACAGCAAAAGAGAGGGGGGAGAAAGGAGAGAGAGCGCAAAAGAGAGGGGAGAGAGAGCAAAAGGGGGGGTGCAAAAGAGGGGAGAAAGAGACAGAGAGAGTGCAAAAGAGGGGGTGAAAAGAGGGTAATAAGATGTGATGAAACAGTCTTATAAGTTATAAGTCCACTTGAATAATCTTGTGTGAGGTGAATCCCCTTACCAAAATTTACCTCAATCTAATGAGGTAAGTTGCCGCACTGAAAGGGGTACTCAGATGCTGATGTAGGTAGGTCTGGAGTAACAAAGGGTGCCTATAAGATCTCATCCACCTCTTGGAGTATGTAGAGAGAGATTCACATCCAGTAGTTTCCTCCCAGGATATTCAGATATGCCAACCACCTCTTGGAGTATGTAGCTTTGATTTTTGCTTGCTCATAGGGAGATGAACCCATAAAAAGAAGAATCATATATAGTGTAATACCATTTTTAATATATGATTAAAAGCAAAACAAGCAATCATTAAACTCACATGAAGTAACCTCAAAGATTGTGAGGTATGTTTATGGCATAAATAGCTCCATACAGTTAAAATGCAGAGGGCAATGTGACCAGAATTCCAAACTTCCACATATAACAATAGGTAAAGGCAGCAGTCTGGTACAATTACCAAATGTCGACACAGAATGTTGAAATACAATATTATACTAAAAGTCAATTCAATCAAACAATAAAATACCCTGACGCGTTTCAAAGGATTAGTATGTATTCCTTATTCTTCAGAGGGAAGAAGGAATACATTATATTATTGTATTTCAACATTCTGTGTCGACATTTGGTAATTGTACTGGACTGCTGCCACATCCGGCCCCACCCACACCACGCCCCCTAACTCCAGAAAGGTAAAAGCACTCCAGGTAAAAGGCAGTAAGACTGCAAGTAAAATTGCAGAGGCTAAACTATTCTTTCATTTATATTGGATAGCAAAGATACAACCATATAATCCAATATAATTGAGACAAAGTTACATATTACTAACAAGCAGCATCATAGTACAGGTTTCCTGACACATCCATGATATATGACATAATAATCCAGCCATAAAATCTATAATTGTGCTATAACCACTACTCTGAAGTATCATGGAAGCCACTGATGTTACACCACAAATACACAGTCTAAATCTATGTTTAGATAACTTGACTCAAGCCTTTAGAGATTTACAGATAGAAAATCAGCAAAGGGAGAAGGTACTGAACACATGTCAGAGCCACAGGTTTCACTCCCAGAAACATTTTCTGGAGACTGTGCTGCTTTTAAGCAATTCAGAAATGCATGTCTTTTAATATTTGAGCTAAGACCTAGAACCTATCCAAATTATAGATCTAAGGTCCTCACTGTTCTCTCTTACTTAAGAGGAGAGCCACGTGCATGGGCTGATTGCTTTTATGAGTCCCAGGATCCTATTTTGAACTCTCTTGATAATTTTTTGAAAGCCATGTCAAGCTTATATGTTGACCCTTACTGACATCTAACTGCTGAGAACAAACTTAGGTGTCTCAAACAGCTTAGGAATCCAGTGGAACATTACATCACCCTGTTCAAGATCTGGGCTAGAGATTCCTTATGGAATGAAGTCTCATTGAAGAATCAGTTCAGGCTAGGCCTATCTGAAGATATAAAAGACGAATTGTCTAGAACAGGAATTCCTAACCAACTAGAGGACCTATTTACATTGTCAATTACAATCGATAGGAGGATTGGTAAAAGAAGGTTGGAAAAAACTTCCTTCTCCCTGCCAACACGAAAAACGCCACCTAACCCATCTACTTGCCACGATCAACCTATGGATATCAGCTTCATAAAAGGCCCATTGTCCTCCCAAGAAAAAAAACAGACATCGGACCCTCAACCTCTGCATGTATTGTGCAGCACCAGACCATGTTGTCAGAGTATGTCCCCAACTACAGAAACAGAGTAAGACACCAGCAATAAAACATTGTTTGTACTCCAAAACAAATACATCCTCCTATCTTATCTTGCCTTTATCTCTACAGTGGGACCATCACAGTGTGAAGATTGATGTAATCATCGACACTGGCGCATGTGGCAATTTCATCAATTTTGAATTAGTCAAAAGCAATAAAATACCTTTTTTTTCCAAACACAATCCTATGCCTCTTAAAGTTATTGATGGCTCACAACTTTCCTCTGGTTCTGTCTCACACAAAACCATACCACTCCTACTTACTACTAATTCTGGTCACACTGAGACAGTTTCTTTCGATATCATCTCCTCACCCATTTACCCCATAGTTCTTGGAATCACATGGTTACGTCTTCACCAGCCACAGATTCATTGAGATAATTTATCTATTTCTTTTCCTTCTCTGTATTGCACCTCCACATGTTTCCCTGTACCCATTTTATTAGCTATAACCACCACTAACATACCATTAGAATACACCGACTTTGCCGACGTATTTGACAAAAAGGTAGCCAAAAAACTACCCCCTCATAGGCCATACGACTGCCCTATCGACCTTCTTCCTGATGTTTCTATACCCTGTGGGCACATATACCCCCTCTCTAAGCCAGAGCTTGAGCACCTAAACAATTATATTAATGAGAATCTTACGAAGGGGTTCATAAGACCTTCTTCATCTCCCACGGGAGCTGGAATTGTTTTTGTGAAAAACAAGGATGGGTCTCTTCACAATCAATTATAGGGAATTAAATAAGAGAACCAAGAAAAATAGATACCCCTTACCTCTTATTCCAGAATTGATTGAGAGGCTAAGAGGTGCTAAATTTTTCACTAAGCTGGATATAAGAGATGCCTATAACCTTGTTAGAATAAGAGCTGGTGACGAATGGTTGACTGCATTTAGGACCCGTTATGGTCTTTATGAGTATACAGTCATGCCTTTCGATCTTTGCAACACCCCGGCAACATTCAATTACTTCATTAACAATATCTACCGTGACATATTAGACATTTTTCTTGTAATCTATTTCGATGATCTACTCATGTATTCAAGTAACATCAACGACCACATTAAACATGTCAGGATAGTTCTGTCCAGATTAAAGACACATAACTTATGTGTCAAAATAGAAAAATGTATTTTCCATTCTTTGGAAATTTCTTTCCTTGGTTATATCATAAACCATGATGAGATTAAGATGGAAAACAACAAGATTTCAGCTATATTAGACTGGCATATACCTAAGAATAAAAGAGAGGTCCAGCGTTTCCTTGGATTCGCAAATTTTTATAGACGTTTTATACATAATTTTGCTTTCATAGCAAAACCTCTCAAAGACCTCACAAAAGACCACGCTAGCTATTTCTGGGATACACACTGCCAAAAAGCTTTTGACCGCCTCAAAACATGCTTTGTCACATCTCTGGTGCTCAGAAACCTGATACCAAATGTAATTTTGTTTTAGAAGTTGACGGTTCAGACTATGCCACTGCGTCAATTATATCTCAAAGAGTAAGTCCTGTCGACCCACTTCATCCTATCTCCTACTACTCAAGAATTCTAACTGCATCAGAATTAAATTACCCTGTGGGAGAAAAGGAACTACTAGCTATCAAGTGTTCCTTCGACCAATGGAGACACTTATTAGAGGGGCTGAGCATCCCATCACGATATATACCGATCACAAAAACTTACAGTATCTCCAAACCAGTCGTACTCTGTCTGCATGTCAACTATGCTGGAATCTATACTTCTCCAGGTTTTCTTATGTCATTACATATCGCTCAGGCATAAAAATTGGAAAGGCAGATGCACTATCTAGAAAAGACCATAAACCCACAATAAAATCATTGCCATCATCAGTGATACCAGAGACCAACATATTAGCCTCCCTCACAGATTTTACACAAGAGTTAAAAGTTAATCAACAGAAAGATCCGACAATACCCACTAACCTCCTTACAGCAGATAACGATGGGTTGCTCCGTCTTGGTTCTCGGATTTACGTGCCTCCTCAAATGCGGAACCAAATCCTCCAGCTAACACATGATTCGGTTTTGGCTGGTCACTAGGCATGCACAAAACATATGACCTTCTCCAAAGGACTTTTTGGTGACCTGCCATGCGAACAACAGTTAAACACCTTGGCCTCTAGTTATTAAGGTCCGCCAGACCTCTCTGAATACGGCGAGCAATACGCTCGCCGTATTCAGCATTGCACCAGCAGCTCACAAGAGCTGCTGGTGCAACGCCGCCCCCTGCAGACTCGCAGCCAATAGGCCGCCAGCAGGGGGTGTCAATCAACCCGATCGTACTCAATGGGGTTGATTTCCGGCGATGTGTGTCTGCCTGCTCAGAGCAGGTGGACAGGTTATGGAGCAGCGGTCTTTGTGACCGCTGCTTCATAACTGGTGTTTCTGGCGAGTCTGAAGAGACTCGCCAGAAACAGGGGCCATCAAGCTCCTTACGGAGCTTGATAACTAGAGGCCTATGTATGCTCATGTGTTACATGCACAACTTCCAAACCCTCTCATCAAAAACCATTAGGTTTATTACAACCTCTACCAATACCCGATCGCCCTTGGACCACTGTCTCCATGGATTACATTGTCCAGCTGCCAAGATCATCTGGTTTCACTCTCATCATTCTCTAAAATGGCCCATTTCATACACACTAAAATTCTTCCTACCGCTCAACTAACTGTCGAATTGTTCCTGAAGGAAAAAATGCGCCTACATGGTATTCCTACCACAGTGCTAAGTGATAGGGGCACTCAGTTCACATCTAAATTTTGTAAAGCACTTTGTAAAGCGCTACAGATGCAGCAACTCTTAACAACTTCCTTCCATCCTCAATCAAATGGGCAATGTGAAAAAACTAACCAGTGGATTGAACAATATCTCAGATGTTTTTGTTCACATAAACAAGAGACATGAGCAGATTATTTAAGCTCTGCAGAGTTTGCTTATAACAACACCATTGATTCAACCACTGTTTATTCCCCTTTCATAGACCCCATACGCAATACACCATTGAACAAATGGTATGGTTGGGCACCAAGAATTTAAGATTGCCAAACACCTGCAGGAAGTTAAACAAACTTTTTATAGGACCATTCCCTATCACAGCAATACTCAATCTAATGACTGTCACTCTACAGCTACCATCACATTACCGAATACATCACACTTTCCACGTATCTCTGATCAAATCTTGTATATCCACAAGCCCTCACACAATGCATCCGAATGATCCACCCCAACCAGATTTAGAATATGAACTCCAAACCATCCTGGACTCCCGTCGTCACCATGGACAGCTACAGTATCTGGTCCATTGGGCTGGATATGATTCTTATGAAGACTCATGGGAACCCGCTACCAACCTCTCTGCAGATAGGTTGGTATCGTTGTTTCATCGCCGCAATCCCGACAGACCGGCCCTGTGAAACCTCCTTAAGGTTTCTTTCTGGGGGGAATATGTCATGTATCACGTATATTCCACCTTTATTGATATCATCAAATAACCTATACCACCTTAAACAATCAACAGGTACATCTCAACCATATTTAAGTCCCCACCTTCCTTACTTCTTTGCTGGATTATTGAAGCAATTCACTTTGTGTGCCTAACCCAGCTCTGAAGCTAATCATAGCACTATTCCTACTGTGAACAACTTCGGGAACTTATACATTCCGCTCCTTTGAGTATTATCACTGACCTGACATCATCAGATTCCAACCGGCCTCGCTGAACCGGATCACTATACACAAACAGCCGACTTTCAACTGAGAGGGGGAGAAAGGGGAGAGTGCAAAAGAGAGGGGAGAGAGAGCAAAAGAGAGGGGGGAGAGCGCAAAAGAGGGGAGAGAGAGGGGGAGAGACAGAAAGAGAGAGCGAGGGTGGAGAGTGCAAAAGAGAGGGGAGAGAGCGTAAAAGAGAGTGGGAAAGAGAGGGGGGAGTAAGAGAGAGTGCAAAAGAGAGGGGAGAGAGAGAGAGCAAAAGAGAGGGGGAGAGAGAGAGCATAATAGAGGGGGATAGAGAGCAAAAGAGAGGGAGAGAGAAAGAAAAATAGGGGGGATAGAGAGAGCAAAAGAGAGGTGGGAGAGAGCAAAAGAGAGGTGGGGAGAGAGAGAGAGCAAAGGAGGGGGAGAGAGAGCAAAAAGAGAGGGGGGAAAGAGGAGGGGAGAGGGGGGAAAAGAGAGAGCAAAAGAGAGGGGAGAGAGAGAGAGCAAAAGAGAGGGAAAGAGAGAGCATAAGAGAGGAGGGAGAGAGAGAGCATAAGAGAGGAGGGAGATAGAGAGCAAAAGATAGAGGGAGAAAAAGAGCAAAAGAGAGGGGGAGAGAGACAGCAAAAGAGAGGGGGGAAAGAGAGCAAAAGAAAGGAGAGACAGAGAGCAAAAGAGGGGGTAAAGAGAGAGAGCAAAAGAGAGGGGGAAGGGAGAGCAAAAGAGAGTGATAGAGACAGCAAAAGAGAGGGGGAGAGATCAAAAGAAAGGAGGGATAGAGAGAGAAAAAGAGGGGGGATAGAGAGAGCAAAAGAGAGTGAGAGAGACAGCAAAAGAGAGGGGGAGAGACCTAAAGAAAGGGGGGAGAGAGAGAGCAAAAGAGGGGGGATAGAGAGAGCAAAAGAGAGGGGGAGAGAAAGCAAAAGAGAGGGGGAGAGAGCACAAAAGAGAGGGGGAAGAGCGCAAAAGAGAGGGGGGAGAGAGAGAGCAAAAGAGAGGGAGGGAGAGAGAGAGAACAAAAGAGAGGGAAGAGAGAGCAAAAGAAAGAGGAGATAGAGTGAGCAAAAGAGAGGGGAGAGAGTGCAAAAGAGAGGGGAGAGAGCGCAAAAGAGGAGAGAGAGCATGCAAAAAAGAGGGGGGAAGAGAGGGGGAGAGAGAGAGCAAAAGAGAGGGGAGAGAGCACAAAAGAGAGGGGAGATAGCGCAAAAGAGAGGGGGAAGAGAGGGGGGAGAGAGAGATCAAAAGAGAGGGGAGAGAGAGCACAAAAGAGAGGGGGGAGAGAGAGCATAAGAGGGGGAGGGGAAGAGAGATCAAAAGAGAGGGGGAGAGAGAGAGCATAAGGGAGGGGGAGAGATAGAGCAAAAGAGAGGGGGAGAGAGACAGTAAAAGAGAGGGGGAGAGAAAGAGCAAAAGAGAGGAAAAGAGAGACTGCAAAAGAGAGGGGGAAAGACAGCAAAAGAAAGGGTAGAGAGAGAGAGAGCAAAAAAGGGGGGAGATAGAGAGCAAAGGAGAGGGGGAGCATAAGAGAGGAGGGAGAGAGAGAAAAAGGCATAGAAAGAGCAAAAGAGAGGGGGAGAGAGACAGCAAAAGAGAGGGGGGAAAGAGAGCTAAAGAAAGGAGAGAAAGATCAAAAGAGGGGGGATAGAGAGAGCAAAAGAGGGGGGAGAGAGAGAACAAAAGAGAGGGGAGAGAGTGCAAAAGAGAGGGGATAGAGAGAGAGCAAAAGAGAGGGGGGAGAGAGCAAAAGAAAGAGGAGATAGAGAGTCCAAAAGAGAGGGGGAAAGACACCAAAAGAAAGGGTAGAGAGAGAGAGAGCAAAAAAGGGGGGAGATAGAGAGCAAAGGAGAGGGGGAGCATAAGAGAGGGGAGAGAGTGCAAAAGAGAGGGAGAGAGACAGCAAAAGAGAGGGGAGTGAGAGTAAAAGAAAGAGGGGGAGCGCAAAAGAGGGGAGAGAGCTTGCAAAAAAGAGTGGGAGAAAGAGAGGGGGAAAGAGAGAGCAAACAAGAGGGGGAGAGCGTAAAAGAGAGGGAAGAGAGCGCAAAAGATAGGGGAGAGAGAGAGTAAAAGAGAGGGGAGAGAGAGAGCAAAAGAGAGGGGGGGGAGAGAGGGGGGAGAGAGAGAGCAAAAAAAGGGGGTGAGAAAGAGCAAAAGATTGGGGAGAGAGACAGCAAAAGAGAGGGGAGAGAAAGAGCAAAAGAGAGGGGAGAGAGACAGCAAAAGAGAGGGGGAAAACAGCAAAAGAAACGGTAGAGAGAGAGCAAAAGAGGGGAGAAAGAGCAAAAGAGGGGGATAGAGAGAGCAAAAAAGAGGGGGGAGAGAGAGCAAAAGAGAGGGGGAGCATAAGAGAGAAGGGAGAGAGAGAGCAAAAATAAGAGAGAGAGAGAAAGAGCAAAAGAGAGGGGAGAGAGACATCAAAAGAGAGGGGGAAGAGAGCAAAAGAGGGGGGAGAGAGAGAGCAAAAGATTGGGGGGAGAAAGGGAGCGCAAAAGAGGAGGGATAGAGAGAGCAAAAGAGTGGGGATAGAGAGAGCAAAAGAGAGGGAGAGAGACATCAAAAGAGAGGGGGGAGAGAGAGAGCAAAAGAGTGGGGATAGAGAGAGCAAAAGAGAGGGAGAGAGAAAGCAAAAGAGAGGGGAGAGAGAGCTAAAGAGAGGGGGAGAGAGCGCAAAAGAGAGGGGGGAGAGCGCAAAAGAGAGGGGAAGAGAGAGTGCAAAAGAGAGGGAGGAAAAGAGAGGGGGAGAGAGAGAACAAAAGAGAGGGGAGAGAGAGCAAAAGAGAGGGGAGAGAGAAAAAGCAAAAGATAGTGGAGAGAGAGAGCAAAAGAAAGATGAGATAGAGAGAGCAAAAGAAAGGGAATAAGACAGCAAAAGAGAGGGGAGAAAGGGGAGAGAGAGAGCAAAAGAGAGGGGGGAGAGTGCAAAAGAAAGGGGAGAGAGCACAAAACAGAGGGGGAAGAAAGGGGGGAGAGAGAGAGCAAAAGAGAAGGGAGAGGGAGAGCAAAAGAGAGGGGGAGAGAGAGAGCATAAGAGAGGGGGAGAGAAAGAGCAAAAGAGAGGGGGAGAGAGACAGCAAAAGTGAGGGGGAGAGAAAGAGCAAAAGAGAGGGGGAGAGAGACAGCAAAATAGAGGGGGGAAAGATAGCAAAAGAAAGGAGAGAGAGAGAGCAAAAGAGGGGGGGAGAGAGAGCAAAAGAGTGGGGGGAGAAAGGGAGAGCACAAGAGGAGGGATAGAGAGAGCAAAAGAGTGGGGATAGAGAGAGCAAAAGAGAGGGAGAGAGAAAGCAAAAGAGAGGGGTGAGAGAGCGAAAGAGAGGGGGAGAGAGCACAAAAGAGAGGGGGGAGAGCGCAAAAGAGAGGGGGGAGAGCGCAAAAGAGAGGGGAAGAGAGAGTGCAAAAGAGAGGGAGGAAAAGAGAGGGGGGGAGAGAGAGAACAAAAGAGAGGGGAGAGAGAGCAAAAGAGAGGGGATAGAGAAAAAGCAAAAGATAGTGGAGAGAGAGCAAAAGAAAGAGGAGATAGAGAGAGCAAAAGAGAGGGAATAAGACAGCAAAAGAGAGGGGAGAAAGGGGAGAGAGAGAGCAAAAGAGAGGGAGCAAAAGAGCGGGGGGAGAGAGAGAACAAAAGAGAGGGGAGAGAGAGCAAAAGAGAGGGGATAGAGAAAAAGCAAAAGATAGTGGAGAGAGAGCAAAAGAAAGAGGAGATAGAGAGAGCAAAAGAGAGGGAATAAGACAGCAAAAGAGAGGGGAGAAAGGGGAGAGAGAGAGCAAAAGAGAGGGGAGAGAGAGCAAAGGAGATGGGGGAGAGTGCAAAATAGGGGAGAGAGAGAGCATGCAAAAGAGAGGGGGAAAGAGAGGGGGGAGGGAAAGCAAAAGAGAGGGGGGAGAGCGCAAAAGAAAGGGGAGAGAGCACAAAACAGAGGGGGAAGAAAGGGGGAAGAGAGAGAGAGAGCAAAAGAGAAGGGAGAGAGAGAGCAAAAGAGAGGGGGAGAGAGAGAGCATAAGAGAGGGGGAGAGAAAGAGCAAAAGAGAGGGGGAGAGAGACAGCAAAGTGAGGGGGAGAGAAAGAGCAAAAGAGAGGGGGAGAGAGACAGCAAAAGAGAGGGGGGGAAAGACAGCAAAAGAAAGGGTTTAGAGAGAGCCAAAGAGGGGAGAAAGAGCAAAAGGGGGGGGGGTAGAGAGAGCAAAAGAGAGGGAGAGAGAAAGCAAAAGAGAGGGGTGAGAGAGCGAAAGAGAGGGGGAGAGAGCACAAAAGAGAGGGGGGAGAGCGCAAAAGAGAGGGGGGGAGAGCGCAAAAGAGAGGGGAAGAGAGAGTGCAAAAGAGAGGGAGGAAAAGAGAGGGGGGGGAGAGAGAGAACAAAAGAGAGGGGAGAGAGAGCAAAAGAGAGGGGATAGAGAAAAAGCAAAAGATAGTGGAGAGAGAGCAAAAGAAAGAGGAGATAGAGAGAGCAAAAGAGAGGGAATAAGACAGCAAAAGAGAGGGGAGAAAGGGGAGAGAGAGAGCAAAAGAGAGGGAGCAAAAGAGCGGGGGGAGAGAGAGAACAAAAGAGAGGGGAGAGAGAGCAAAAGAGAGGGGATAGAGAAAAAGCAAAAGATAGTGGAGAGAGAGCAAAAGAAAGAGGAGATAGAGAGAGCAAAAGAGAGGGAATAAGACAGCAAAAGAGAGGGGAGAAAGGGGAGAGAGAGAGCAAAAGAGAGGGGAGAGAGAGCAAAGGAGATGGGGGAGAGTGCAAAATAGGGGAGAGAGAGAGCATGCAAAAGAGAGGGGGAAAGAGAGGGGGGAGGGAAAGCAAAAGAGAGGGGGGAGAGCGCAAAAGAAAGGGGAGAGAGCACAAAACAGAGGGGGAAGAAAGGGGGAAGAGAGAGAGAGAGCAAAAGAGAAGGGAGAGAGAGAGCAAAAGAGAGGGGGAGAGAGAGAGCATAAGAGAGGGGGAGAGAAAGAGCAAAAGAGAGGGGGAGAGAGACAGCAAAGTGAGGGGGAGAGAAAGAGCAAAAGAGAGGGGGAGAGAGACAGCAAAAGAGAGGGGGGGAAAGACAGCAAAAGAAAGGGTTTAGAGAGAGCCAAAGAGGGGAGAAAGAGCAAAAGGGGGGGGGGTAGAGAGAACAAAAAATAGGGGGGAGAGAGAGCAAAAGATAGGGGGGAGGTAGAGAGCAAAAGAGAGAGGGGAGGGTGTGAGATCAAAAGAGGGGGGATAGAGAGAGCAAAAGAGCGGGAGAGACAGCAAAAGAGAGGGGGGAAAGAGCAAAAGAGTGGAGATAGAGAGAGCAAAAGAGAGGAAGAGAGACAGCAAAAGAGAGGATGAGAGAGAGCAAAAGAGAGGGGGAGAGAGAGAGCACAAAAGAGAGGGGGGAGAGCACAAAAGAGGGGGGGAGAGAGAGCAAAAGAGAGGGGGAGAGAGAGCAAAATAGACAGGGGAGAGAGACAGCAGGAGAGAGGGGGAGAGAGAGAGAGCAAAAGAGAGGGTGGAAAGACCAAAAGAGGGGGGGATAGAGAGAGAGGAAGGGGTGGAATCGCTGTACTGCAAAAAATGGCCCGTGTATACAAGCTATAGGATTAGTATATATGTATATATATATATATATATATATATATATATATATATATATATATATATATATATATATTTCCAGCCTCTTAACAAGCACCAGTTAGATTAGCAGTCCAATTAACAACCTCCTTAATTAAACAAATAAATAAATATGTAGTTTGAAAAAAAATGTACTGCCAATCCTGGCTGTGAGCATTTTCAAAATGTATGTCCACTCTCTTGAAAAAAGGTTTGTGCGCACTAGGGTTGCCACCTGAGCCATGTTTTCCTGGACATTTACACATGCAGCAGGGTGTGCAGGGAGGAACATGTATTGTGTTTCTGGACAGCACTATTCATATTCCTCCCTGCACACCCTGCAGCATGTGTAACCCTGCAGCAAGTGTTCTGTATTTTAAGGGACGGTTGGCAACCCTAGTGGGAGCAAGGCTCTGCAGGATTTTTTGGTACATGAAAGACTTTTATCTCTGCATCAACAACCACTGTCAAGAAGAGGTTTCAATCTTTTGCACTTCACATTTATTACTAAGAACCCTTCAACACACTCAACCTTCTGAACTTAAAACACAATTTAAACTCATTTATATTTAGACTTGAATATGTAGCTGAAATGCAGATTTTACTAGTAGGCTGATCTTTTATTTTAACATGCTGCATAAGTGAATACTCAAAGGTGTAATACCAGGAGTTGTGGAGTTTTTAGGTCAGTGTGTTTCATGGTCACTGAAACATTTTTTTAGTAGAGATTCGGAAGTTCCTCTAGTACTGCAATATTTTTTTCTGGGGATTGTTGGGACTTATAATACATCAAAATGAGGGTGAGAGGGTAGAGAGTGCAATATATATAGAGAAAGAGCGAGAGACAAAGGAATTTGATAGAGAAAAAAAGGGAAATAGAGAGAAAAAGAAAAATGGTGTGAGATACTTACCTGGCCGCTCCAATGACAGAATCCTGCTTCATTCAGCATTCATCCATGTTCCTCCAGTTTGTCTTCTGCAGGACTGCTGCTTTTCTTAGGTGCATGTGGCCATATGCTGCGCTAACTTAACTTGTTTCCTGCCTAGCGCTTACCTGAATCCTGATGTACTAACCTGGAATCTTGTGTCAGCTGCACCAACTGTACCTACTTGGTTTTCTTTACCTTCTGAGCTTCCTGTACTTGCTGTACCAGTTGCAGCTTACTTAAATCCCACTGTACCAGCGGTGCATACCTAGTTTCACATACTAGATTTCCTGTGTTTACTGAGTCTCCTGTACTTGCTTTACAGGTGACATCTTACCTTAATCCTGCTGTACCAGGTGCATCTACCCAGTGTCCCATACCAGCCTCACCAGCAATACCTGCTGGGTTTCCTTGTTGTTGGACTGATCTTCTGATACCCAACCGTTGGCCTATCCTTGAACTGTTCTCTTCAACCTTTGGCCTGTTCTTAGACTTTTTTCCTGCTTTACCCCTTGGTACCTTGTTGCTGGACTAATTTCACAGTATCCAACCTTTGGCCTATCCTTGAACTGTTCTCTTCAACCTTTGGCTTGTTAGACTTTTCTCTGCTTTACCCCTTGGTACCTAGTTGCTGGATTAATTTCACAGTATCCAACCTTTGGCCTGTCCTCTTGCTTATCCCTTGGTACCTGGTTGCTGGAGTGATCTCCTGGTACCTGACCCTTGGCCAATTCTCAGTTTTAGTTTCTCTTGTTTTATCAATGCCCTTTGATTGACTTTTTGTTTCCTGTGTATATATTCCTGTGTGTTCCACTCACATAAACCCTCAGAGAGGGAGAGACAGAAAGGAACCTGTTTCACAAACTCTCTTTTTTTTCTGGTTACAGGGGTAAACTTTGAGGGAGTTTTCAGGAAGAGGATTTTTGCCCTACCAACATTGAACATCATGAGCAGCCATTGATTAAAATTATAAGCAGAAGACCTCTCTTTTTATTACAAGTACAATTAACAATCTAATATAATATATTGTTAATTGTGCATGTGTAATTTTATAATTACTATTTGTAAAAGGGTCAGAGAAGTCCAAATGTAACCTTCATGATTCAGATAGAGCATGTGATTTTAAACAACTTTCCAATTTACGTCTATTCTTAAACTTGCTTTATTCTTTTTAATATCCTTTGTTAAGAGTAAAGCTAGGTAGGTTTAGGAGCATTCACATGTCATTAGCAGTCTATGTATAACATTGCTGTAAACAATGCTGCAAACTCTGCTACCAGATGGCAAGAGACACGTGCACTCTCCTGAGCTCACTTAGGATTACTCTTTCATAAAGGATTCCAAGGGAACTAAGCAAAACTGAAAATAGAAGTACATTTGAAAGTTGTTTAAAATGTCATGCTCTATCCAGTCCATTTAAGTTTCATTTTGACTTTACTGTCCCTATTAAGTTTGATGAATTTCAATGGTAATTTTTTTTTCAGATGTTCTGAATTATCAATACCTTAAAGGGACATTAAACACTTTGAGATGGTAATATAAAATGATAAATTGTATATATAAAACAACTCTACAATATATTTTCATTATTTATTTTGTCCTCTTTGCCTGTAATTCCATTCTGAAATTGTGAGCTTTTCAGTTCCTGTTAGAAATGGAAGTGCAGAACACTGTTAAATCCAGCACAACCATTGGCTGCACACTCTAGTGACCTATTTATAACTGTCCCTAATTGGCCACAGCAGAGAAGGTAACACAAGTTACAACATGGCAGCTCCCAGTGTTTTATAGACACTAAAACTTTACACTTATTTTGTCACTTTTTAAACAACTAATGAAACTTTAAAAAATACATCTACATGTTAGTCATGGACTAATCTTTTCTTTGAATGCATCATCCTATCTAGCATGTATTTAGTGTTTAATGTCCCTTTAATATTTATAAAGCTAAATAAATTAAGTAAATGTGTTTAATATTTTTTCTGGTTATTTGGGAATAATCATGTTGTTTTTTTTAATACCATACTACTGTCACTGCTTCACTGCTATAACTATTATAACTCTGGAAGGGGACGTAGGTGCTGCAGAAGGAAGTTAGAGTATCCCAATCAGAGCATTCTGAATCAGTCTCATGATTTGATGCACCAGCAGCAATGGAATACGCTAGGAAGATAAAAATGATATGCTGATAAAGGGAGAATAAACCAAACTTACCATACAGACATGCAACAGAACAAGAGCAAATAACAAGGTCAAATATATGCTTGGGTCACTAACATATGATCAGTACAGAGTAAGGTAATATTCAAGTGATCAGTCCAGTGTAAAGCTATGTTTCAGGGTCAGGGCCAAGCTGGAATCGACAACGGATGATGTATAACAAAAAGGTAGATAAAGCTGAATCCTCAGGCAGAAGACAAGGTTACAAAAAAGCTAAGAACAGGAAGATTGCAATAAATAACGCCCAGGACCTACAAATACAAAAGTACAGGAGGTAACACCGATTCCCAATAAATATTATCAAAAAAGCACTAAATGGTCATGAAGGTTGCGCAACACTTACGAAACTGCATTCATGTGTAAAAATGACATAAGCAACAACTGAATCTCAAGACTGAAGGATCAGTGTGTAAAAGGAGTAATGTGAGAAAGATGGCGGTGCCCATGATCCAGGAAGTGGTGGAAATCACGACTGTAATGTATGACAAAGCCAAAATAACTGCTCCAATCTTTAGCAAAATAGGGAGCACATTTTTTATTTGGTGGAAATTTGTTCTTTTGTTCTGGAAAATAATTATTCTGCTTTTGCATGCAAAGTAAAGAGGAATAAGCAAACTGCTTCATCAGTGCCTGTGTATGAGGGTTTAATTATTCCAGACTGTTCTGCCTTTCAAATTCAATCCACATGTAACATTTAATTAAAATGTATAAAGATTTGAGATAGAAAACAATGATTTTATGAGTAGAAAGATACTGAAAGATTCTGGGCCAGATTACAAGTGGTGTGCAAATGTTTGCGCAAAAGCAATATCAGGTTTTCGTGTTCATTTGCACGCAAGTTAAATCGCGCAGGTATTACAAGTTGAAAGTAAACACAATCGCTTAAAGGGACAGTCTACTCCAGAATTGTTATTGTTTAAAAAGATAGATAATCCCTTTATTGCCCATTCCCTGGTTTTGCATAACCAACACTGTTATTTTAATATACTTTTTACCTCTGTGATTACCTTGTATCTAAGCCTTTTCAGACTGCCCCCTTATTTCAGTTCTTTTGACAGACTTACATTTAGCCAATCAGTGCCCTCTCACTTGTAAATTCATGGGCGTCGACACAATGGATATGTATGTATATATAAATGTATATATATGTATACAGATTCATTTATGTATTTATATCTGTATATATGTATTTACAGACATATACACACATATAAACACATAAATACATATGTATACATATATAGACAAATATATAAGTGCATTGAAGTCATTTGCAGTACAGTAGAGGAAAACATAAAAAAATCATATTTATGCAATATTTTTTTTAATAAAGTGTTATACTTTATATTTACTGTACATATTTCACATTCCAATGTTCTTCATATAGCAGAATATGTTCTATGTATTTTTAAATAGATATTCCTAAATATATCTGTATATATCTATACCTATATATAATATGATCTATATCTATATCTATATATATATATATATATATATATATATATATATAGTAGGTATAGATATATATTGTACAAAAAAAATAATATATACAGAAATATTTATTTATAAATAAATAGAAAACATTCTAAAATGTAGGTTAGTGCACATGAGAATATGCGATCGGGTTTGCTTGTGAGTAGTGTGTTTATTTACACTTTTTTTTTTTCTCTAATTACTTCTATGGGGGAATAGGTTATCGCGCACGGCACGTGATATTCTAAGTTCAGCTTTTTGTGCATGTCGGGTTAGCGCAAGAGCGATAACGTTTTACTTTCAATTCATAATACCATCTCAATCCAATGCATGCAAAAAGTTTACTTCTAGCGCAATTAGCTCTATAGTGAAATCGCTACATAGCGCTCCACTTGTATTCTGACCCACAGTGATTTGAGGTAGAAAATTCAATTCAAAACTTAAACTGAATTGCCATCAAAGGAAATTAGGAGAACATTTTATTTTGTCTTAAAGATCTGACATATTTTGCTTTGTTTTCTTAGTATTCGTTGTTGAAAGCTAAACCTAAGTTCATGTGTGCCATTTGGATAACATTGTGCTCACTCCTGTGGAGTTATTTATGAGTCAGCACTGATTGGCTAAAAAGCAAGTCTGACAAAAAACTGAGATAAAGGAGTAGTCTGCAGGGGGTTAGATACAAGGTAATCACAGAGGTAAAAGTATATTAATATAACATTGTTGGTTATGCAAAACTTGGGAATGGGTAATGAAGGGATTATCTATCGGCTAGATTACGAGTTTTGCGTTAGAGGCTATGTGTTGCTAACGAGCAGTTCATGCTCACCGCTCACTTTCATACAGTGCTGGCATTACAGGTTTTTACAAACTCGGTGTTAGACGAAAAGTTAACAATGAGCAAAATTTTGCTGCACATCTCACTCCAATACCAGTGCTGCTTATGTTAGCGGTGAGCTGGTTGTGCGTGCTCGTGCATGATTTCCCCATAGGAATCAGCGGGGAGAGCAGGCTGAAAAAAAAGTCTAACACCTGCAAAAAAGCAGCGTTTAGCTCCTAACGCAGCCCCATTGATTCCTATTGGGAAATAAAATTTAGGTTTACACCTAACACCCTAACATGAACCCCGAGTCTAAACACCCCTAATCTTACACTTATTAACCCCTAATCTGCCACCCTCGACATCGCCGCCACCTACATTATAACTATTGACCCCTAATCTGCCGCTCCGGACATCGCCGCCACCTACATTATACTTATTAACCCCTAATCTGCTGCCCCCAACATCGCCAACACCTACATTATATTTATTAACCACTAATCTGCCGCCCCTAATGTCGCTGCCACTATTCTAAATTTTTTAACCCCTAAACCTAAGTATAACCCTAACCCTAACCCCCCTAACTTAAATATAATTTAAATAAATCTAAATAAAATTCCTATTATTAACTAAATTATTTCTATTTAAAAACTAAATACTTACCTATAAAATAAACCCTAAGCTAGCTACAAGATAACTAATAGTTATGTTAGTTTTATTTTTATTTTACAGGCAAGTTTGTATTTATTGTAACTTGGTAGAATAGTTACTAAATAGTTATTAACTATTTAATAAACTACCTAGCTAAAATAAAGACAAATTGACCTGTAAAATAAAACCTAACGCAAGTTATACTAACACCTAACACTACACTATAATTAAATTAATTCCCTAAATTAAATACAATTAAATACAATTAAATAAAATTAGCTAAAGTACAAAAACAAACAAACACTAAATTACAGAAAATAATAAACAAATTACAAGATTTTTAAACTAATTGCACCTAATCTAATCCCACTAACAAAATAAAAAAGCCCCCCCAAAATAAAAAAAAGTCCTACCCTACACTAAATTACAAATAGCCCTTAAAAGGGCCTTTTGCGGGGCATTGCCCCAAAGTAATCAGCTCTTTTACCTGTAAAAAAAATTACAAATCCCCCCAACATTAAAACCCACCACCCACACAACCAACCCTACTCTAAAACCCACCCAATACCCACTTCAAAAAAACTAACACTAACCTCTTGAAGATCACCTTACCGGGAGAAGTCTTTATCCAACCGAGCCGAAGTCCTCAATGAAGCCGGGAGAAGTCTTCATCCAAGCCGGACGAAGTGGTCCTCCAGACGGGCAGAAGTCTTCATCCAAATGGCATCTTCTATCTTTATCCATCCGGCGCGGAGCGGGTCCATCTTCAAGACATCCGACGCAGAGCATCCTCTTCATCTGACGGCTAACACTGAATGAAGGTTCCTTTAAATGATGTCATTTAAGATGGCGTCCCTTCAATTCTATCAGCCAATCGGAATTAAGGTAATCAGCCAATATGATTGAGCTGGCATTCTATTGGCTGATTGGAACAGCCAATAGAATGCCATCTCAATCCTATTGGTTGATTGGATCAGCCAATAGGATTTTTTCTACCTTAATTCCGATTGGCTGATAGAATTCTATCAGCCAATCGGAATTGGAGGGACGCCATCTTGGATGACGTCATTTAAAGGAACCTTCATTCAGTGTTAGCCGTCGGATGAAGAGGATGCTCCGCGTCAGATATCTTGAAGATGGACCCGCTCCGCGCCGGATGGATGAAGATAGAAGATGCCATCTGGATGAAGACTTCTGCCCGTCTGGAGGAGCACTTCACCCGGCTTGGATGAAGACTTCTCCCGGGCTTCGTTGAGGACTTCAGCCCGGTTGGATGAAGACTTCTCCCGGTAAGGTGATCTTCAAGGGGTTAGTGTTAGGTTTTTTTAAGGGGGTATTGGGAGGATTTTAGAGTAGGGTTGGTTGTGTGGGTGGTGGGTTTTAATGTTGGGGGGGATTTGTAATTTTTGTTACAGGTAAAAGAGCTGATTACTTTGGGGCAATGCCCCGCAAAAGGCCCTTTTAAGGGCTATTTGTAATTTAGTGTAGGGTAGGGATTTTTTTTATTTTGGGGGGGATTTTTTATTTTGTTAGTGGGATTAGATTAGGTGTAATTAATTTAAAAATCTTGTAATTTGTTTATTATTTTCTGTAATTTAGTGTTTGTTTGTTTTTGCACTTTAACTAATTTTATTTAATTGTATTTAATTGTATTTAATTTAGGGAATTAATTTAATTATAGTGTAGTGTTAGGTGGTAGTGTAACTTAGGTTAGGTTTTATTTTACGGGTCAATTTGTATTTATTTTAGCTAGGTAGTTTATTAAATAGTTAATAACTATTTAGTAACTATTCTACCTAGTTAAAATAAATACAAGCCTGTAAAATAAAAATAAACCCTAACCTAGCTACAATGTAACTATTAGTTATATTGTAGCTAGCTTAGGGTTTATTTTACAGGTAAGTATTTAGTTGTAAATAGGAATAATTTAGTTAATGATAGTAATTTTTATTTAGATTTCTTTTAATTATATTTAAGTTAGGGAGTTTAGGGTTACACTTAGATTTAGGGGTTAATAACTTTAGTATAGTGGCGGCGACGTTGGGGGCGACAGATTAGGGGTTAATAAATGTAGGTAGGTGGCGGCGATGTTAGGGACGGCAGATTAGGGGTTAATAATATTTAACTAATGTTTGCAAGGCTGGAGTGCAGCAGTTTAGGGTTTAATATATTTATTATAGTGGCTTCGATGTCCGGCTCGGCAGATTAGGGGTTACATTTTTTTTTTTAGTGTTTGCAATGCGGGAGGGCCTCGGTTTAGGGGTTAATAGGTAGTTTATGGGTGTTAGTGTACTTTTTAGCACTTTAGTTAAGAGTTTTATGCTACGGCGTTGTAGTGTAAAACTCTTAACTACTGACTTTAAAATGCAGTACCAGTCTTGACAGGAGAGGGTCTACTGCTCACTTTTTGGCAGACTCGTAATACCGACGCTATGCAAGTGCCATTGAAAAAAGAGGATACGCAATTTACGTAAGTGGATTTGCGGTATTTCCAAGTCTGGCCAAAAAAGTGAGCGGTGGGCCTGTACCTTCAAGACTCGTAATACCAACGTGCGTTAAAAAGCAGCGTTAGGACCGGCTAACGTTGCTTTTTAAGCTTACCGCAAAACTCGTAATCTAAGTGTATCTTTTTAGACAATAAAATGTTTGAAGTAGACTGTCCCTTTAATGTTTTAAGTGCTGCCTTTGACTCATTCCCTGATGATACAGAGTACACCTTGCATTTTGTAGGATTGGTACAATTTGAGAGCTCTTCCCTACTGTTTCTCCTTGGCTTTTCTCAAACTATTTATGTTACAGTTTTCCTAAAGTGGGACCTGGTGAACTCCTAAAGCCCACCCAAGAATTCAAAACCCCAACCCTGCCATTCTCTGACTCCACCCAAACTGCTTAGACTCTTTACTTTCACTCACATTCCACCTTAATCACGTGTAGTTGTCAATGACCCCCTTTCTAATCCATTAGAATCTGAATGTAAGGTGTTTCTTCAAAGCCTTTCTAATCCCCAAAATAACCTTATCATCACAATTAATAATTTGACACCAGTATTCTAATAAATAAAAAAACACACTTTTCCATTATAATTTCCCAGGATTTAAAAAAAATCACAATCCTTCAGAAAAAAAAATATAAAATTTTAACTTTTATAAAGTTTATTTCCAGGCTAGTTTTCATTTTTGTGTTTTACTACATTTGCAGTTATTTTGCTTTCTTATTCAATTTTTTTATAATTAAAACAAAGATGGAAATGAAGCAAATACATTGCTTCCATACACTTTTCAATATTGTACAATACAACTATAGATCTTCTAAATAAAAAAATGAACTATCAGATTGTTTTCTCTATATTGGGGTATATTGGGGACACGAGTTTAAAAGTTTCTTATGTGCCATATGTGATTTCTTATTTACAATAATAATTATTGTTGTTATTTTATTTAAATATATATATATATATATATATATATATATATATATATATATATATATATATATATATATATATATATATATATAATCATTCAGTAATGAATGTGTTTAATAAAAACTAGGATTTAAATTTGCACCAAAAACAGTACGACTCTTGCAAACTATAACCAGATAAATATCCATTAACAGTTCAAGTTGAGTAACTTAAAAATGTATTCAATAAACAAGAACTGTATTTTACATTCATATTAGGCATAGTAAGCTATGCAATTTTATTATTGTATTATTATCTTGCAATTATAGTCAGAACACTTAGTCCACTGTTATTGCTAGCAACTCGTACACTGGAATACTTCCAACAAAGACATATTTGTCTCTGTTATTTATATGATAAATTCACACGAAACATGGTTTTTTTTTTCTTGTGATTCATAACAGTCTGCCAAGCAACTGACTCACTGGTAAAATCACTGTAACCATACACACCGAGAACCACCACTTACTTTATATAAACCAGGTTTGGCTCCCAAAAGCATATTTACATTTATCATAGAAAATAATACATTCATTTTTTAATGTTGAGAATTTTTTTAAAAAAATCTAATTTCTTAAAATACCAAAGAGTATAACATAATTGCATATTTTTAAAATATGACTACTATGAACTTATTTTTAATGTTTAAATTTATTAGAAAAATGAAGGTCAATTGCAGAGCTTCAAAAATAACTTATCATATGATATATCTACAAAAATCTCCATAGACTTTAATTTAATTTTCTGTAGAAAATCATATTTTTTATTACACTATTCTGATCAACCCCATTATTTAATCATACTTTTGAACTGTGCACTAGTACAAAAAAAAGTCTAATAATTTAAATGTTAATGTGTGATAGCAGCGACATCTTTAGATGTTTTAATTATAAAATTCCTCTTATCTCACTATTTATGCATATAATTAATTGTATTTATTTATTGGCAACATGATACCTATAGTTTACATTCACTGGACTGTTTAATGTTAATTTAAACCATAATTTTCAGCTTTATATTTTTAACCCCTTTAGGACTGAAATGTTTCCCAATTTCTATTTTTAAAGAGACAGTACACTGTAAAATAGTTTTTCCATTAATGTATTTCCAATAAGTTGTTATACCAGCTGCATAATATAAAATGTATGAGAAATTGCATTTCCAGGTTTATTTGTGTATAGGAATTAGTTATAGGACCGAATTATCAAGGGCCAAATGGCCCTAAATGTAACTGTTTCTGCGCGAGCCTTCAGGTTCGCCGGAAACAGCAGTTATAAAGCAGCGGATTGATTGACACGTCCTGCTAGCAGCCGATTGGCCGCAAATCTGCGGGGGGCGGCATTTCACAAGCAGTTCACTAGAACTGCTTGTGCAATGTTAAAAACTGACAGCGTATGCTGTCGGCATTCAGCGATGTGTGACAGTCATGATACGCTACAGCGTATCATATCCGCCAGATATTGATAAATCGGCCCCTTTGTGTACACACACTTGCTTCCTTATCTTATATCTGACTGTAAACCAAAGCTCAATACATAGGGAGAACAAAGGAAGATTATCATTTTTAATTAGTTATCTCTTCTACACCCCACTAGGAGTGTAATTTCTTCTGCTGGCTGTGTTTACATTGCCTGTCAATAGCTTGAATTTAAGTATAGAAGCTTTCAGCATAGGTTGGGATACCACAGGCTAAATTAGCTTTTTCAAATGCCGAAATAGGGGTAAACAGGCTACTTGTAAACAATGGATTATTGGGAACAAATTAAAGGCTAGAACATTTCTAAGTAAACTGTCCCTTTAAATAACACAGGCCATTTTGGAATTTGTGCTGAGTATTAGTTTCACCAAAATTGTCCTCATTGATGTTAAGTGCACCCATATATATAATATACTGTTTTTAATAGGCAAACAGGCCTTTCTAGTGATACTATATATACTGTATGTATATGAAAATATAAATAAAATTGTAATGCTGAAAAAATTGGAACAAAATGAACTGTTTGCAGTTTTCTTGATAACCATTTACATTAAACTAGTGTAGCTAAAGAAAAATACCTCTAAATAGATTAATTATGTCATCCTGATTTTAAAAATACCCCAAATGTCTAGGTTTACAATTATTTTTTTTGGAAATATAGCCCAAATACTACAAAGATGGAATTATTGGTTTTAAGTTAACATTTGTTATGCTTGGACTGTAAGCTTAATAGCGGTCATCCAATTAAAAAGTTCTTTACAAAAGTATATACTTGTAGAATTTAGACAACCCAGGGTATTTACCTAGAGGTATTTTGAGACTTTAGGCCAGATAACAAGTAGAGCGGTATTTAAAGCTCCAGTTCACGCTCTAACTCCGCTATAAGTAAGCTTTTTGTGCACGTTGTATAGAGCTCGTATTATAAGTTGAAAGTAAAAATATTTTGCTCTGGTGCTAACCAAATGCACGCAAAAAGCCAAAGTTATAAAATCACAAATGCATTAAGATATTCCTCCCATAGAAGTCAATAGAGCAACAACAACATAAAAAACACCCTACTCGCACGTAAACCCAGTTGCATATTCTTAAGTGCGGTAACCCGACATGAAAATGTAAATATTTCACATTTCAATGTTCTTCAAAGAGCAAAATATGTTCTATTTATTTATAAAAGTATCAAATGAGGACAAAAAACACCACCGCTGTAAATAAAACTTGTATCTTTATTCCAAACAGTTAAAATAGTACAGGACAGCAGTACCCTGTAAAAAACAGTTAGAGTGAGTGAAGCAAAAATGGGCTTACGCGTTTCAGCATATAGCCGTAGTCATAGCCTCAATTTCTATTTATTTATAAATACATATTTCTACATATATATGAAGGCATTTTGGTACAATACATATCTAAACTATATGCAGAGCTTTTATGTGGGGGTACTGAGTACCCCACCTCTGCCAACTCATAAGAGATAGAATTTGTAATTATCATGTAAATACTCTAGTTTTCACAACTTTATATAATGAAATATAGGTATAAATATCTACAGATATATATATAGGAATATATTGGTTATTTCTTAATACATAGAACATATTCTGCTATGTGCAGAACATTGGAATGTGAAATATTTACAGTAAATACACAGTATAACACATTTTTAAATATAAATATTGTATAAATATGCTTTTCATGTATTCATCTACTTGACTGCATATATTCATTTACTTATCTATATATCTATACATATGTATTTATGTGTTTATATGTGTATTTATGTTTGTAAGTACACACACAGATATATATATATATATATATATACAGTATATATATGGTATATATACAAATAAAACATAAATACTTATGTATACACACACACACACATATATATATATATATATATATATATATATATATATATACATTTTTAGACATGTATATGTATGTATATCAATGTTAAAACCATTTGTTTGTTTGTTTCTTCTAACACCTGAGACCTCATATCTTTGAACCCTTATAACTTTTTTGTGCAATAATTTATTTTTATATTTTTTATTAGTGTTATTATGAGTGTAACTGTACTTTTAAATGTATTTTTGATGTATTTTGTGACATTTTTTTCTTTTGCAAAACAGTTAACCAGAGTTCAGAGGTCACATTTATTATTCTAGCATAAATCACGATTGCGCTCATGCTTTTGCATTTACTTTCAACTTGCGTTACGAGTGCTACATCCGAAGGTGAGCAGCCATGATAAACCTGATATCACTTGTGCATAACTGTTAGCGTGCCACTCATAATCTGGCCTTTATGTTTAACCCTTTTATCACCAAGGGCATAAAACACTTCATTAAAACAACCTTTACACTTCTATGTATTCATAGTGACATCAGTAAGTAGGGTAGCATGGCCATATTAAATCCCTCACCTAAAAGACGTCTATGGGGCACGCTAAAAATACTCAGATCCCAGCTTTCGCTTACCTGAAGTTGTGCTAACCTGAAGGCCTGCTTACAAAAAAAAAGAAAGAAGAGGAATAAGAGAGTGTGAAGCAAACTGTGAAGATATGGGTTGGCAATTAATCTCTTTTTTTTTCCTTAGAAATTAAAACAAATCCCATAATACAAAAGTAAGTTTGTCCGAAGCTGTCATGCGCACTATAGACAGCTTGAGGACAAACACACCTGGACTTAGAGTCTACACACCTGATCTGCTGTCTGCCAAGAGAATGGTGAGCAGGAGTGGGCAGGGATGGGCAGGAGCGGACGGAGCTGGGGTGGGGTCGGGCATGATGGGGGTGGGTGTGGTCGAGGTGTGACTGGTTGGGAATGGGCGTGGTCACAAGAGAGATCAAAATAGAGGGGGGATAGAGAGCAAAAGAGAGGGGGGAAAAGAGAGAGAAAAAATGAGAGGGGAGAGATAGAAAAAGAGAAGGGGAAGAGAGAACAAAAGAGGGGGGGAGAGAGAGAGCAAAAGAGACGGGGGAGAGAGAGAGAGCAAAAGAGATGGGGAGAGAACAAAAGAGATGGGGAGAGAGCAAAAGAGCGGGAGAGAAAGCAAAAGAGAGGGGGACAATAGAGCAAAAGAGAGGAGGGAGAGAGAAAAAGAGAGGGGGGAGAGAGCAAAATAGAGGGGAGAAAGAGTGCAAAAGACAGGGGAGAGAGAGCAAAAGAGAGGGGTGAGAGAGAAAAAGAGAGGGGGAGAGAAAGAGGAAAAGAGAGAGAGAAAGAGAGAGAGAGAGTGAGAGAGAGAAAGAGAGGGGGAGAAAGAGGGCAAAAGAGAGAGGGGGAGAGAGAAAGCACAAACGAGAGGGGGAGAGAGCAAAAGAAAGGAGGGAGAGAGAGAAAGAGCAAAAGATCGAGGTGAGAGAGCCAAAGAGAGGGGAAGAGAGCAAAAGAGAGGGGGAGAGAGCAAAAGAGAGGAGAGAGAGAGTAAAAGAAAGGGGGAGAGAGAAAAAGAGAGGGGGAGAGAGGAAAAAAGAGGGGGGAGAGCAAAAGAGAGGGGGAGAGAGATAGCAAAAGAGATGGGAAGAGAGCAAAAGAGAGCGGGAGAGAGCAAAAGAGAGGAGAGAGAGAGTAAAAGAGAGGGGGGAGAGAGAAAAAGAGAGGGGGGAGAGACCAAAAAAGAGGGGGGGAGAGCAAAAGAGAGGGGGAGAGAGATAGCAAAAGAGAGGGGGGAGAGATCAAAAGAGAGGGGGGAGAGAGCAAAAGAGAGGGGGAGAGAGCAAAAGAGAGGGGTGAGAGCAAAAGAGAGGGGAGAGAGAGAGAGCAAAAGAGAGGGGGGAGAGAGAGAGCAAACGACAGGGGAGAGAGAGCAAAAGAGAGGGGGGAGAGAGCAAAAGAGAGGGGGAGAGAGAAAGAGGAAGAGAGAGAGAGAAAGAGAGGGGGAGAGAGAGGGCAAAAAAGAGAGGGGGAGAGAGAAAGAGCAAAAGAGAGGGTGAGAGAGAGAAATAGAAAGGAGGGAGAGAGAGAGATCAAAAGAGAGGGGGAGGGAGAGCAAAAGAGAGGGGGAGAGAGAGCAAAAGAGAGGGAGAGAGCAAAAGAGAGGGGGGGAGAGAGAGTAATAGAGAGGGGAGCGAGAGCAAAAGAGAGGGGGAGAGAGCAAAAGAGAGGGTGAGAGAGAGAGCAAAAGAGAGGGGAGAGAGAGCAACATAGAAAGAGAGAGAGCTAGAGAGAGAGAGAGAGAGAGAGAGAGAGAGAAAGAGAGGGTGAGAGAGAGAGGGCAAAAGAGAGGGTGAGAGAGAGAAAAAGAAAGGAGGGAGAGAGAGAGAACAAAAGAGAGGGGGAGGGAGAGCAAAAGAGAGGGGGAGAGAGCAAAAGAGAGGGGAAGAGAGAGCGCAAAACAGAGGGAAGAGAGAGCAAAAAAGAGGGGGGAGAGCAAAAGAGAGGGAGAGAGCAAAAGAGAGGGGGAGAGAGAGAGTAATAGAGAGTGGAGTGAGAACAAAAGAGAGGGGGAGAGAGCAAAAGAGAGGGTGAGAGAGAGAGCAAAAGAGAGAGGAGAGAGAGCAACATAGAAAGAGAGAGAGATAGAGAGAGAGAGACAGAGAGAGAAAGAGAGGGGGAGAGAGAGAGGGCAAAAGAGAGGGGGGAGGAACAAAAAGCAAGAGGGAGGGGGGAGAGAGAGAGCAAAAGAGAGGGGGGAGAGAGAGAGAGAACAAAAGAGAAGGGGCGAGAGAGAGAAGGCAAAAGAGAGGAGGGAGATAGAACAAAAGAGAGGGGGAGAGAGAGAGCAAAAGAGAGGGGGAGAGAGAGAGCAAAAGAGAGGGTGGAGAGAAAGAGACCAAAAGAGAGGGGGAGAGAGAGAAATAGAGGGGGAGAGAGAGAGCAAAAGAGAGGATAGAGAGAGAGCAAAAGAGAGGAGGGAGAGAGATCAAAAGAGAGGGGGGGAGAGAGAGCAAAAGAGAAGGGGAGAGAGCAAATAAGAGTGGGAGAGAAAGAGCAAAAAAGAGGGGGGAGAGAAAGAGCTAAAGAGAGGGGAGAGAGAGCAAAAGAGAGGGGATAGAGAGAGAGCAAAAGAAAGGGGAGAGAGAGAGCAAAAGATAGGGGAGAGAGCAAAAGAAAGGGGAAAGAGAGAGCAAAAGAGAGGGAAGAGAGAGAGCAGAAGTGGCCCATGTCCACAAGCTTTAGGGCTAGTATTAAAGGGCCATAATACTCAAATGTTTAAACACTTGAAAGTGATGAAGTATAGCTGTAAAAAGCTGACTAGAAAATATCTCCTGAACATCTCTATGTAAAAAAGAAAGATATTTTACCTCAAAAGTTTCTCAGTAGCCACATCCCATTGTAAAGGATTTCTAAGCAGCATATTAGTATGTCTGTCCTGGGACAGCCGAAGGGATGAGCCTCGTGCACACTCATCTTATTTCCCTATTCAGTGTAAGGAAGTTTACTATGAAATCTCATGAGAGTTAAATGAAATCTCATGAGATGACAGTAAAAGAGTTCATGACCTCAGCACTGTTGATGCTGATTGGCTGCTGTTCATTTCTTCATTATTTTTTTTTTACCTGCAGCTGGGAGCAGCTGAGTATAACATTTTACACAGAACTTACTCTGCTGAGCTGAGGAAATTGTGAGGTAAAATATCTTCCTTTTTTACATAGAGATGCTCAGGTGATATTTTCCTGTCAGCTTTTTACAGTTATACTGCATCCGTTTCAAGTGATTTAGCATATGAGTATTATGTCCCTTTAAATAATCTACATATACATTGTCACAGGGTGGGTGTTGCCAGAGGCTGTTGGAGGGAGGAGCAGTCAGCCTTGCATTAAGTGTGGCTTTCCGTTCCAGCGGGAGACTCCAGCTACTTTCTGCACCACTCCAAGGGACAGGGTCTTTAGCACAGACCTGTGGGTCATAGCCTGCTTAGTGTTTGAAGATCCTTAATTGATAGTAAATCAGGCAGACCAAGTGACAATAACTTATTCTTTCTAGTGACACAGCTGAAAGTTGTATCCTGGGAAGTCTGTTTTATTGAGGGAATTGCAGGGCTATAAATATCACTTCTTATTATAATCTAGGGCAGGATATTCATAACATAATTGCCTTTTTGGCATCGCCAGTCTCGAAGTCCATGGGTCTGGCAATATATTTTTAAAAAGTGGGTTGAACCTTTTTGTTCCGGTGAGTGGTGATCTGTCTCACATAGCAAATAATAGGGGTCGCAACTTAAGCAAAAGTCCGCCCACATCGCTAATTAGCTGCGATTTCAGCGGAGGGGGGCTGTAAGTGTATTTACACAACATAGATTGTGTGTTCGAGAAAACAAAAAATGGTTTTGGTGTAGTAACGCTTCAGATTATGCATAAGTAAATTTAGTTTCACCATACATTCACTAGATTTCTCATACTGGAAATTCTCGCCACTGAAAAACAGGCGAGAGTGATAAGGCTGAAAAGGTGCTTCTAACATAGAGGACAGTGCTTTGAATATTATACACTCACAGCAATGTTTTTACCATCAAAAGACAGGTTATTTCCATGGAAAAAAAATAAAAGCATCATCCTATTAAACCCAAAGGAGTGGGGATGTGGTATATGATAGATGTTCAGTATATACAATGCTTTATTTATATGTATTGTATTATATAATGTTATAATATGTATGTAAATTCTTGCCGCAATTGTAAAAATGGTGTATTTTTCCTTTATCGTGTTTTTTTTTTTCTTTCATTTTTAGGAAGAAAGTTTCATGTTTGCAATATTAATATTTCATAGAAGTTAGTAGCCGTGACTTTTGTTTTTTTATTTATGTATTGCCGATATGAGTTCTCACTGTTCCGAATGTGTTATGTTTATAATATTGCAATTTCACTGTAATAAACTTATTCTGTATTAATAACACGTTTGCTACTGTGCGGTCACAATATTATAAATATAACACATGCAGAACAGTGAGAACGCATATCGGCAATACATACTACATGAATAAAAACCAGAATTTTTTTATTAGTGTAGCAGCTCCTACCTCCCCTGGTAACATTTTATAACACACATTTCACAAATCCGTTTCGTATGATTACAACAATGATACAATTACTTTTTTATGTCCCTATTAAATGTTCAGGGATGCGGCATCCATGACATACATCTTAGAAAAAAATGACTGTTAAAGTATTTTCTATGTTTTTTTATTTCCTTCTAAAATTTAAATAAAAACATACACTTTTATTCATCAGGATTGGCACTAATATATTATATTATAAAATATATATGGATGTAGGTTTAAAGGAGGATTGTATATAAGAACACTGCAATGGCATTGGGATGTAGCAGCAAATGGAAATTTAATGTGCCTGTATACATCTTCTTTTAAAAAATATCTGTCAGGATAGAGGGAATAGAAACTGCCATTTCAGGCAAAAGGCAAACCTAAGCTGCTGTATTACCATGCAACAACTGAGGGCTAGATTACAAGTAGAGCGGTAACGTTAACATGAGCGCTATAGTGCATTATAGTGGTCGCGTTAACTTATAGTCATATTACAAGTTGAAAGTTCATGCGATGGCTCACATACAATCGCATCTTACATTCAAATGTTTGAAAAAAGTTGCACTGAACACAAACAAATCCATTAAAATGTATTTTCATTACCTACACTATCGACCCACAACACTATTATCCCCTAATCCACCACATCCCCTATCGCTATAAACCCTCTATAAACCCTCTATTAACCTCTAAACTGCCACAACCCCTACCGCAAATAAACCCTCTAAACCATTAACCCCTAAACTGCCACAACCCCCTACCATAAAAAACCCTTCACTACTTAACCCCTTAACCATCATTACCCTACCTACACTACATAACCTTCTAACAGCCAAATCCCAAGACCCCTAATCTAAGACCCCCTAAGTTGCAGAAAATAAAAAAAACTATCATAACAAATTTTTTTTGAGAGCTTCGCACCGGATGTCTTCAGGATGGACCCGCTCCGCGCCGGGATGGATGAAGATAGAAGAGGCCACATGGATGAAGACTTCACTGGATGGATGAAGTTAGAAGAGGTCGCCTGGATGAAGACTTCTTGCTGGCTGGATGGATCCTTCAAGCGGAACTTCAAAACTGTAAGTGGATCGTCGGGGGTAAGTGTTAGGTTTATTTAAGGTTTTTTTTGGGTGGGTTTTATTTTTAGAGTAGGGTCTGGGCAGGTAAAAGAGCTAAATGCCATTTTAAGGGCAATGCCCATACAAATGCCCTTTTCAGGGCAATGGGGAGCTTAGGTTTTTTTTAGATAGGCTTTTTATTTGGGGTTTGGGTGGGTGGTGGGTTTTACTGTTGGGAGGTGTTTGTATTTTATTTTACAGGTAAAAGAGCTGATTTCTTTGGGGCAATGCCCCACAAAAGGCCCTTTTAAGGGCCATTGGTAGTTTATTGTAGGCTAGGTTTTTTTTATTTTGGATGGGGGATTTTTTATTTTGATAGGGCTGTTAGATTAGGTGTAATTGTTTTTTTATTTTTGATACTGTGGGGTTTTTTTGTAACAGTGTTTGTTTATTTTTGTAACTTTTTTTTTAGTAATTTAGTAATTTTTAATAGTAGATTTAAATAATTTGATTAGGGTTAGGGTTTTTTAATGTAATTTTAGTATAATAGTTAGGGTAGGTTAATTAATAGTTTAATATAGTTTATTTTAATTCTAAAGGCAAGTTTTAATTTATTATAAGATAGGGATGTTGTAATTTTAATGTAAAGTTAGCGCGTTGTTAGGTTTAGGGGTTAATAGCTTAATTTAGTTGATGGCGATGTGGGGGGCTGGTGGTTTAGGGATTAATACATTTAGTTAGTGGTAGTGATGTGGGAGGTCAGAGGTTTAGGGGTTAATACGTTTATTTAGGTGACGGCGGGGTCTGGGAGCAGCGGAATAGGGGTTAATAACTTTATTTAGTGGTGGCGGGGTCCGGGAGCGGCGGAATAGGGGTTAATACATTTATTTAGTGGTAGTGGGGTCCAGGAGCGGCGGAATAGGGGTTAATACATTTATTTAGTGGCGGGGGGTCCGGGAGCAGTGATATAGGGTTTAATAACTTTATTAAAGTTGCGGCGGGGTCCGCGAGCTGCAGGATAGGGGTTAAACATTTTAGTATATTGGCGGTGTTTAGTGACAGGATAGAAATAAAGTTGGGAAAAAGCCGAATAGCAGCGAGATCGATGACTATTAGTTAACAACAGTCCGAGGCTTTTTGCCGGCTTTTTTTTATAAATATGGAGATTGTATTCAGTTCAGCGACCGCGATGTTAGGCGATGTTAGACGAGCATATTGGTGCCGGCGAATGCAGCATAGTTAAGGCTTTGATAAATATCCCCCTTTGTGTGCGTCAGGTTTCGTGCAAGTGCAAAAATTTTACTTTTAACTTGGAATATGAGCACTACCCGACATGCGCAAAACTTTAGCCTCTAGCAGAGTTAACGTGCAAGCGGGAGCACTAAATAGTGCTCCACTCGTAATCTAGCTCTTAGACAGGAATCAAAATTTTAAACATTTAAAGCACCACAAATTGGGTAAAGAGGGCATTAACATATAAAGCATTGTGCATTGGGTAAGGCTGGGGAGGTTACATATTTTATGCACCACCATTGTGTATGGTGTTGGTGTTGTCTTTTTTCTTTTTTTTTTCTTTTTTAAATGGCACAGGTTAGCGGCAACATGGGACCTCAGTGGAGGGACCTGCAGACACAGAGTGCAGTGAGGAAACATCACTGCCTAGCTTCAAATCAAGAGGGGCTACCATGCTTATTCTCTCCAAGGGCCTGATTATCTAAAACTCTCTGAGCAGATGTGAATATCTTAAATGATTCTCTGGCATTGTGAAATCCCTCAAAAGGTTATAGAAAGGCAAGTGATACTGTAAGTTTCCAAGGGGTGTTCTGTCCACTTCTGGATGTGAAGGATAGACAAGCTCAGACCACTATAGTACTGCATGAGAGTTTGCTATAACACAGTGTTATAATACACCTAAGCTTTGTACTTTGTACGCTCTTTTGTGTTTAAAGCATTTAAAAGGGGTAGTCTACTCCAAAATATTTATTGTTTAAAAAGATAGATAATCCTTTTGTTACTCATTCCCCAGTTTAACTAAAAAAACTGTTTTATTAAAGGACTACTAAACACAACAGAATAGCATAATCAATAAATGCATAATAAAGAAAGAATGCAAAACCACTTAGAGGCCTATTTATTTAAAGGTCTTGCGGACCTGATCCGACACTGCGGATCAGGTCCGCAAGACCTCGCTGAATGCGGAAAGCAATATGCTCTCCGTATTCAGCATTGCACCAGCAGCTCACAAGAGCTGCTGGTGCAACGCCGCCCCCTGCAGACTAGCGGCCAATTGGCCGCCAGCAGGGGGGTGTCAATCAACCCGATCGTACTCGATTGGGTTGAATTGTGGCGATTCCTGTCCGCCTGCTCAGAGCAGGCGGACAGGGTTATGGAGCAGCGATCTTTAGACTGCTGCTTCATAACTGCTGTTTCTGGCGAGTCTGAAGACTCGCCAGAAACACGGGCCCACATGCTCCATACGGAGCTTGATAAATGGGCCTCAATGTTTGAATTTCAAATCAGTAGTAGATTTTTTTTCTGACAAATGTTAAAGTTAGCTACATTTTCCTTCCTAATGCATCATGTGACAGCCATCCAGCCACAAAATGAAAATACGTATATCATGTGAATCTTGCACATGCTCAGTAGGAGCTGGTGCCTAAAAAAAATGTGCACATAAAAAAACTGTGCACATTTAGATAATAGAAGAGAGTTGGGAAGTTGTTTGAAATGGTGTGCTCTGTATGAATCATAAAAGTTAAATTTTGACTTGACTGTCCCTTTAATACAGACATCCCAACCTGCAAAAGCTAATTTCAGGGAGGTGGCTTCACCCGCTACTGCGCCGCCCCCTCCCCTGCCCTCCCAGTTATATATTGGACACCTTGAAATCCTAAATAAGATAGAGACTTATCATTAAAGTAGCTTCCACTAAGGTGACATTAAAAAATAGTAGCTTTATTGCACAACCACATGCAACAAAACTTATTTTCCAGTGACCGTTCGCTTGTTGAATGCTTAAATATTTTAGAATACAAAGTTTAATTACGTGAAGTAAATAAGGTAGTATTTGTGTTTTATTAGAATAAATGGGAGCTTTTTGGTTACTGATGCATGCTTTGAGGGTTCTATAACGTCCCAGCAACTAAAGGCATTCCTTAAAGAAACACTTTTCCGGATTTGGGCCACATTGGATCATGGTACTTGGAGTTTCAGGGAGATTGCATTCCATTCGTGGCATCAGGGAGCCACTATTACAATAAGGGAGACTCCCTGAACTTCAGGGAGAGTTGGGATGTCTGTAAATATTAAGGTTACTTCTGTGATTACCTTGCATCTAAGCCTCTGCAGACTGCCTCCTTATAACAGTGCTATTTACAGACATTTTAGCTAATTAGTGCTAACTCATTATTAACTCCACATGCCACAGGAGTGAGCACAATGTTATCTGTATGATACAAGCAGTGTCTTGCTGTTAAAATATATATAAAGAGCACTCAGATAAAGGCAGCCTGCAGAGGCTTAGAAACAGGCAGACATTTAGAAATTTACAAGTGGCATGCAAACAATTGCACTAGGGATTTTGCGATCATTTGCATGCCATTTAAATTGTGCTGATATTACAAGTGGAGCGAAATCGCTATTTCGCTGGCGCGATCTTGATTTACACTGGAATCCTTACGATTTCAGAGCTGTGGTTAACTGTTTTGTAAAATTAAAAAGTTGCACACTTCAAAAATACGTTACAAAGTAGAGTTACACTCACATTAACACTGTCTAATAAAAACTATTCTCAAAAAATATTGCACACAAAAGTTATAAGGGCTCAACGATAGGAGATCTCAGGTGTTAGAAAAAAAGGGCAGGCAAAGGGCTTTAACATATGCATGGCTAAATCTTTATATGTATATATATATATATATATGTGTGTGTATATATGTGTGTGTGTGTGTGTTTATATGTGTGTACATATGTATTTATGTGTTTTACGGTATATTTACTATACATATATCATATTCCAATGTTCTTCAATTACAGGATAATGATCTTTTTATTCTTAAATACTTATTTCTATAAATATGTTTATATAACTACACCTGCATATCTATTCCTAAAGATATATAGGTATATAAACACAGCACATCTGTATACCATATAATCTTTGCTTCGAACATATCATTCTATATATCATTTATCTAATTTGTAATGTTCCTTTAACGCTCCATGACTTATAAAGACAATTCCTACAGATCTATTTTGAAGAGAATGATAGAAATACAGAAACCTGACAAGAAAAAAAAATATGCAGAAGAAGAATATCTATTACTAAAAACCAAAATTGCAGTGCAATAAGTGCCTTTTTTAGATGCAAAAAAAATTATTTTATATAAGTTAAATGTAAACATACTATTTTGTATTTTATCTTGGCATTGTTACTGTAGGGATAGTGGGACAATACAGGCTTCTGTAAGACAGAATAGTTGTGGAGGTTACTATAGTAACAGTATTAGGGAAGACAGGGGGCTTTGTGAGCACCGTGCTGAATTTTAGAGACCCCTGGCAACATTATAATTAACAAACAAACCAAAAAAAGAGAGTGGTAACTTGACATTTAGCACCTCCTGAAATTTTGACAGACCCTAGCTTACTTGCTGATGGTAGTGCCTAATGTTTACTGTTTCTCGAAGGCACCTGGTGAATTACAGTTAGTGCCTCTTTCTCTGCAGATAACAAGAAAAAAAATCCATGTAAATGGCAGAGTGAGCACAATCGATTGATGTGACAGGTGGAAAATGATAGCAAATAGGTATATAATGAAGGGGTGATGGTTTAAACGATGAACAAATAACAATAGTATAGAAAATTACAGGCCAGTGTTTTATGGAACAGGCGGAGTGTAGAAAAGCCTATATTTTTCAGGTCACGTTTTCTGATGCTGAGACATCTTTTGTCCTTCGTAATTGTGACTGGCAGCAGTGCATCGCTGAATTGGTTTGAATTGGGTTTATAACTTTTATTCATATAGTTTCAGTTTTAAGTATTAATTTTTAGCATGTCAAGCCTTACAATCAGTTATTACAGACACTTTTTAGTACTAGAAAAAAAGGAATCTGTATTTGTCAGCTCTTATTCAAATATCATAGAGGACACTGGCAGTATAAATATAAATAACTGTACATTTAAGATGTATGTTTTATTTATTTCTTATTGGGACAGTTTAGGCATCATATGGGCAGTGAAAAGTAATTATAAAAAGATTCCATGTTAAAAGAAACTAATAAAAATATATTGAGCTATATTACAATTGGAGTTCAAAATATTAGGACTAATGTGTGTTAAAAGAGCGATTGATAGCTCTTCTATTTTTATGCTCATATTGCAAGTTATTTTTTATTGCTAAAGTGATAGTCTAGGGTGCACTAACAACTGCATGTCATAAAGTGCAGGTGCTCTAAATCCCTCACATAATAGACTTCTAGTGGCTGCACTAAACCAATAGTGTGGTAAGCCAAGAGTGAGCTAAGCTGATGTTGCACATATGAGGCTAGATTTACTAAAGGTTGGGCAGACAAGGGCGGGCATCTCTTCCCCGGTCCGACCAGGATTGCCGCTAATGGGCTGCCATATTTATCATTGCACAAGCTGCCATATTTATCATTGACAAGCACCTGCTTTTGTGTGGTGCACAAGCAGGGGCTGTCGAAACAACACTTTAGAATTGGTGTATTGAAATTGCAATTGAAGGCTCTCAAAGGCTGCATGTGCAGATTCTTGAATGGAGCTTATAGTGGAGTTCTTCACTTTGTCTACTATTAATAATAATGGTTTACTTCAGGTCTTAAAAAAATGCTAAATTTAACAGTGGTATTTTGGATTGCGCACAAGTTCAATACTTAACCCATCACTTGTAACACAAGTGCAAGGAGTGAGCTAATATTGCTCCCTGCGTTATCCATTAGATAGGGCTTGCAAAAAAAGTTTTGGGCATATAAGATGCTAGGTTTTAGGTTAGGAGTCTTGGGGGGTTAGCTGTTAGGAAGTTAAGTAGTGTAGGGGTATTTTGTGATGGGGGTTATGGTGGTTTAGGGGTTAATTGGAGTTAATAGGTTAGGGGGTTTCTTGCAATGTGGGGGTTGTGGCAGTTTAGAGGTTAATAGGTTAGGCATTTCCTGCGATAGGGGTTTGTGCAAGTTTAGAGCTAAGTAAACTATGGAGTTTATTGCGGTGGGATATTGGCGGTTTAGGGGTTCATAGTGTAGGCTGCAGTGTGTTTATTTTGTTGTGCCATATAAAAGCGATCTTTTACTTTACATTGCCAATGTAGGTTGTGATGCTGCTTGGAATATTTTGGCAGCATCGCCACCCATTGTCAGCCACTTTTAATATTAGCTGGCTTTCTTGACATGGTGATGGATCCCTTTGAATATCTGGCCACCTCGTGACACTTTCTATCATCAGGGTCCTAGAATGTACATAAAAACATTTGTTTATGATAGCCATAAAAAGGCAGACGAAAACTCTTATGTAATAAAATTTTTTTTTAAGGTTGGCTATATCAAAAAAGTATTTATAATAATTATTTTACAAGACAGAATATTTCTTGGACCGCCACTCATCTCATTGAGGAAGACCATAATTAAGCAATTAGATAAATCCAAACCTGATATAGCCTTCCTTCAAGAAATCCAGTTTAAAGCAATAGAAATAGCTAAACTTAAAACTAGATGGGTTGGAGAGGTTATCGCCGCCCCACATGACTCCCGAAAAGAGGTTTAGCAATCCTTTTTAATAAAGACTTAGAATATAAGATTGAAGTTAGCCACTTAGACACTGAAGGATGTTTTCAAATCATAGAGATTTTACTCAATAAACAGGGTGTTTTTGAACAATATGACACTCAAATTACATAAGTATATCGGTCAAAACCTAATAGTGGCTGGTGATCTCAACTTGATTATAAACCGAAGAAAAATTATTTGTGCTAACGTAAACAAATAGTAAACAAAGCTAAAGCATATATCTTGCGAATACAAAATAATGAGCAAATGAGATTGAGGATAAATAATAAATGAATAGAACTGTAATATTCAGGAAAGGGTGAACTTACAAACCCTACTAAAAGTAACAGAGGGCAGAGAGCTAAGCAATACTATGGTATAAAACTACTTATAATTATATGCAAAAGATCATCTCGGAAAATTGTATACATAATTAATACAAAAAATTGAATCTATCTCACAAAATATAATACATCAATAAAATTAAGCAATATAAAAATTGATATCTCAAACATATAACATGAAACAAATAAACACAGAAAAACAAACCTAACATATAAATAGAAAGCCCAAGAAGTACAAACGTGTGATGGTCACGATAGTGAAAAGTGTTAGACTATAGAATAGATACATGTGGGACAAGACATGGAAAACGTACAAATAATGGAGAACGTACAAGTAAAACACAGCAGCAAATATAATATCACAGATAGTGTAACTTAAAAGAAAAGAAAAATTATGAAAATGAAATAAAAACAAATGTGCAAATGTACAATTACATAAAAAACATCCTGCCAATGTTAATACATATAATATCTGATAGTAACAGCGTCTCTGATTCAGTGAACCGCAGTCTTAGGCCTCTAGTTATGATGGTCTGTTGGACCTGATCTGACAGTGCGGATCAGGTCCGACAGACCTCGCTGAATACGGCGAGTAATACGCTCGCCGTATTCAGCATTGCACCAGCAGCTCACAAGAGACTCGCGGCCAATGTGCTGCCAGGGGTGTCAATCAACCCGATCGTACTTGATCGGGTTGATTTCTGGCGATGTCTGTCCGCCTGCTCAGAGCAGGTGGACAGGTTATGGAGCAGCGGTCTTTGTGACCGCTGCTTCATAATTGCTGTTTCTGGCGAGCCTGAAGGCTCACCAAAAACACAGAGCATCAGGCTCCATACGGAGCTTGATACATATGCCCCAGTATGTCCAATTTATTCTCTTTTAAGACGCACAATAGAAGTAGTAGTGATCCAGCGTACACAATATGCAGTTTGAGAGCTACCTGCACAGTTTCCTCTGTAAAAAGTAGATAGAGAACTTTTCTCAAAAAATGCAGAACGGTAATAAAAGTATATCCAGACTTACAGTTAAATTCTCTGCAATCCTCTCCCACTGCAAATTCTTGTACTGCCTGAGGATAACTCTGAGTAGGTATAAAGTTTGTTTAGCTGTTTCAGCGTTCACTACGAAAGCCGGTAGCAAAGTATCATGGGTCTGAATTTTCAGACATCAGAAAACATTATTAATTTATACTAATAACAGCAGCAATATCTATAATATTTGATTCAATAAAAACAGCTTAAACATTTAAAGCCTAAACACTCTCACTCTCCAACTGGACCCAAGACAAACATCAAAGGTTCAAAAAGAGAGAAACACATACATTCAAAAACTTCACAAGAACTTAGTTATGATTGAGAAGGCTACCTAGGTCGAAGTCAATATTTAATCCTAATGGTGACAAAGCTTTTAATTCAAAAATGAACTTAGCTTCCAATCTTAACAGGGATTTATGCAAATCTCTCCCTCTCCAATTTGTGCTCAATTTATCAATAATTGTATATTTAAAAAATTTTAAATTACCTAATATTGCATTTCTTAAAATGTTTAGGAACTGGAAGGTCTTTATTTCTGTCCTTGAAAAAGCTGCTAAGCGAAACGTACGTTGGAATTGTAACTTTAACTTTTATCTCTCCATCACGTCTTCCATCTGCCTATAACACCGGAGGAGGAGCCATTCCTTGCTGGTACTAGAGTGCGGACTGTTAGCGGTTAAGCTTCTGCTTTCTATCCGTATCCATCCAGTGTTTAGGTCTGCTCCTTTGAGTGATAACCACTGTATTGTCGCTCACTAGTCCTCTATATATGGCGCTAGTTGTGCATTTGTGATGTTTTTATATTTTTAATAAATATTATGTTTTAAATATTTGCGTGAGAGATACTGTTTACCTACCAGTATAAAGTAGGTGTGCGTATTACCCTGAGCTTGGATTGGCTCCACCAAATGTGAGTAATCACTTGTTAAGAATTGTATCAACTGTTTCGAGTTGGCTACAGAATTACGCTATGTTGTGTCTTTTGTTTCCTTTCTTTTGAGAACGTGTGGAAGATAAAGACTGCAGAATATTCTATGAGGAGTGAACATATCCTTCAAAATTAATCAATGAACTCTTAGTTTGTTTATGGTTTTCACATTTATTTCATCTATTTTTATTTTGTGATTTATTAGTATATTTATTATATTTTCATTTATTTAATATGCCTTCCATTTTTTGTATCTTTAGTATTTTTAATATTTTTAATATATTTTAATATCTATTAGATTTTTAACATACCCCCCTTTTAGTTATCTGTATTCTGTATTTAGATTTATATTATTCCTTAACTAGCTTGGATATGTGGTTCTATATGGGTAATTGAACTAAAATAATTTGCACACTCTTTTAGATTTTAAATTATAACTTCTGTGGTTTTTCTAAATGTGATATTCTTTATATGCCTTTCATTTTATATCCCTTTATATTCTTGTTTGGGTAAGGTAAGGCTTATTTATAAGTATAAGCATCTAATACTTATACCAGATGCTCTACTCTAACCTTTATCTATTTGTGTTTATAATCCTTTTTTTAGGCAGTATAGTGGTAATTTTGTATTAAGGTAGATTTTTTAAATGTTCAGGCTTTAAATGTTTATGCGGTTTTTATTGAATCAAATAATATAGATATTGCTGCTGTTATTAGTATAAATTAATAATGTTTTCTGATGTATGAATTGTGAAAGGAAGTATTTGAATAAAAAATAGCGCATGACAATTTATAACTAGGTTTTCCCACGGCTATATAAGGAGCCATTCCATGGACTCACAACAGAAGCTTGATAAAGTTTATTTGAAACGTGTTGCTTCTTGGTTTGGTGGAAGAAGGCCACCGTAGTCTGAAAATTCAGACCAATGATACTTTGTTACCGGCTTTTGCAGTGGACGCTGAAACAGCTAAACAAACTTTATACCTACTCTGAGTTATCCTCAGGCAGTACAAGAACTTGCAGTGGGAGCGGATTGCAGAGAATTTAACTGTAAGTCCGGATATACTTTTATTTTATTACCGTTCTGCATTTTTTGAGAAAAGTTCTCTATCTGCTTTTCACAGAGGAAACTGTGCAGGTAGCACTCAAACTGCATATTGTGTACGCTGGATCACTATTACTTCTATTGTGCAGCTTAAAAGAGAATAAATTGGACATTAAGACTGTGGTTAATTGAATCAGAGACGCTTTTACTATCAGGTCTTATATGTATTAACATTGGAAGGATGTTTTTTTATGTAATTGTACATTTGCACATTTGATTAAATCATTTATGAAATAAGTTTTTCTTTCATTTTCATAATTTTTCTTTTCTTTTCTTTTAAGTTATGCTATCTGTTATATTATATTTGCTGCTGTGTTTTACTTGTACGTTCTCCATTATTTGTACTTTTTCCATGTCTTGTCCCACATGTGTCTATTCTATAGTCTAACACTTTTCACTATCGTGACCATCACACATTTGTACTTCTTGGGCTTTCTACTTATATGTTAGGTTTGTTTTTCTGTGTTTATTTGTTTCATGTTAAATGTTTAGGATATCAATTTTTATATTACTTAATTTTATTGATGTATTATATTTTGTGAGATAGATTTAATTTTTTGTATTAATAATGTATACATTTTTACGAGATTATCTTTTGCATATAATTATAAGTAGTTTTATACCATAGTATTGCTTAGCTCTCTGCCCTCTGTTACTTTTAGTAAGGTTTGTAAGTTCACCCATTCCGGAATATTACAGTTCTATTCATTTATTATTTATCCTCAGTCTCATTTGCTCATTATTTTGTATTCGCTAAATATATGCTTTAGCTATGTTTACTATTTGTTTATGTTAGCGCAAATAATGTTTCTTCGGTTTATGGTCTTTTTAGTAATAGCTTAGGGATTTTACTTATCTTATTTGTTTGCATATATTTTGACATTTTTATTTCCAGCGCTGTATCCACCCCACTTTCTAATTTCTAGATCTAAACCTGATTGCAGCACCCAATTTAGATAGATTAAACAATAAAAGTATCAATTAAAAGGGACAGGAAAACCCACATACTACAGAAGTTCTGTTTTCATTTAGGACTGCTGAACATCTGGCGCATTCATAACCCAGACCTTAGATCTTATACCTGCATTTCTAAAGGACATCAGTCCCTATCCAGGATTGACATATTCCTTATTTCAGAATCATTAATCGGTCTAAATCTTAAAGCTGACATTACAGACATCGTAATTTCAGATCACACTATTATATCACTAGATTTAGATGCATGTTCCTTACAATCAGCTAACAATCACAACATTTATTTTCCTTAATATCTAGTTAATAATATTAATTTCCAAAATTGTCTAAGAGGTAAATGGAGAGAATTTTATAGCTATAACTCTGCTTATTCAGAGAAAGCGGAGGTGTTTTGGGTAAAGGCTGTGACACACTGCAAGCAGAGCGACGCAAGGCGAAGCAGCTACTTCGCTCCGCGTCGCATCGCTTCTAAAGTTAAAATATTTCATCTCTGAGTGCTCAGCTACGCAACCTGATGCAGCAGAGTGCCTAGAGTTGAAAAGGCAGGACACACTGAGCGCTCACAGCTGCATCTACACGCTGCGCGTCGCTCTGCTTGCAGTGTGTCACAGCCTTAACAGACAAGGCTGTGCTACGGGGTGAAATTAAAGCCTATGGGGCCTATCTATCAAGCTCCGAATGGAGCTTGATGCCCCATGTTTCTGGTGAGCCTTCAGGCTTGCCAGAAACAGTAGTTATGAAGCAGCGGTCACAAAGACCGCTGCTCCATAACCTGTCCGCCTGCTCTGAATAGGTGGACAAAGATCGCCGCAATTCAACCCGATTGAGTACGATCGGGTTGATTGACACCTCCTGCTGGCGGCCAATTGGCCGCGAGTCAGCAGGGGGTGGCGTTGCACCAGCAGCTCTGGTGCAATGTTAAATCCAGGTCCGCAAGACCTCTGATAAATAGGGGCCTATATGTGTCGACTTAATTAAACAAAAAACTGCACAAGAGGATCTTAGACAAAGAGCCTAATATGGGGGTCATGTGGGCAGGTCAGCTAAATATCTTGCCAGGATCACCAAACTAGTTTTCAGAAATACTATTTCCGCCATTAGAAGCAGCGATGATAGATTCACAAGTAACTCAGAAAATGAAAGTTTATTTTTTAATTTTTTTAAAGATCTATATAAATTTGATAGATCAGACCCAGTCAAGCAAAATGAATTTTGGGACAATATTAAACTCCCTAAACTTTCTTTAGAAATTATGTCAGAAATCAATATGCCCATCTCCATGTGTGAAATATCAGAGGGTATTAAGTCAGCAAAGCTAAACAAAGTGGCCCAGTCCTTCTCCCTATAGAATTCTACAGAGTTCTGCTGAAACAAATTACTCCTACCTTACATACGCTATTCAATTTTTATTTTTATGGGAATACTAAGTGTTCTCCATACTTTGCTGCTTCTAACATTTCCTTAATACTCAAAAAAATAAAGACCCAGAACTCCCAGCCTCATACAGGCCTATTTCACTTCTGAATGCCGACTATAAACTCCTGACATCTATCATAGCCTATAGACTAAAACCTCATTTAGACAGCATAATACACGAAAATCAAACAGGATTTATGCCCGGGAGAAACCCAGTGAAAAATATGCGGAAGGTTATATTAGTATTGGATTTATTCTGGAACAAATTTAAATCTTCCAAACATAGAGATTTAGCTGACCTGGCCCTACTGACAGTTGATGCGGATAAAGCCTTCAATTGCATTAGCTTGGACCACCTATTTTGTTTTTGAACAATTTGGTTTGACAGGCTATTTCAATAATTCTTTTAATTTAATCTACAGTTCCCCAATATCTGATTTAATTATTAACAATTCCATCTCTCAGTGCTTGGCTTTACAAAGGGGCACCAGACAAGGTTGCCCACTTTCCCCATTACTTTTTAATATCTCGTTAGAGCCATTGGCAATCCTTTTGCGTCAATATCTTGAAAGAATACAATTAGGCAGAAAAAGCTGGTTTTATGACTCTATGCAGATGATTTACTACTATTTTTAAGTTATCTAAAGATGAATTTGCCATGATTACTTGATGATATACATATGTTTGGGGTAATTTCAGGTTATATAATTAATTTGTCGAAATCAGAACTCCAATGGTTATATAAAAAGGCTGATAACACTATAAATCATCCATTTACTGAGACTTCACAGAATACCTAATTAGGCATAAGATTATAACTGTAAAAAAAATTAGAGGACTGTTTTAACTTACCTATATCTTTGACAGCTTGCGACATGCTTATTAAAACCTGTTTCCCAAACTATTATATTTCATTTAAAATATCCAGATGCTTATCCATAAAGCAGATGTTCAAAGGTTCAATAAATTCTGTTCCAGGTTCATATGGAAAGGCGCCAAAGCTATACAACGTCTTATGAATACCAAGGTCTCGCAGGACTGGCCTTACCAAATATAACATTTTACAATTTAGCTGCCTTCACTAAAATAGCCATAGATTGGATTACTGAAAAGGAACAGGTTACTTTTCTGACATGTGAGTCAGATCTTGTTGCCCCCTTCCATTTGAATGCACTATTGAATTGCCCAATAACATCACTACCTTCTACCTTTTTAGCTTAATGACCTTTAAAAACATTGTGGTAGCATGGCAGACATATTGTTCTGAATCTGGCTGCTCACCATATGTCTCAAAATTCCTTCCAAATACGGGGAATCCTAATTTTTCTCCAGGTCTGTCAAATGTAGTTTTTAGACATTAGTTGGGTAAAGGTTTAGGGGCCTATTTATCAAGCTCTGTACGCTCCATAACCTGTCCGCCTGCTCTGAGGCGGCGGAGAGAAATCAACCCGATCGAATATGATCGGGTTGATTGACACCCCCTGCTAGTGGCAAACCGCGAATCTGCAGGGGGCAGTATTGCACCAGCAGTTCACAAGAACTGCTGGTGCAATGATAAATGCCGAGAGCGTATGCTGTTTGCATTTATCGATGTGCAGCAGACATGATATGCTACATTGTATCATGTCCGCTCGCACTATAATAAATTGACTCCTTAAAGTGGGTTAGTCAAATATTAAGACCTGATTTAGTTCCAGAAACATTTAGTGATTTATGCAGTAAATTTGGACTATCAAAAAGAGATTTTAATGCATTTCTACAATTAAGGCATTACATTTCTGAAAAGAAACAAATTTTGGGTTTTGATTGGTCTCTTGGTGCGTTGCATAGCAGAATCAATGTATATCAAGCTGGCATATATTCTATTTCTTCTCTTTACTCTTTACTAAATCAACGCCCCTCGTTTGAGCAAACAGAATATATAGTAGCCAAATGGATAAAATATTTCCAAGACATCAATTCGCAGGCAGTATCAGATAGCTTTAAAATAAATAAAGCCTGGGTTCTGACAGCATGGAGAGAGTCCCAGAGTTATGCGCGCTATAGGAAATTTAACGAATTTAACAAAAGTTGCGTTATTTCACCCCCTATAGCGCAGCCATTACAAGTTTTGAAACAGCCCGCTTGTGCGTGCAATATGGTTGCGTAGAGCTGCATACCGCACAAAAAACAAGCGCTATTTTAAAGTGCTCGTGCACGCTTTCCCCATAGACATCAATGGGGAGAGCGTGTTAGAAAAACACCTGCAATCGCGCAATTAAAAGCTCCATAACGCAGCCCCATTGATGTCTAACCCTAACCCTAAACCTAACCCTAAACCTAACACCCCCTAACTTTAGGATTTAAGCAGCTCTCATTCTATTTAGCGATTTGAATTAGCCAATAGAATGAGAGCTGCTTAAACCTATTGGCTGATTTGAACAGTCAAAAGGATTTTAGCAGCCCTAATTCCTATTGGCTGATTCCAATTGTTCAGCCAATAGGAATGCAATGGTACCTCCAATATAAAAGGGGTACCTTGCATTTCAATCCTCAGTGTGCTGCGGATGATTGCACAAAGAGGACCTCCACGTTGGATCGATGGACCTCAGCCTGGACCTCCGCCTTGGACTTCCACCTGGACCTCCGCCTCCGCACATTGACTGCTCTCCCTCCACAGGGATGAAGAAGATACCATTCCCGTGATGGATGAAGATGGAGCCGTCTACATGAAGACCTCTCGTGTCTGGATGTCCGGACGTCAGGAACTGTAAGTGGATCTTCGGGGTTAGTGTTATGATTTTTTTGGGTGGGTTTTGTTTTTAGTGTAGGGTTTGGGCTTTTCTTAAAAGAGCTAAATACCCTTTTCAGGGCACTGCAAAATAGCTAAATTCCCTTTTAAGGGCAATGCCTATACAAATGCCCTTTTCAGGGCAATGGGTAGCTTAGGTTTTTGTTAGAGTTAGGTTTTTTATTTTGGGGGGTTGGTTGGGTGGTGGGTTTTACTGGGGGGGTCTTTGTATTTTTTTACAGGTAAAAGAGCTGTTTACCTTAGGGCAATTCCCTACAAAAGGCCCTGGTAGTTAATTGTAGGCTAGGGTTTTTTTTATTTTGGGTGAGCTTTTTTATTTTTCTAGGGCTATTAGATAAGGTGTAATTCTTTTTTATTTTTGATAATTTCGTTTGTTATTTTTCGTAATTTAGTGTTTGTTATTTTTTGTAATTTTGTATTTTTTAATTATTTTGTAATTAGATATTTTGTAATTTTTATAGTAGTGTTAGGATTTTTTTTAATGTGTATTTTAGTGTTCTTTAATTAGTAGTTAAATTTTAGTTTAATAGTTATATTAGTTTAATTGCTAGTTTAAACTTAGCTTTTTTAATTTGACAGGTAAGTTTTAATTTAATTTAAGATAGGGAAATTGTCATTTTAAAATAAAGTTAGGGGGCATTAGGTTTAGGGGTTACTAGTTTAGTTTATTGCGATGTGGGGGGGCTTTCGGTTTAGGGGTTAATAGGTTTATTATAGTGGCAGCGGTGTTGGGGAGCTGCGGAATAGGGGTTAATACATTTTATTAGTGACGGCGATGTCGGTTGCAGCAGATTAGGGGTTAATAACTTTAATATAGTGTTTGCAATGAAGGAGGGCCTCGGTTTAAGGGTTAATAGGTAGTTTATGGGAGTTAGTGTACTTTGAAATACTTTAGTTATGAGTTTGAAGTAACATTTTTGTACTACTGCTCCCAGATTGCGAAACGGATTGCGTCGGTATAGGCTGGAACGCAAGCTTTTAAGCCTCACCGCAAAAATTGTAATGACTGCGCTATAGAAGTCTCATGAAAAACGTAATTTTTATGAGTGCGGGACTGACGTTGCGTTACAGGCTAAAAGGCTTGCGGTAAAGCTATACCGACAAGACTTGCAATGGCTGCGGTGTTGTTTTAACGCTGAAATTACCATTTTTTCAGCGCTAAAACCTAAACGCAAAACTTGTAATCTAGGATTCTATTAGGTATTATGGATCATTGTGAATAAATTAAAGTACAGAAAATATAGGATAAACTGTCCCTTTTTTTTTTTTTTTAAATAATTTTTATTGAGGTTGTATAAGATGTTACAGATAAAGACACCCATAGACAATAATACCAGTAAAACATACATTCTTAACATACAGGTATAGTAGAAAGGCGGGTCTATTATAATTCTAGGCAGATATTCTGAAAAACTTTGAAACAGTGTGTACTTTGTGACTATAGAGCTTATGACGTAGTCATCTATTCTACCAGTCTGTGATAGGATATACTAATCTACCATAAAGAACTAGTAGGTGGGAGTAATAGTCTAAAGTAAATTGAACTGGTATGTCCAGAAGACTTTTATAAAGGGTGGAATAGAACCTCTTTTTTTATATTCTAAGAAGAATAAGAATGGTCCCCGCTTTGCAGTTTATCTAATCAAAAAAAAAAAAAAAAAAAAAAAAAAGATTGAGGCAAAAGGGGAGTTGGCAGTATTGATTTTTTTGGGGGAGGGAATTTCAGCGGGCAAGAGCCGCTCTAGATGAGACTAGGGGAGGGGGGAGGAGGCGGAGCTATTTAAGTTGTTAGACTGGAAAACAATTAAAGGGTATAGATGTTATTAGTAGTACCATGCTTAACCCTTGAGATAGTATAGTAATAAATATCCAGAGATAGACACCATATAATATACCAATGCCCTTATAATTATGGTACACAGAGGGTGAAAATAATCTGACATACTGAAAATAGCCTAGCATAAATTAGCCCTATACATATAAAGTACTTTCCTGGTTTCTTCATTAGGGAGGTGAAGGGTAAGATAACAGGGAAAACAGGAATGTAGCAAAATGCCCCTCTTTAAATATAGGATTACAAGGGATATATACAGCCATCTATTATGAATCTCAATATGCAATATATAAAAACATTGCACAGTCTTCTGTATTATTGCCTGGTGTACATGAGGTTGACATTATGTACCTGAATATGTAAGAAGTCACGCAACATATTTGTGCAACCATGAAACACTGTGATATATAGTGTAGAAGGGGTTACATATTTATATAAGAGATAGAAGTCCAGCAAACCCTAAGCTGCATACAAGTAGAGGGTGAACTATACTATATCTAGAGGAAGGTAATAAATTCAGACATATGAAAAATCTCATATAACTTGTGTCCCAATACTTGTAGCATAAAGAAATAGTTATGATACTGAGATATTAATCTAGCGCATCTCTAATAGAGCGATGGCTGCATTTCCCTTTTTAGGGGAGGGCATAATAACCCATTGTTATAATAATATAGGCCCAGAGAGATCTTAGCTTTAATCAAGAATAGGCTATAATAGTATAGTTTTGAACATAACACCCTGTACTAAAACATCATACTTATTCCACTAGAAAGCTATATATTGTAAATTGTTAACATTTCTGAGCATAGCAACACTTTTCAGCTAACGTATAGGTAAGGTACCCAGCTGGATTTAAGGATGTGTCTATAAGGTTGGGAGAGGAACTTAAATGATAAGAGCTTATATAACACACAATACAAAGAAAAGTCTGTGCAACAGAATGAAACTTAGTAAAGCTAACCTGCAAGTGAGGGGAGGTCACCTAGAACCCAAGCTCTATTATGCATGAGGAGAAGGCTGTCACAAAAGGGTATATGGTTATGGAGGTTATATCCTGTTGAACATTTTAGCCTAATTAACAATTTTGGGTGCAATGAGAAACTAAAACATAACATGTTAACTGAACTGGACCCTCAGGTAATCTCAATGATAAAGGGTGCTCTAGTATAAAACAGGGGGCTATATCTTAAGTTTAGCTGATAGGCCTCATATAGATATTCTCCCAAAATAAGTACTATAACAGTGGTGAAAAAGCAAAATCATTCTGAGGAACACAAATCACCCATCAACATTAGGTCCGATACCAGTCTCTCAGATTAAATGAAAGTGAAATGGGGTTGTTGATGGTATAAAGCTAGCCAACCCCAGCTCTGTAAATCTTGACTCTCAGGAGAGTGGTGCGTTCTGATGGTTTCAAAGTTGGAAGATCTCCCACAGAAGACAGATCATGTTGCACTAGCATATAGGGGAACCAAATGCTGTAGGATGTAGTGCCTCCTGTATTATTGAGACTGGTACAGATATATGGTAGCAGAACCACTGAGTGGTCTTCCGGCAAGGGAGCTTTTTGGTATAGGGACCAGCAGTTAAGGAGCGGTTTTAGAGTAAGGTATGTACCCGTATGTGCGCTCAGCTAGGTCTCTATCAAGGAGTCCAGTTCTAGGCAGAATAAAGTCCTAGTACTGAAATTCCCCTGAAGATTCTGATCTATGGTCCATGTTAATCTTCGTCTTGGCGGGGGAGGGGTAGTAATCGGCGGGTGCCAGTCTGGGGCTGCAGAATTAAGTTCCTTGGAGTTTTCACAACGTCTGTTGGTAGAATCTGTAGGGATGGTTAATCCTAGGGTATGGAGCAGTTTCAGGCCTTGATCCAAGGATGAGATTACATATGAGTGATCTTCATGCTGTAAGAAAATCTTCACTGGGAACCCCCATCTGTATTTTACCTTATGATGTCTCAGTACTTGTGTAAATTGCTGGAATGTTCTCCTTTTGGCTAAGGTATGCGGGGACAGATCTGGGAAGATTTGCAAATTGTGGTAGGGTTCTTTAAGCATTTTTTTGTTGAAAGAAGCCCTGTCGTATAACATTGAAGACGAAGAATGACGTCCCTCGGGGTATCGGTATTGGAATTGCGTGGACGCATCGCCCTATGTGCTCTGTCAATTAGTAGGTCTTGTTCCGTGACTGTGCCGAGAAGATCTTTGAAGAGGTTATTCAAGTAATTAGGAAGATCAGCTGAAGTCACTTCCTCAGAGATGCCTTTGATTCTGAGATTGTTTCGGCGGGATCTATCTTCTAGATCCGCTAGTTTAGTCTCTAAATCAGTAATTTGTTCTGCAAGTTTCTTGGAGTAAGAGAGTAAGTTGGAATGATCAATTGCTAGATCCTCATGTTTCTTCTCTAAATTCTCAGTTTGCTCCCCTAAAGAGGAGATGTCGTGCTTGAGTTCGCTGACGGATTGGCGAAGATCTTGCCATAGGGAGGTATAATGAGTGTCCATCTTATTGGATAGTAGTAATCTAGGAAAGTGGATTGTGAGAGCGCCGCTTTGTCTTTACTTAGGTTGTCTGATTTTAGATTCCTAGTAATGGTAGAAGAAGGTAGAAGAGTCTCTGGAGTCCTCTTCTGAGAGGTCTGGATCAAAGGCCAGTTTGCTATTGAAGTGGTCTGTTAGAGTCCTTTTGGGGTTCTCTTGATGTTTTGGTTTTCTTTTTCCAGGATGCGCCATTTTTAAAAGAATATCTCTAAGACCCAATAGAGTAAGCTGCTTCCTCGTTAGGATTGAAAACTGGGAGGGTCAAGTCAGCGCCTCAACTTGTCGAGCCCTAGCCGACCATCAGTATCTCTTCCAACTATTAAAGGGAGAAAAAAATATATATATAGCTGGACTGAGGGTATCTCTTATATGGCTAAGTTTCCCAGGTTCTGGTTATATCTCTCACGATGAGCTGTAGTCAGGCGCTGTAGTACATGGGTTTCCTGGGGTGCGATGTGCTGAAGTGGGGTCCCTCTCTTGGGGATATGCCACCTCTGGGCAAGCTCGGTAAAGGAATATGGGTATGACCCGCAGACCACAAGGGCTGTGGGAAAGGAAGGAGAGGGGTTCTGTGCCGTGAGCGTTAGGTGCTGTGTTATGTAGGCTCAGGCTATGCAAGAGTAGGCCTCCTATGTAATGGAGCTTCACCCTTCTGATGATAGACACACTGGAAGGGATCTACATGCCTCTAATAGGGTAGTTGAGAGACCAGGTATAGTGGAACCGAAGCTGCCTCCTGAAGAGGGGGCCAGAAATAGGTGTCTATGTTAACAGCTATGCATATCCTGCTGTCCCTCCTATTAAGGTAATGTCATCTGTAGTTTTACTGGCTCCCTGAACTATGTGACTAGATTGAGAGAGAGGGGGTACAGTAAATAGAGCGATCTGTGAAGGAGCTATACTTAGGCTATTTATTACGTCAGTTGCTCCTTTGTGGTTTCCCTTAATCATATATTTAGTTAAGTGCAGCTACAATGCACAATGAATGATGGTTGGGTTATAATACTGCTGTGCTAGGAGGGGTGTGTGATACTCTTACCCTTATCTTGCTTGGGTCTTTGAACGTGAAGGGACCTCCAGGGCTCCGGGATGACGTAGCACTAAAGATGGCGACTGTTGGCGCCAAAATCGGGCTGTCTGCTCCAGCTAGCAAGGGATCTGTGTTTAGATTAACTGCTCTTTGTATGTTGCCCTCCCGGCTCTTCTCTGTGTTACAGAGCGATGATACTCTCGATGGTAAGTGAGAGGCAGTAGCTTAGGCAAGTGTGATGACTGTGAGGGGTTGTATGCAGCTCCGTGAAGAGTGCTGGCCGGCCGAGCTGTAGGGACCGGTGTGGAATGTGAGGCAGCCGTAGATCTGCTTAAAGGGACAACGGGTGATGTCAGGTAGACTCTGGAACTGATAGGTAGGTGGTTGTGAGCACTTGGCTGCCCGAGACTGATGACTTTGCTGCAGATGCAGCCTGCTGCAGTGTTGTGTGGCAATGTGATCTGTTGTCTAGGGTGCCTCCGAGGAGTATAAGGCTTCCGTTTCAGGTGATATCTCTTGGATGGGGTGAAGAGTATTATCAGGGAGTGAAATTACGGATATTAGTCCCATGAGAATGAGAGTAAAGTGGTATTAAGAAAGTTTAAGGGAGAGATCTCCTGTATTGTGCAACCGCTCAGTATGGCTGCAAGCTCCGCCCCCATAAACTGTCCCTTTCAATGTATAATATGGAAATATACATTCCTTCAAGACACATATGGATTTTTTTTTTCAGGTGCTGATTTTACATCTTGCTTATTATGAGCTAGATTACGAGTGGCAGACTAACTGTAGCAATATTGATTTTTCCTTGATTATTGCAGAAACAGCAACATCATGCGTATTACAAGTTGAAAGTAAATGCTTGTTGGGTTATTGCAACTTCAGAGCTCACATAAAGGGTAGGGGAAGAAAAAAAATTGCCTTAAACAAAACATAAATACATTATAAAAATTATTTAAGAAATGAAGTTTTAGGGGCTCAAAGATAGATGGTATAAAGTGTTTGACAAAAAAAAGGTCTGCAAAGGGCTTTAACATATATATATGCATATATATATATATATATATATATATATATATATATATATATATATATATATGTCTAAATATGTGTATGTATATATATATATATATATATATATATATAGCGAGAGAGAGATATGTGTACATATGTATTTAAGTATTTACTTTTTATCATAAATAGATATTTCTACATATATCTATATATACCTATACATACAGTATATATCTATTGATAAAGATATATATAGATATAGTGTGACAAATTAAACCTTCTCAACGTCACAATAGAGGGGTGTGGGCATGAAGGGGTTAATGGCACACAGCTCTGGTTCCCTTAACCTTGCAGCTCTACAAAAGGACCTTAAAAAGGGACACCACAATAACCTCCAAATCTTGTCCACACTGCTCTAATTAACCATTTCTGCTGCCACCATCAAATTTTCTAAATTAAAGGGGCGTTTTGGGAACCCCCAAAAACTCACACAATTTAACAATTAGGTAACGTGCCTTTAACCTTGTCTCAACAGGAGTGTGAATTTGGATATTAGAGCCCAAAAGACAGAATGAGATTTTCTATGTGTTTAATGACAAAAATATCAACACAGGTTACACAGTGCGAAATTATAAAGACATTCAAAATAACATACAATTGCAAAGTTACAATTCTTTTAAAAAGAAAATGGGACATGAAAAGAATTACACACACAATATCCAACTTTTTACCAAGTTCCTTTAGATATGTGGAGAGCTGCTGTTCATGATGTTAGTGGTTGAGTCCCAGGGCAGTTCTACCCACAAGTCTTTCTGTTACATATTTAAACCAAACTTTCTTTGTCTTGTCAAAGACAACGCCCTGGTTATAATTTACAACGAGTACAGCCAATGCAAACAAGTCTTAGCTCCCAGTAGGGGAGGAGCTTTTTGCATTCCTACACACAGTTACCAGTTACACAAAGAACACTTCACCTCAGACCTGTGATGGGCTAAGGAGGGGGAAGGAGGGGGGTCTCAGCTTACAGCTTTACTGAAAGCAGATTTCACACACAGAAAAAGGCAATTCACATTAACCTTTTCCAGGCTGAGAACACAATACCACCTCTGCCGGGTAGCCAATCCAGGTATCAGCTACTCCACATGATTGTATCATGACACCTCCCCTTTTAAAATTGTGGAAATAGGGGGTCAGCCCATGCTGATCCCCTATGTCAACCTAAATCCTAGTCTTTCCTTATTCATAAGACCAGATCTGCCCTTTCTGCACACTCTCTGCATTAATTTGCCCAATGTAACAGTTAGCATCAGCTGACACAATTTCCCTTGTGGAGGACATTTTCTTGCAGGATATCACACACTCGCTCTCACACATAAAGGGATCTAGCACCCCCTCAGGGTAACTCACTAGGGGACTAAGAGAAATTCTTGCTATGCTTAGGCCAGATACTCCACTGTTCACACCTACCCCAGTATGCTCTGTAGGAGTAGCAGGTTCATTAGTCACTGCAGCTACATCTCCCTCCCCCTCTTCTTCCCATCTGCCATCCCTGTAGGGGAGGTCCACAGACACACCCAGGGTCCCATCTTGTCTTACTCTCTGGAACAGGGCAGGGGGTACTCTGGTCCCTACATCAGCCATGCTATTCACTCTTTGTATATGCAAAATGATTTCAGGGACAGCCTGACACATACCTGTCACCTGTTCTCCTTTGCAGCTGTATAGCTGACGTCCCTCACTAAGGGTGCATTTTACCTCAGGGGAAAACAGAGAATAAGCCTCTTCTCTTGCCCCCTGCTCACTCCACTCATGTGGCACACCACACTCAGGCACCTGACTTGTCACACTGGCCACTTTACTCCACTTCACACATCCTACCTTTTCCTGGGGTATAGCAGTTCCTTCACTAAGTTCTGGTATTGCCCATTCCATACCTTCCTCTTGGGCATGCAATCCTGGTTCTAGCACAGGAGGGTAAACACACTCAGTCCCCTCTGCCCAGCTCTGCTGCCCTCTCACATTCACACACACTGTATCAGGTATCACATTGGCACAATTAATGGCAGTATAACCCTTTCCACTGGCACAATACATTACTGGTACAGGTAAATCAGCATTAAACTTAGGCTCTCCTCCCAGTAACCAGGTACAGTAGAAGCAACATTGTCACAATCGATGGCAGTATAACCCTTTTCACTGGCACAATACAGTACTGGTACAGGTTAAGGTACATCTTCATTAACCCTAGGCTCTCCCTCCCAGCACCCAGGTTCAATAGAAGCAAAATTGTCGCAAACATTTTCAATACATCCCTCTTTATTAGAACAATATATTACTGGTGTACACAAAGGCAGAGCTGCATTAACCCTCAGCCCCCCCTCCCAGCAATCATGTTCAAGGGAATCATCCTTTATCCTTTGGTGGGATACCTCCTGCTCTGGTGCAGCTAGCGATGTGTCCATCCCTAGCTTCCCCTCTGTGTCCCCCAAAGTTTCACACAGTACCTCAGTTGGTGCAGGGCCGTCTACTGGCCCTTCCAGGTTGCAGGTGTTGTCTTCTGGGGCATACTGACAAAGCATCTGGCCCAAATCATCGCCCAGCAAAACACCAAGAGGGATATCCGCAGTTATCCCCACCTCCGACAAACCTTTTCCCACACCCCATTCAAGGTACACTTGTGCCACAGGCACTGCAGGGCAAACTCCCCCAATTCCTTGAATGGACACAGTCCTCCCTGGTATAATGTTCTCCGGCTTTACCATTTCAGCATGCACCAAGGTAACCAAAGCTCCACTATCCCTGAGTCCTGTTGCTACCTAGTCAACCACAGATACCCTCTGTAGGTTATCTCTCAGCTTTTGCCTTGGGAACCCACCCACAAACAAAACAGATGCTGGTCCCCAGCCACATTCCCACCCACAGGCTTCTTCTTTTCTGGGCAAGTGAAACTCAGATGCCCATCTGGTTACAAGTGAAACACCGGCGGGTATCCCCCTGTCCCTGTGTGGCCGCTGCCCCTCTGGCTGTAGGGTGTAGATGAGATGGTCTCTCTGCTACCTTGTTTGCTCTTTTCCACTTAGGAGACACAGCTTGAATAGCTGCCTGCCTTGTTGCAGGTGCTCTGTTGTTGGCGTAATCATTAGCCAGATCTGCAGCCTCTGCCACTGTTTTGGGCTTTCTGTCCAGAATCCATACTCTGGCATCAGGACTTCACGTTTGCAGGAAATGCTCCAAGATCATCAAATCCTCCAAAGATTAATGAGTAAGGACTTTTAGGCCCCCAGTCCATTGCTTAAAAGCAGACCTTAGCTGTGCAACATATTCTGTGCAGCTGTCATCTGCACTTTGTTGAAGACTCCAAAATTTTTCCCTTTAGAATTCCGGAGTGAGGTTAAAACTTTTTAATAAAGCTAATTTTATGGCCTCATAGTCCTGGTCATCCTCCACTGGAAGTGAAACAAATACATCCAGTGCTTTACCATTCAGGCGAGGAGCTAAATAGCGAACCCATTGCTCTGGGGGCAGCTGATACTGCTTGCATACCTTCTCAAAACCCCTCAGAAAAACATCCAAGTCAGTGTCTCTTTCCAACATTTGAAAATACTCCAGACGAGGCCTCTCTGTTGCTGTTTCCCCGCGTTCACTGGTTTGGGGAGACAGGCTGGTTCTGTTCATCTGCATAACCTTCATCTCATGTCTCCATTGAGCATCCTTTTCCTTTCTCTCTCTCTATCTTTATGCAGCCTCCCCCTCTGTAGCCTCTCTCTCTCTTTCTCTCTCTCATCTGCAGCCTCTCTCTCTCTTTCTCTCTCTTCTTTTCTTTATCTCTCTCTTTCTGCAGCCTTCCTCTCGGCAACCTCTCTCTCTTTCTCTCTTTTCTTTTCTTTCTCTATCTCTTTCTGCAGCCTCCCTCTTTCTCTCAGCTGCTTCTTGAAACTTGAGGATCAATTCCATTCTCAGTTTGGGATCAGCATCCCCCAAGTACCTGAGTGCTGCTTGTAGCTCAGACTCCTTTGCACTCACAGGGGTAACAGCATTAGGTACCATCTCCTGGGTTACCAGTTCCACAGTAACCCTTTCTGTGCCTATTTCCTGCTCTGCTGGAATGTCATCTGCCTGCTGCAGTTCCTGGACCAACTTCTCCTTTGTTTTGCCAAAAGTTGCAATGGCTCTCTCCTGACAAAGCAGCTCCAGGGATTCTTTCAGCATCTTCCTATATGCTTCCATAATGTGTAGCAATGAACAAACAAGAGGAAGGGAAAAGAAAATTACACAAAAACATGTGATTTCTTTTAGTACTATACAAATAGCACTAAAAAACTCTAAATATCCCCACCACTGCCAGCCAGTTTGGGACGAATCAAACCTTTTCAAAGTCACAATAGAGGGGTGTGGGCATGAAGGGGTTAATGGCACACAGTATTGGTTCCCTTAACCTTGCAACTCTACAAAAGGACCTTAAAAGGGACACCACATTAACCTCCAAATCTTGTCCACACTGCTCTAATTAACCATTTCTGCTGCCACCACCAAAACTTCTAAATTAAAGGGGTGTTTTGGTGTCAGGCTCACTGCTGCAAGGCATATCGATGTACCTGTCCCTTTAAATAATAAACTCTGATTAACAACTTTCTCTATAAAACCTCTAATCTACTATCCTACATTGCTTGTTATTGACCGTCTGCCACCCAGTGGTAGCTAAACGGTATTATCCTGAGCCTTGCCTGTTTCCCTGCTCCTCTCTGAACCTTGCCTGCACAGCCTCTCTCTGAGTACCGGATCTACTTTGAATCACACACAATAAACAGAACTACCTGAGCCCTGATCAAGCTCTCTACACCGGACCAGCTTACTCCCCACTGGGGTTCTCTATACCGGATTCCAGACCTCACTCTCTAGGGTATTAACTTCCACTCAGGTACTTTTAAAAGTTCAGTTGTTACAAGTTTGTTCTTACTGCTACAGCCTGTATTTTCAGTTCACCCTAAAGAGCAACCTGTCAGTTTTTCTTTTGTTGTGCACATTTCTCTTATCCTCTCAAAATACCACATATATATATATATATATGAATAAGTTGATCAACATTTATCCGCTGCATAGCTGTGCTTTTATGATAATTATTTTTCAAGTACTTTGTAAGTTTGTTCTTTTTTTTATTTGGGATTCACAGTGAGAGACACTGCTATATAAAAGCAGTGTTAATACCAAACACATGTGATAGCAATAGTGTTTTCTCACCTATTCCCCTAATATCAACCTTGCTGACTGTTAAATGTGCTGTTTGACACTATCACTCATGATAGTTTATGTCACATAGCAATATTTCATTCTGCTACAATCATTCATATTTTTTAGTGCAAGTATGATTCTCAGCAGCTGTGGTTCACACAACTCATTATATAAATCTCATTACTAGCTATCGTATCTGAGTCTGACAGAATAACAAGCCATTTAATACAAAATGGACCCAGCTGAGATGACTACAAGTATGCAGAATCTAAAGCAAAGAGTTGATTTACTAACAGAGGGCTTATCCACACTTAAGGCAGAAAACACTGCACTTAAAGCTTACATTAAAGAATACATAGAACCTAAGTTGCATACATCAGAACCACCAATAAGTCTCCCTGATAAATTTTCTGGCGACAGATCTCAATATAGAGATTTTAAAAATGCCTGCCTTCTGCTTTTCACAATGAAACCACAAACCTACCCAAATGATAGGTCACCTGTCCTGACTATCATTTCTTTCTTGAGAGGTGAGCCCTGTACATGGGCTAATACCTTTTTTGAGACAAACAACACTATATTGAACTCACTTGATGCCTTCCTAACAGCTATGGGTCAATTATATGAAGACCCGTTCAAACAACAGACTGCTGAGACAGCTCTTAGGGCTCTGAAACAAAAGAAAAGAATTGTAGAAGAGTACATCTCTGACTTTAAAAGATGGGCAAAAGATTCCCAGTGGAATGATGTATCTCTTAAAAACCAGTTTAGAATCGGTCTATCTGACCCTATTAAAGATGAGCTGTCTCGCATAGACTTACCTCCCACTTTAGAGGGGCTTATAAATCTAACCATTACTATAGACAGACGTCTCAGAGAACGCATGCATGAAAGGTCTTATCAGAACACACACTACAAAAAGCACTATAACACTGCTACACCTCAGGCCTCTAGTAAATCAACAGCTGAACCTATGGATATCGGGTTACTAAAAGGACCCCTATCTACCCAAGAGAAAAATAGAAGACGAGAGAACAACCTGTGTTTATATTGTGCTTCAGAAGAACATACTGTAAAAGACTGCCCCTCCTTGCTGAGACAACGAAAGGGTAAGAAATATTCAACCTTATCCTGCTGTAATACTTATGACTCCACCACAACCTATTGTAAAATTAATCTTCTATTACAGTGGGATCTTCTACGGTCAAAGTTCCAGCCATTATTGACTCTGGGGCAACTGCCTTCTATATTGATAAGGAATTCACCTATAATAATAAAATACCACTTGTGCACAAAAAATCTCCTATTTATTTGCGTGGTATAGATGGTAAGATCCTTTCCTCAGGTCCAGTTGAATATCAAACAATACCCCTTTTAGTATCCACGACTGACCATCACAGGGAATATATGTCTTTCAATGTCATTTCTTCACCAGTTTCCCCTTTTATCCTGGGTTTAACGTGGTTGAGTCTACATGACCCCAAAATATCCTGGGAAACACTCTCTCTCAGCTTCAATTCTAGATACTGCACTACCACATGTTTCCCTATGCCTATCCTACTCACTCCCCAGGCAGATACTGAGAACCAAATACTCAATGAATACAGGGATTTTATGGGTTTATTTAAAAAAACTGAGTCAGAGAGTTTACCTCCCCATAGGAAGTACGACTGCCCTATAGACATAATACCTGGAGCAGAGATTCCCTGTGGGCACATTTTTCCTCTCTCTAAAACAGAGCTTGATCATTTAAAATCATATTTAGAGGAAAACCTAAGGAAAAGGGTTTATCCACCCCTCGACATCACCGGCGGGAGCCGGAATATTCTTTGTAAAAAACAAGGACGGCTCCCTAAGGCCTATTATAGACTATAGACAATTGAACAAGATCACAGTAAAGAACAGATACCCTTTGCCCCTAATCCCAGAGTTAATCGAGAGGTTAGAAGGGGCCAAGTTCTTTACGAAATTGGACCTTCGGGGGGCGTATAATTTATTCAGAGTGCGAAGTGGCGACGAGTGGTTAACGGCGTTCAGGACCCGATACGGCCACTATGAATACACAGTCATGCCGTTCGGGCTCTGTAATGCCCCGGCCACTTTCCAGTATTTAATAAATGATCTCTTCAGAGATATCTTAGATGTTTATATAGTCATATATCTAGACGATATATTAATATACTCTAAAACACTCTCTGAACACGTTCTACACGTCAGACAAGTCCTATCTCGTTTAAGGGAAAACCACCTGTATGTCAAACCAGAGAAGTGTATATTCAATTCTCAGACCATAGCTTTTCTTGGGTATATCATCAGTTCCTCAGGTATACATATGGAGGAATCAAAAATACAAATCATTAAAGATTGGCCTGTCCCTAAGTCTAGAAAAGAAGTCCAAAGTTTCCTGGGCTTTGCAAATTTTTATCGCAAATTCATAAAAAATTTCTCTGCCCTCACTAAACCATTAACGATGCTAACCAGGACTAGCATACCTTTTAGATGGAACCCCGCAGCACAGGAAGCTTTTGAGCTGTTAAAACTAAAGTTTACTACCGCTCCTATCCTTAGGTTTCCTAATCCAGAGTATCAATTTATATTGGAGGTCAATGCCTCGGACGTTGCTGTGGGTGCTGTTCTTTCACAAAGAAAAGGTTTAAAACAACCTCTCCATCCTGTTGCTTTTTTATCTCGATCACTGAATTCTGCTGAACAGAACTACCCCATTGGGGAAAAAGAAATGTTAGCTATTAAACTATCACTCGAGCATTGGAGGCACCTACTCGAGGGTACAAGTGTTCCTATATTGATCTATACGGACCATAGAAATTCACAGTACTTGAAAAGCACTAGGACCCTCTCCTCCAGGCAAGTAAGGTGGAATTTATTCCTCACCAGATTTAATTATCAGATAGTATATCGACCAGCAAGTCAGAACCATAAAGCAGACGCCCTCTCCAGGTTACCCTGTTATGTACGGAAGCCTATACCTGATACCAGCCTAATCCCTAAAGACAGGTTCGTTTCTTTTATCTGTGACTTCAAACCACACCTACTACATGAACAAATGGAGGATCAAACAAAACCATTATCGCTCCTGCACAAGAGAAAGGATAAATTATACTACCACCAAGATCAGTTGTACATTCCTCCAACTCGTAGACAAATGGTTCTTCAAACCGTCCACGATTCTTCGCTCGCTGGACACCCGGGAATGAAAAAGACACTAGAACTCGCAAAGAGATCCTACTGGTGGCCTAACATGGCCAGTGAAATAAACCAATATGTAACATCCTGTCACAAATGCACCGTTTCCAAATCAACAAAACAAGCACCCTATGGATTTCTACTGCCCTTACCTACTCCATCAATCCCATGGTCAGAAATAGCACTTGATTTCATAGTAGACCTACCTGTATTGAACAATACCATTTTAGTAGTAGTAGACCTATTCAGTAAATTGGCACATTTCATTTCATATCACAAATTGCCTACCGCCATGGAAACCATCCAATTCTTCATAAAACATGTCTTCAAACACCGTGGCCTTCCTACTACTATCTTGAGCGACAGAGGCAGTCAATTCTCTAGCAGGTTATGGACGAAGTTTTGCGAATTATTTATGATTGACAAGAGACTCACTACTGCATATCATCCTCAAAGCAACGGACAGACAGAGCGATGTAACCAATGGATCGAACAATATATACGGCTGTACTGCTCTGATCAACAAAACACATGGTCCCAACATTTACCATATGCTGAATTTTCATTTAATAACACTATCAATACCTCGACTGGGACTACACCATTCTTCGCGAACTACGGTTTTCACCCCAGGTTTCATCTACACCCCGATAACCGTACCAGTTTCCCAGGTTTATCTGAACTCTCCGATGCCATCTCTGCCAGCTTCTCTGCTACACAGAATGCTATTGAATCAGCAAAGGAAACACAAAAAAAGTTTTACGATAGGAAAAGAAGAAAACCGCCCCCGTATGCTGTAGGTGACCTCGTCTGGTTATCCACAAAAAACCTGAAGCTCAACACTCCTTCAAAGAAATTCTCTCCTTTATTCCTGGGACCCTATCCAATCACCCGAATACTCAACGTGAATGCTGTCACCCTGAAACTACCGGACAGCATGAAGGTACACGCTACCTTCCATGTGTCCCTTCTAAAGCCCTACAAGGCTTTAAGAAACGTTCCTTCGGATTCTGTCCCTCAGATCTCAATAGACCCTACTACCGAATATGAAGTTCGAGCAATTCTTGATTCCCGGTTGTTCCGAGGGGTGTTGCAATATCTTATCAGTTGGAAAGGGTATTCTTCGGAGCACGATTCCTGGGAACCTGCTAGTAACATCTCTGCACCTCGACTGGTGTCGCTTTTCCATAGGAGGAACCCGGATCGGCCGCATCCTGAGCACCGGAGCTGCTCCTAGAAGGGGGGATACTGTCAGGCTCACTGCTGCAAGGTATATCGATGTACCTGTCCCTTTAAATAATAAACTCTGATTAATAACTTTCTCTATAAAACCTCTAATCTACTATCCTACATTGCTTGTTATTGACAGTCTGCCACCCAGTGGTAGCTAAACGGTATTATCCTGAGCCTTGCCTGTTTCCCTGCTCCTCTCTGAACCTTGCCTGCACAGCCTCTCTCTGAGTACCGGATCTACTTTGAATCACACACAATAAACAGAACTACCTGAGCCCTGATCAAGCTCTCTACACCGGACCAGCTTACTCCCCACTGGGGTTCCCTATACCGGATTCCAGACCTCACTCTCTAGGGTATTAACTTCCACTCAGGTACTTTTAAAAGTTCAGTTGTTACAAGTTTGTTCTTACTGCTACAGCCTGTATTTTCAGTTCACCCTAAAGAGCAACCTGTCAGTTTTTCTTTTGTTGTGCACATTTCTCTTATCCTCTCAAAATACCACATATATATATATATATATATGAATAAGTTGATCAACATTTATCCGCTGCATAGCTGTGCTTTTATGATAATTATTTTTCAAGTACTTTGTAAGTTTGTTCTTTTTTTTATTTGGGATTCACAGTGAGAGACACTGCTATATAAAAGCAGTGTTAATACCAAACACATGTGATAGCAATAGTGTTTTCTCACCTATTCCCCTAATATCAACCTTGCTGACTGTTAAATGTGCTGTTTGACACTATCACTCATGATAGTTTATGTCACATAGCAATATTTCATTCTGCTACAATCATTCATATTTTTTAGTGCAAGTATGATTCTCAGCAGCTGTGGTTCACACAACTCATTATATAAATCTCATTACTAGCTATCGTATCTGAGTCTGACATTTGGGAACCCCCAAAAACTCACACAATTTAACAATTAGGTAACGTGCCTTTAACCTTGTCTCAACAGGAGTGTGAATTTGGATATTAGACAGAATGAGATTTTCTATGTGTTTAATAACAAAAATATCAACACAGGTTACACAGTGCGAAATTCTAAAGACATTCAAAATAACATACAATTGCAAAGTTACAATTCTTTAAAAAAGAAAATGGGACATGAAAAGAAATACACACACAATATCCGACTTATTACCAAGTTCCTTTAGATATGTGGAGAGCTGCTGTTCATTATGTTAGTGGCTTGAGTCCAGGGCAGTTCTATCCACAAGTCTTTCTGTTACATATTTAAACCAAACTTTCTTTGTGTTGTCAAAGACAACACCCTGGTTATAATTTACAACGAGTACAGCCAATGCAAACAAGTCTTAGCTCCCAGTAGGGGAGGAGCTTTTTGCATTCCTACACACAGTTACCAGTTACACAAAGAACACTTCACCTCAGACCTGTGATGGGCTAAGGAGGGGGAAGGAAGGGGGTCTCAGCTTACAGCTTTTCTGAAAGCAGATTTCACACACAGAAAAATGGCAATTCACCTTAACCTTTTCCAGGCTGAGAACACAATATACCACCTCTGCCGGTGTCTTGTCAAAATCTGCGACCCAACAGAATTTATGACCGTATCAGCTACTCCACCAGGTATCAGCTACTCCACATGATTGTACATTAAAAAGATATGTATAGAAATATATATTTCATAATAAAAAATAAATTATTTTCTATGTGAAGAACATGTAAAAAGGAATGTAAAATATGTATAATAATTTAACTAATTTTTATTCATATTTTTTAATAGTTTATATTTAAAATTTCAACAATGCGCATTGACAATAGCAATTGTTCATGTGCGCTAACCCGACCTTGTTAGTCCTAAGGCGCATTATGCATATTTTGAATTCCTATGCTCTTCACATAGAAAATGATGCACTTTGTATCTGATACTATTAATGTGAAATGCATATCTATACCTCTATATCTATAAGAATATATATACTGGTTTAGGTATACATATAGAAATATGTTTTTACAATGAAAAGTACATTGTTCTGCATGTGAAGGACATTGGATCGTGACATTTCTCCTGTCGAGTTAGTCAATAAATATAGGCATTTGTTTGTTTTTTAGCTTGTGCTCTCCATTGACTTCTAAAGGGAGAATATGTTAATGCAGTAACAATATTTGGCTAGCAGACGTCAGGTTTTGCTTGCACACAAACGTTTTAATTTGAACTTGTAATAAGAGTGCAACCCGATATGCACAAATAGCCTCCATCTAGTGAAGTTAACACACAAAAAGGACTGCAAAATAGTCTTCCAGTCCTAATCTAGCCCAATATTTTGCAAAATATTATAACATATAAAGCAAAGAAAAATTATGTTAGAAACAAAGCAAAATTTTAGTTTTTATTTTTGGTTTTCACTTTAAATGAATTTATAAATCTGAGAAAAGCTTGTGGGGAAAGGCACGAAGAAAATCTAGTGAAGTATGATTTTAATAAAAACAGATATTAAAAGAATTACAGAAATTCACCCACAAAATAAGTGTGTTTATATGCTGACATTGTTAAAATTCCTTATATAAGCATTTAGTTCACTCTGTGCACCTGCAGATAAACAGCATTGTTAATCCAATAAAGCCGTGAAGATATAAAAATCACAATAACACTTTAACTTTCTTATGTAAAAAGCTGTTTTTGAAAACACAATTTTAAGAAGTTCAAAAGAAAGGAAAACAATCTTTAAAGGTTATTTTATTTCTATTCTTTCTTTAAACACTCCAAACATTTGCATTATATTAATATAAACAATATTTAGATCCAGCAATTAGATATTTTATACATTAGCTTAAATTTGTATGCTGTTAAAATTAAACATCTGTCCCAAAAACATACGCCTAGATTTAGAGTTTTGTCGGTAAAGACCCGCGGTGCTAACGCTGCTTTTTTTTCCAGCGCACCCTTAAGACAACGCTGGTATTTAGAGTTGTCTGAATGGCTGTGTTAGCCTCAGAAAAGGGAGTGTAGAGCATAACTTAGCTCAACTTCAACCCTCAATACCAGCAGTAGCGGTAAACTGGAAAAACGTGCTCGTGCACGATATCCCCATAGGAAACAATGGGGCTGAGCTGGCTGAAAAAAACCCTAACACCTGCAAAAAAGCAGCGTTCAGCTCCGAACGCAGCCCCATTGTTTCCTATGGGGAAACACTCTCTAAGTCTACACCTAAGACCCTAACATGAACCCTGAGTCTAAACACCCCTAACCTTACACTTATTAACCCCTAATCTGTCACCCCCGCTATTGCTGACACCTACATTATATTATTAACCCCTAATCTGCCGACCGGACATCGCCGCCACCTACATTATAGCTATGAACCCCTAATCTGCTGTCCCTAACATCGCCGACACCTACATTATATATATTAACCCCTAATCTGCCCCCCCAACGTTATCACCACCTACCTACACTTATTAACCCCTAATCTCCCGACCGGATGTCGCCGCCACTATAATAAATGTATTAACCCCTAAATTGCCACACTCCCACCTCGCAAACACTATAATACATTTTATTAACCCCTAATCTGCCCTCCCTAACATCACCGCCACCTACCTACAATTATTAACCCCTAATCTGCCGCCCCCAACGTCACTGCTACTATAATAAATTTATTAACCCCTAAACCTAAGTCTAACCCTAACACCCCCTAATTTAAATATAATTGAAATAAAAAGAAATAAAATTACTATCATTAAATAAATTAATCCTATTTTAAACTCAATACTTACCTATAAAATAAACCCTAATATAGCTACAATATAACTAATAGTTACATTATAGCTATTTTAGGATTTATATTTATTTTACAGGCAACTTTGTATTTATTTTAACTAGGTACAATAGCTATTAAATAGTTAATAACGATTTAATAGCTACCTAGTTAAAATAATAACAAAATTACCTGTAAAATAAATCCTAACCTAAGTTACAAATACATCTAACACTACACTATCAATAAATTAATTAAATAAATTACCTACAATTAGCTAAACTAAAATACAATTAAATAAACTAATCTATAATACAAAAAAAACAAACACTAAATCACAGAAAATACATTTTTTTACAAGAAGTTTAAACGAATTACACCTAATATAAGCCCCCTAATAAAATAAAAAAGCCCCCCAAAATAATAAAATGCCCTACCCGATTCTAAATTAAAAAGTAATCAGCTCTTTTACCAGCCCTTAAAAGGGCCTTTTGCGGGGCATTGCCCAAAAGTAATCAGCTCTTTTACCTGTAAATAAAAATACAATACCCCCCAACATTAAAACCCACCACCCACATACCCCTACTCTAACCCACCCAAACCCCCCTTAAATAAACCTAACACTAACCCCCTGAAGATCTCCCTACCTTGAGTCATCTTCACTAGCCGAATTCTTCATCCAAGCGGAGCAAGAAGATGTCCTCCATCCGGTAGAAGTCTTCATCCAAGCGGGGCAAAAAGATGTCCTCCATCCGGGAGAAGTCTTCATCCAAGCGGGGCAAGAAGATGTCCTCCATCCGGTAGAAGTCTTCATCCAAGCGGGGTCTTCTATCTTCATCCGGAGCGGAGCTGAGCCATCTTCCAGCCAGCCGACGCGGAGCCATCCTCTTCAACCGATGGACTAACGACGAATGACGGTTCCTTTAAGGGACGTCATCCAAGATGGCGTCCATCGAATTCTGATTGGCTGATAGGATTCTATCAGCCAATCGGAATTAAGGTAAGAAAAATCTGATTGGCTGGTTCAATAAGCCAATCAGATTGAAGTTCAATCCGATTGGCTGATCCAATCAGCCAATCGGATTGACCTCGCATTCTATTGGCTGTCCCGATCATCATGTCATCTGGTCCTTTTGTGGCAGGCCTAAAATGCAGTGGAAATGTTTTTTTGGGGGGATGAAGTTCATTTTCATGGTGAAGAGGGATTTTGCAATTAATTGCAATTCATCTAATCATTCTTCATAACATTCTGGAGTATATGCAAATTGCCATCATAAAAACTGCGGCAGCAAACTTTTAGAAAATTAATATTTGTGTCATTCTCAAAACTTTTGGACAGCAAAAAACGCAACCACTCGCAATGACGTGTGCCCGTTCAGGTTACACACTCGTTGACATGAAGTTTCTGAGTTTTCATTAATTCTCGTTGTTTCTCGTACATGGGCACCAATCAGCTAAGTTGTGGTCAGGCGTCTGTACGACACATAAAAAATATGTTATTATTCTGTTTACAATCACCTAGATTACAAGTTTTGCGCTATAGAGGGTAGTTAACTAATGCAACAAAAGTTGCGTTATTTCACCCTCCATAGCGCCTCCATTACAAGTTTTTGAAAAGCCGGCTTGTGCGTGCGATATGGTTGCGTTGAGCTCCATATCACACAAAATACAAGCGCTGCTTTGACATACTTGTGCATGCTTTCCCCATAGACATCAATGGGGAGAGAGTGTCAGAAAAAAAACACCTTAAGCACGGAATGAAAAAGCTCTGTAACGTAACCCCATTGATGTCTATGGGGAAAAAAAAGTTATGTTTAAACCTAACACCCTAAGATAAGCCTCACGTCTAAACACCCCTAATCTGCTGCCCCCTACATTGCCGACACCTACATAATGTTATTAACCCCTAATTTGCCGCTCCTGACATTGCCACCACCAAAATAAATCTATTAACCCCTAATCTGCCACTCCCGATATCGCCGCCACTTTACTAAAGTTATTAACCCCTATTCCCCCGCACCCCAACATCGCCCACACTATAATAAAGATATTAACCCCTATTCCGCCGCTCCCCGACATTACCGCCACTGAATAAAGTTATTAACCCCTAAACCTCTGGCCTCCCACATCACTACCACTAATTAAACCTATAAACCCCTAAACCGCCAGCCCCCCACATCGCAACAACCTAAATTTAACTATTAACCCCTAAACTTAACCCTAACCCTAACACCCCCTAACTTTAACATAATTAAAATAGAGCTAAATTAAAGTTACAATTATTAACTAAAAAATACCTTTTTAAAACTAAATAGATACTTACCTGTGAAATAAAAACCTATCATTACAAAAAATAACAAAACGGAATTATCCAAAACAATAAAAATGATTCCTATTCTAATACCCTGTTTAAAAAAAAAACCCAGCCCAAAATAAAAAACCCTATAATAAACTACCAAGGGCCCTTAAAAGTTTCTATTATTCCTATTCTAATACCTATTTTTTTAAAAAATACCCCAAAATAAAAGAAACCTAATCTATAATAAACTACCAATAGCCCCTAAAAGGGCCTTTTGCAGGGCATTGCCCTAAAGAAATCAGCTCTTTTTCTAAAAAAAAATACAAAGACCCACTAACATTACAGACCCCCACCCCCCAAACCCACAAAATAAAAAAAAATATCTCAAAAAAACAATCTACACATTGCCCTGAAAAGGGCATTTGTATGGGCATTGCCCTTAAAAGTGCATTCAGCTCTTTTTCTTGCCCTTAAAGGGGCATTCAGCTCTTTTAAGAAATGCCCAAACCTTAATCTAAAAAAAAAAACCACCCCAAAAAAACCTTTAAAAAACAAACACTAACCCCTTTTTAGGTACTTACAGTTGCTGAAGTCCCACTTGACCGAACTTCATCCCGGCGGCTCCATCTTTATCCAGACGGCTCCATCTTCATCTATCACGGGACCATCATCTTCTTCATACCTGCGGAAGCAGAGCGGTCGATGCGCAGAGGTCCAGGCGAAGGTCCAAGACAGAGGTCAAGGCAGAAGTCCCTCGATCTGGCGTGGAAGTCTTCTTCATGTGATTGTCTGCCGCACACTGAGGATTCAAATGCAAGGTACCCCTTTTATACTGGGGGTACCATTGCATTCCTATTGGCTGAAAAAATTAAATCAGTCAAAAGGAATTAGGGCTGCTAAAATCCTATTGGCAGTTCAACATCTTTTGTTTTTGAGATTTAGGTATCCTCATAAATCTCCCCCCCTTTTTCAACCTCTTTTGGACCCCCCATTAAGTAGATTTTCGGGAAATGGTAAAACACGTGTTTCTTTATTTTGAAAGGAGAATCTATATACCAATGTTCACGTCTGTAAGATCTTTGTTTTTTGAGATTTAGATATCTGGATAAATCACCTCCCTTTTTCACCCCCTAATGACCCCCCTTAAGTGAATTTTAGGAAATGGTAAAACACATGTTTCTTTATTTTTAAAGGAGAATATAAATACCAATTTTCAAGTCTGTAACATCTTTGGTTTTTGAGATAAAGGTATCCTCCTAAATCCGCCCCCCTTTTGACCCCCATTAAGTGGATTTTTTATGAAATGGTAAAACACATTTTTCTTTAATTTTAAAGGAGAATCTAAATACCAATTTTGACGTCTGTAACATCTTTGTTTTTTGAGATATAGGTATCCTCATAAAAAAATTCACCCACCTTTTTCACCCCCTAAGGGACATAATTCAGTCAGTCCTTCTTCTTTTATATATATATATATATATATATATATATATATATATATATATATATAATAACTCCAAAGTGGTTTAGCACTCCCGACCATAGTCCTCTGACCGGGAAGCTGCAGCAAACAGAACACAATCCCCAACAAAAGCAGGCACTCACCGAATTTAAATACAGGAATCTTTTAATCCAGAAATGGGACGTTTCTGAGTTTTACCTCTGTCTTCAGACATTTACAAATAAACACAATTCAGAACACATTTTATATACCCTACTCACCAGCTAAGGGAAATCCATTATCGCTATTCACCACGAACGGTCAGGATCCGGCGGCGGTCACCTGGTGCATTGATTGCGTCACTATAGGGCGAGGCGACCAGCCGCCAAAACAATACAATTGAAAGTGATACCCACATTTCGTGCTGCTTATACCTCTAAGAAATGCAGAAAGCCATAATAACAAAAAAACAATATGTCTATAACCAGATGAAAATAAGAACATTACTGAAAGCAGTTTATTTAAGCAAAGACCTGTACATCTGTATGTCTGTTCTAGACCTATATACTTGTAATAAGGGAACAAACAGGAATAGCTATGCCTATTAAAACATACCAATTACAGTACTACAAAGATACTCAACCAAAAATACGCTAATATGTACAAAACTATTTCAATAAGAGGAACCTCGAAAGGATACATCTAATGTTAAAAACCCGGGCAGCAGCCTATGAAAAGCGTCTATACCTACATAAACTCTCATATATTTAAACTGAAGCATAAAATTAGAAGAGAAAAAATAAAAGCGGACAGAGAAAAAAAGAGAAAAGAAAGAGAAAGAAAAAAAGAGAACAAAAGAAAAAAAGAAAAAAGAGAGGAGTTACATAAAACTATGACATTCCACTTTCGTATTTAGACCCTTTGGGCTCAAGGTCTCCAACTCAAAAGTCCATTGAGCTTCTCTATGCATAAGGACCCTATTACGGTCACCTCCTCTGTGTAATGGGGGCACATGGTCAATTATAGTGTTACACAGGTCAGCCACTTTATGGCCACTTTGAAAAAAATGGCGTGCCACAGGTTGATCACTTTCTTTATTTTTGATAGCTGTGCGTATTGCGCTCCTATGATTTGCCATCCTAGTTCTCAAATCATTGCTTGTTTTTACGACATAAAACAAACTGCATGGACAGTGCAATAGATAGACTATATACTAAGTCGTACATGTCATTCTGTGCTTTAGATAATATTTATTTCTATGTCTCAAGTGATGAAAGAAGCGTCCGTCCTGCAGCCCATTGCAGGTGGTACATCCGCTACATTAGTAGCAACCTGGTTTTACTTCATTGAGCCATGTCTTCAGACTGTAGCAATGTATAGGATCTGTTTTTTTGCAGAATGTCTTTGAGTGATCTCCCCCTTCTGAAACCTACATAAAGATCTAAAAAGACCACCAGGACGGCCTATCATTTCCGTTGTGGATTCAGTACTGCAGCCTTTGGCCACCTATGTGGATAGCCTTTTACAGCCGCTTGTTCAGAATATGAACACCATTAAGGACTCAGATGATGTGATCAAATAGATAACGGCTAGATTTAGAGTTTTGCATTAGAAGGGGTGCGTTAGCTATGCGTGCTTTTTTCCCCCCACACCTTTTAAATACCGCTGGTATTTAAAGTTCACAGAATGGCTGCGTTAGGCTCCAAAAAGGGAGCGTGCAGGCATATTTACCGCCACTGCAACTCTCAATACCAGCGGTGCTTACGGACGCGGCCAGCTTAAAAAACGTGCTTGTGCACGATTTCCCCATAGGAAACAATGGGGCAGTTTGAGCTGAAAAAAAACCTAACACCTGCAAAAAAGCAGCGTTCAGCTCCTAACGCAGCCCCATTGTTTCCTATGGGGAAACACTTCCTAAGTCTGAACCTAACACCCTAACATGTACCCCGAGTCTAAACACCCCTAACCTTATACTTATTAACCTCTAATCTGCCGCCCCCGCTATCGCTGACACCTGCATTACACTTTTAACCCCTAATCTGCCGCTCCGTACACCGCCGCAACCTACATTATCCCTATGTACCCCTAATCTGCTGCCCCTAACACCGCCGACCCCTAATCTGCCCCCCCCAACGTCGCCGCCACCTACCTACAATTATTAACCCCTAATCTGCCGACTGGACATCTCCGCTACTATAATAAAGTTATTAACCCCTAATCCGCCTCACTCCCGCCTCAAAAACCCTATAATAAATAGTATTAACCCCTAATCTGCCCTCCCTAACATCGCCAACACCTAACTTCAATTATTAACCCCTAATCTGCCGACCGGACCTCGCCGCTACTCTAATAAATGGATTAACCCCTAAAGCTAAGTCTAGCCGTAACACTAACACCCCCCTAAGTTAAATATAATTTTTATCTAACGAAATAAATTAACTCTTATTAAATAAATTAATCCTATTTAAAGCTAAATACTTACCTGTAAAATAAACCCTAATATAGCTACAATATAAATAATAATTATATTGTAGCTATTTTAGGATTAATATTTAATTTTACACTATCAATAAATTAATTAAATAAAATACCTACAAAAAAATACAATTAAATAAACTAACTAAAGTACAAAAAATAAAAAAAGAACTAAGTTACAAAAAATTAAAAAATAATTTACAAACATTATAAAAATATTACAACAATTTTAAGCTAATTACACCTACTCTAAGCCCCCTAATAAAATAACAAAGCCCCCCAAAATAAAAAAATGCCCTACCCTATTTTAAAATACAAATAGAAAAGCTCTTTTACCTTACCAGCCCTTAAAAGGGCCTTTTGTGGCACATGCCCCAAAGAAAACAGCTCTTTTGCCTGTAAAAAAAAACATACAATACCCCCCCCAACATTACAACCCACCACCCACATACCCCTAATCTAACCCAAACCCCCCTTAAATAAACCTAACACCGAAGTCGTCGGCCAGGATGGATGTTCCGCGTCGGCGGGATAAAGATGGATCCGGAAGAAAGAAGATTGAAGATGCCGCTTGATAGAAGACTTCAGCCGGATGATGGATCTCTTCAGCGCCCGATTGGATCAAGACTTCAGCCCGATGATGGACCTCTTCAGCCCCTGCTTGGGCTTGGGCTTGGATGAAGACTTCGGAGTCTCTTGTGGACGGATCGGTGATACCCGGCGTGGTGAAGACAAGGTAGGGAGATCTTCAGGGGCTTAGTGTTAGGTTTATTTAAGGGGGGGGTTGGGTTAGATTAGGGGTATGTGGGTGGTGGGTTGTAATGTTGGGGGGTATTGTATGTTTTTTTTTTACAGGCAAAAGAGCTGTTTTCTTTGGGGCATGCCCCGCAAAAGGCCCTTTTAAGGGCTGGTAAGGTAAAAGAGCTTTTCTATTTGTATTTTAGAATAGGGTAGGGCATTTTTTTATTTTGGAGGGCTTTGTTATTTTATTAGGGGGCTTAGAGTAGGTGTAATTAGCTTAAAATTGTTGTAATATTTTTATAATGTTTGTAAATTATTTTTTAATTTTTTGTAACAGTTCTTTTTTTATTTTTTGTACTTTAGTTAGTTTATTTAATTGCATTTATTTGTAGGTATTTTATTTAATTAATTTATTGATAGTGTAGTGTTAGGTTTAATTGTAGATAATTGTAGGTATTTTATTTAATTAATTTATTGATAGTGTAGTGTTAGGTTTAATTGTAACTTAGGTTAGGTTTTATTTTACAGGTAATTTTGAATTTTTTTTAACTAGGTAGCTATTAAATAGTTATTAACTATTTAATAGCTATTGTACCTAGTTAAAATAAATACAAAGTTGCCTGTAAAATAAATATTAATCATAAAATAGCTACAATATAATTATTATTTATATTGTAGCTATATTAGGGTTTATTTTACAGGTAAGTATTTAGCTTTAAATAGGAATAATTTATTTAATAATAAATAATTTATTTTGTTAGATAAAAATTAAATTTAACTTAGGGGGGTGTTAGTGTTAGGGTTAGACTAGCTTTAGGGGTTAATCCATTTATTAGAGTAGCGGCGAGGTCCGGTCGGCAGATTAGGGGTTAATAATTGAAGTTAGGTGTCGGCGATGTTAGGGAGGGCAGATTAGGGGTTAATACTATTTATTATAGGGTTTTTGAGGCAGGAGTGAGGCGGATTAGGGGTTAATAACTTTATTATAGTAGCGGTGAGGTCTGGTTGGCAGATTAGGGGTTAATAATTGTAGGTAGGTGGCGACGACATTGGGGGGGGCCACATTAGGGGTTAATAAATATAATATAGGGTTCGGCAGTGTTAGGGGCAGCAGATTAGGGGTACATAGGGATAACGTAGGTTGCGGCGGTTTGCGGTCGGCAGATTAGGGGTTAAAAAAAATTATTAGAGTGGCGGCGATGTGGGGGGACCTCGGTTTAGGGGTGCATAGGTAGTTTATGGGTATTAGTGTACTTTAGAGCACAGTAGTTAAGAGCTTTATGAACCGGCGTTAGCCCAAAAAGCTCTTAACTCCTGGCTTTTCTCTGCGGCTGGAGTTTTGTCGTTAGAGTTCTAACTCTCACTCCAGCCAAGACTCTAAATACCAGCGTTAGAAAGATCCCATTGAAAAGATAGGATACGCAAATGGCATAGGGGGATCTGCGGTATTGAAAAGTCGTGGCTGGAAAGTGAGCGTTAGACCCTTTCCTGACTGACTCTAAATACCAGCGGTAGCCCAAAACCAGCGTTAGGAGCCCCTAACGCTGGTTTTGATGGCTAACGCAAAACTCTAAATCTAGGCATAAGAGATTTAAACGGGAAAGAAAGCGATTTTGTAAACTCCAAACACAACTCGATCAATACCAAAAAGAGCTTACAGCCTTTAAGAATAGGAAATTTGAGGAGGTATTGGAGGACTACCGAGAAAGGAAAGTATATAAATGGCTTTTAAAACCAGAAGAACGAGGCTCAGAGAATACCGCAACAGAAGATTCAGAGCTAGAAGATTATGGAATCTTACCACAGTAGACAGCTCAGGCTCAGGCACAGACTCAGAAAGTACACAGGAACAGAACACACTGACATGTTCACAGATAGAGGGAGGAGTAACCACAAGATCAAAAAATGCTGTAGGGGGCAATATAAGAAACAGACCCCAAAACAGAGGAGATAACAGAGCATATTGTGGTTAATATTAGCCAAAGGACATTGTCAAATGAGGAAATATCACTTCTACAAGAAAAAGATTGCCCATCACTTCTTCGTCAAAAGAAGGGTAAGATACCTTCCAATGATCATATAGTAAATTTGGTACACAATTCAATTTCTCATTTATCACTTCCATTCTCCTTACAGTGGCATTGTCGGAAGATAGACGCACAGGCCGTAGTTGACTCTGGCACATCTGGGAATTTTTTGGATTTTTCTTTTGTTGTTAAAAATAAGATTCCACTAATAAAAAAGAGTGTTTCACTGGCTATACGTTTGGTTGATGGTTCTCTGTTTAGTTCAGGCCCTATAACGCATCACACTATTCCCATTACTTTAATATCAGCCTCTGGACATATTGAGCGGTTATCTTTTGATGTACTTCCTACTTCTGTTTTTCCTATGATACTTGGCTTAAATTGGTTGATAAGACATAACCCCTCTATTTCTTGGAGTAATGGTTCAGTGACCTTTGATTCTGATTTTTGTAAACAGTCATGTTTCAATATACATCACATAAACCATATATCAGTACATACCCTGCCTGATTGTTACAAAGAATTTGTTGATGTGTTTGATAAAGTTGAGGCGGAAACTCTGCCACCTCATAGGTCTTATGACTGTCCTATTGACCTTATACCGGGCAGTACCATTCCCTATGGCCATGTATACCCACTCTCCGAGCCAGAATTAGTTTATTTGAAAGATTACTTAGACGAAAACTTAAAGAAAGGTTTTATTAGGCCTTCCACTTCTTCAGCTGGAGCAGGTAGTTTAAGACCTATCATTGATTATAGACAACTCAATAAATGTACAAAAAAGAACAGATACCCCCTGCCTCTCATCCCTGAACTAATTGAACGTTTACGTGGTGCCACAATTTATACAAAATTAGATCTTAGAGGAGCCTACAATTTGATCAGGATGAGAGCAGGGGATGAGTGGTTGACAGCTTTCCGTACGTGCTATGGACTTTATGAATACACTGTTATGCCGTTCGGGCTATGCAACACCCCGGCGACATTTCAGTGTTTCATAAATGATGTATTTCACAATCTTTTGGATGTCTCTATAGTCATTTATTTAGATGACATTCTCATATTTTCAGATTCCTATGAAAGACATCTGTCCCATGTTAAAGAACTTTTGTCTTTTTGCTAAACTTGAAAAATGTTTATTCAACACAGATACAATTTCATACTTGGGTTATCACATTTAACTTCTAGGTATTTCTATGGAGTCTAATAAAGTAGATGCTGTAACAAAGTGGCCTGTCCCCAGAAACAAGAAAGAAATCCAGAGATTTTTAGGATTTGCGAATTTCTACAGGAAATTCATTAAGGGTTTTTCACATATCGTTCAACCTCTCACTTATTTAACACGTAAGCACGTAAAATATGTTTGGAATCAATTAGCTGATGATTCCTTTAAAACTCTTAAACATAAATTTATTACAGCACCAATTCTGCAATTCCCAGATCCCAGTCGTCAATATACGCTTGAGGTTGATGCTTCCGAGTATGCCTTAGGTGCAATTCTTTCTCAAAGAAAATCTCCTAAAGAACCTCTCCACCCAATATCTTACTACTCCAGGGTTATGAACTCTGCAGAAATAAATTATGGTATTGGTGATAAGGAACTCCTGGCTATCAAGTCTGCTTTGGAATTCTGGAGGCATCTGTTGGAAGGAACACAACATCCCATTCTTATATACACAGACCATCGGAATCAGAGTTTTTGAAATCTAATAAGACCCTGACTTCACGCCAGGTCCGATGGAGTCTTTTTTTCCCCGATTTGATTACATTATAACATACCATCCTGGTTCAAAGAATCTTAAAGCAGACTCTCTCTCTCGAAAGGATCCTAAACCTCTCAATGTAAACACCCCTGAGTCTATAATACCCTCAGATAGAATTATCTGTTTGACTACAGGTTTTATAACTGCTTTAAAACAACAACTAACACAGGACCCTTCTTTATCACATCTTGCTTTAAGTAAACGTACTGATGGCTTGTATTACCATGAGAATCAGTTATACATTCCAGATCCTCAGCCATTCCTTGCTGTCTAAGTGGGGATTCCTCTTTGTATTACACTTACCTGGATATCTGAATCTCTAGTATTCTGTGACATTGCAGCACCTCTCCTGAGTCTCCTCTGAAAGATTGTCACATAACTCCAATTCTGGATATCGTTTGGTTTTGCCTGCTCACAGATCTCTACTCTCTGCACTGCAGCCTGGCCTGTGACATCACTCCCAGCTCCTCTGTGTACTCAAATGGCTGCTGCAGCTCACACACTGCCTTTCATTACAGATAGCTTGCCTGTCTCTCCGGATTAGCTCACAGGACAACTGCTAGACGAGTTTCTGATGCCGGTCTGTACTCACCACACAGCATACTCTGGTCTGTATAATAACAATATCACTGTGGATTCATATGTTACTCCTCTCATGCTTATACACAGCTTCTGGTAAACTAATTTGTGTGCTTGTTATTGCTGCTTGTTGAATGACTTTTACTTGATTGCAAAAAACGTATCACACTTCTCACATTTAAGCATTTAACCATAAGCTTGCTGTTTGTGCCTGAAACTAACCCTGCATAATTCTCTTAAGACTTATATTGCTCATATGAAGATAAATCAATTACAGTGCTAATAGCCTGCACAATTAAGGCTGAAGATAGTGTGTCTGTATGAGAGTGTGCAAACAACTGTATATATTTTATATGTCTGGATTTGAAGACTGAAATTTACTCTGGGAACAGATTTTCATTTATTCTGATTGTTACTTTTTCTGGAATTAGAGCAATCCTATTTCATGTGCCATATCATAGGATTGACTCATTCCTTATATTTTCTCTAATAACATCTTCACACTGTATCCTTACAGTAGTGACCCTCAGATCTATGAGCACAACAGGGTTCTATAAGTTAGATCTTAATGAGCCCGAGGTAAGGTGTGAGACTGAGTGGTCCTATAAAATATCAGGATACTAGTTTATACCAGAACATTACACATGTACGACTAAGTATATAGTCTATATATTGCACTGTCCATGCAGTTTGTTTATGTCGGGAAAATAAGCAATGATTTTAGAACTAGGATGGCAAATTATAGGAGCACGATATGCACAGCTATCAAAAATAAAGAAAGTGATCAACCTGTGGCACGCCATTTTTTGCAAAGTGGCCATAATGTGGTTGATCTGCGTTACACTATAATTGACCATGTGCCCACATTACACAGAGGAGGTGACCATAATAGGGTCCTTATGCAGAGAGATGCTCAATTGACTTTTGAGTTGGAGATCTTGAGCCCAAAGGGTCTAAATATGAAAGTGGAATGGCAAAGTTTTATGTAACTCCTCTCTTTTTCTTTTTCTCTTTTGTTCTCTTTTTTCTTTCTCTTTTTCTCTTTTTTTCTCTTTTCTCTTTTAGTTTTTCTCGTCTAATTGTATGCTTCAGTTTAAATATATGAGAATTCCTCTGAGTTTATGTAGGTATATAAGCTTTTCATAGGCTGCTGCCCCCGTTCTAAACATTAGATGTATCCGTTTAGAGGTTCCTCTTATTGAAATAGTTTTGTACACATTAGCGTATCTTTGGTTGTGTATCTTTGTAGTACTGTAATTGGTATGTTTTAATAGGCATAGCTATTCCTGTTTGTTCCCTTATTATAAGTATATAGGTATTGAACAGTCAGATGTACAGGTTAATTTAGTCTTTGCTTATTTAGACTGCTTTCAGTAACATTCTTATTTTCACCTGGTTATAGACATAATCGGCTAGATTACGAGTTGTGCGTTAGGCTTAAAAAGCAGCGTTAAGAGGTCCTAACGCTGCTTTTTAATGCCCGCTGGTATTACGAGTCTTGAAGGTACAGGCTCACCGCTCACTTTTTTGGCCAGACTTGGAAATACCGCAAATCCACTTACGTAAATTGCGTATCCTATTTTTTCAATGGGACTTGCATAACGCTGGTATTACGAGTCTGCCAAAAAGTGAGCAGTACACCCTCCAACCCTTAAAAGTCAGTAGTTAAGAGTTTTACACTACAACGCTGTGGCATAAAACTCTTAACTAAAGTGCTAAAAAGTACACTAACACACATAAACTACCTATTAACCCCTTAACCGAGGCCCTCCCGCATCGCAAACACTAAAAAAATGTTTTAACCCCTAATCTGCCACCCCCAACGTCGCCACCACTATAATAAACATATTAACCCCTAAACCGCCATACTCCCGCCTCGCAAACATTAGTTAAATATTATTAACCCCTAATCTGCCAGCCCTAACATCGCTGCCACCTACCTACATTTATTAACCCCTAATCTATTAAACCCCCAACTTCGCCGCCACTATATTAAAGTTATTAACCCCTAAACCTAAGTTTAGCCCTAAACCTAACACCCCCTAACTTAAATATAATTAAAAGAAATCAAAATAAATATTCCTATCATTAGCTAAATTATTCCTTTTTAAAACTAAATACTTACCTATAAAATAAACCCTAAGCTAGCTACAATATAACTAATAATTACATTGTAGCTATTTTAGGATTTAATTTTATTTTACAGGTAAGTAGGATTTTTTCTACCTTAATTCCGATTGGCTGATAGAATTCTATCAGCCAATCGGAATTGAAGGGACGCCATCTTGGATGAAGTCATTTAAAGGAACCTTCATTCAGTGTTAGCCGTCGGATGAAGAGGATGCTCCGCGTCGGATGTCTTGAAGATGGACCCGCTCCGCGCCGGATGGATGAAGATAGAAGATGCCGTCTGGATGAAGATTTCTGCCCGTCTGGAGGACCACTTCGCCCGGCTTGGATGAAGACTTCTCCCGGCTTCGTTGAGGACTTCGGCCCGGTTGGATGAAGACTTTTCCCGGTAAGGTAATCTTCAAGGGGTTAGTTAGTTTTTTTAAGGGGGTATTGGGTGGGTTTTAGAGTAGGGTTGGTTGTGTGGGTGGTGGGTTTTAATGTTGGGGGGAATATGTAATTTTTTTTACAGGTAAAAGAGCTGATTACTTTGGGGCAATGCCCCGCAGAAGGCCCTTTTAAGGGCTATTTGTAATTTAGTGTAGGGTAGGGCTTTTTTATTTTGGGGTGGCTTTTTTATTTTGTTAGGGGGAATAGATGAGTTTCTGAAAACTCGTAATACCAGCGCTGTAGGTAAGTGAGCGGTGAAGGGAAACTGCTCGTTAGCACCGCACAGCCTCTAACGCAAAACTCGTGATCTAGCCGATTGTTTTTTGTTTTTATGTCTTTCTGCATTTCTTAGAGATATAAGCAGCACGAAATGTGGGTATCACTTTAAATTGTATTGTTTCGGCGGCTGTTCACCTTGGCAACGTACGGCGCCCTATAGTGATGCAATCAATGCGCCGGGTGACCGTCGCTGGATCCTGCACCTTCACGGTAAATAGCGATAATGGATTTCCCTTAGCTGGTGAATAGAGTATATAAGATGTGTTCTGAATTGTGTTTATTTGTATGTCTGAAGACGGAGGTAAAACTCTGAAACGTCACATTTATGGATTAAAAGATTCCTGTATTTAAATCCGGTGAGTGCCTGCTTTTGCTGGGGATTATATATACAGGGAGTTCAGAATTATTAGGCAAGTTGTATTTTTGAGGATTAATTTTATTATTGAACAACAACCATGTTCTCAATGAACCCAAAAAACTCATTAATATCAAAGCTGAATAGTTTTGGAAGTAGTTTTTAGTTTGTTTTTAGTTATAGCTATTTTAGGGGGATATCTGTGTGTGCAGGTGACTATTACTGTGCATAATTATTAGGCAACTTAACAAAAAACAAATATATACCCATTTCAATTATTTATTTTTACCAGTGAAACCAATATAACATCTCAACATTCACAAATATACATTTCTGACATTCAAAAACAAAACAAAAACAAATCAGTGACCAATATAGCCACCTTTCTTTGCAAGGACACTCAAAAGCCTGCCATCCATGGATTCTGTCAGTGTTTTGATCTGTTCACCATCAACATTGCGTGCAGCAGCAACCACAGCCTCCCAGACACTGTTCAGAGAGGTGTACTGTTTTCCCTCCTTGTAAATCTCACATTTGATGATGGACCACAGGTTCTCAATGGGGTTCAGATCAGGTGAACAAGGAGGCCATGTCATTAGATTTTCTTCTTTTATACCCTTTCTTGCCAGCCACGCTGTGGAGTACTTGGACGCGTGTGATGGAGCATTGTCCTGCATGAAAATCATGTTTTTCTTGAAGGATGCAGACTTCTTCCTGTACCACTGCTTGAAGAAGGTGTCTTCCAGAAACTGGCAGTAGGACTGGGAGTTGAGCTTGACTCCATCCTCAACCCGAAAAGGCCCCACAAGCTCATCTTTGATGATACCAGCCCAAACCAGTACTCCACCTCCACCTTGCTGGCGTCTGAGTCGGACTGGAGCTCTCTGCCCTTTACCAATCCAGCCACGGGCCCATCCATCTGGCCCATCAAGACTCACTCTCATTTCATCAGTCCATAAAACCTTAGAAAAATCAGTCTTGAGATATTTCTTGGCCCAGTCTTGACGTTTCAGCTTGTGTGTCTTGTTCAGTGGTGGTCGTCTTTCAGCCTTTCTTACCTTGGCCATGTCTCTGAGTATTGCACACCTTGTGCTTTTGTGCACTCCAGTGATGTTGCAGCTCTGAAATATGGCCAAACTGGTGGCAAATGGCATCTTGGCAGCTGCACGCTTGACTTTTCTCAGTTCATGGGCAGTTATTTTGCGCCTTGGTTTTTCCACACGCTTTTTGCGACCCTGTTGACTATTTTGAATGAAACGCTTGATTGTTCGATGATCACGCTTCAGAAGCTTTGCAATTTTAATAATGCTGCATCCCTCTGCAAGATATCTCACTATTTTTGACTTTTCTGAGCCTGTCAAGTCCTTCTTTTGACCCATTTTGCCAAAGGAAAGGAAGTTGCCTAATAATTATGCACACCTGATATAGGGTGCTGATGTCATTAGACCACACCCCTTCTCATTACAGAGATGCAGATCACCTAATATGCTTAATTGGTAGTAGGCTTTCGAGCCTATACAGCTTGGAGTAAGACAACATGCATAAAGAGGATGATGTGGTCAAAATACTCATTTGCCTAATAATTCTGCACTCCCTGTATATAGTATGTGTATATGTTTAACAAACAAAGCTTGCCCTCTCTGGTCTTTTTCCAAACTATTACTTTGAAAAGTAGAGACGTTTTGGGGACAAAGTATCCCCTTCCTCAGACACAATATTGTTATTGCAGTGGGGGTTCCTAGCAGGTTGCTATAGGCTCCCTACAGCACCATATTAGCATTACTTTTCATTTGGGTGTAAAATATATAACAATAATAATAACTTCTTAGAGGCTGGCTATATTTCACATAATGCATGCATGTTGCCTATACTGTTATTAGTATACAATCTGTTTGACATATATTGTAGTATGGTGTAGCCCTCATCAAACTGAAACAATATTTGTTATTGCGGTGGAAGCACCATGGGTTCCTGGCAATTTTCTATAGGCTCAGTGGCACACAGTGCATGCTTATTGCTTATATTGTTACTAAAATACTATGAGCTCGTTACAAGTAGTGCACTAATGATAGTATGGGACGCGATAAGTAATGATCAAGTGCAAACAGAAATTGTGCTCAAGGTATTAGCATGACCAAGTGTAAAGTGAAAGGGTTAAAAAAAGTTCACAAAACACAACACAAACACATTAAAATAAACTATTACACACATAAATTCACTTTCTGACAAAAACATCATATAAATATTAAAAATATATTTTATAGGGGTTAAAAGGGGTATGGTATATGACAAGACATTTGGCTGGGAAGAGCTATTATATATCTGTGTCTTATTATCTGTGTGTGTGTTTAAATATGTGCATGTGTATGTATGTATATATGTATATAAATGTGTATACATGTATATTTGTGGGTTTATATGTTTGTTCACATATACATAAAAAAATAATTATATATATATATATATATATATATATATATATATATATATATATATATATATAATTAACCGGCAGCCCAGCAATCCAACCAATCAGGTGTTGTTATAACCTGGGTGCAATCCTCTAGTGCAATATATATACTTCTTCTCATAGGAGGGCAATCTTTTTTCATATTCATATTAATAATAGTTCAAATGCAGATGTTTTGGCCCTTCAATGGGCCTTTCTCAAGACAATATGTTCAGCTGCCATCAAACGTTGAGGCTTGACAGCAGCATCTTAGCCGTTCTCCCGGAAAGCAGGCCTTGTCAGCCAAAAGTGTAGAACGAAAGGAAAATAAATGCAACTAATAAGCATAAACATTCTTTACTCATTTCAGTCCCTGATTCATATGTCTACTCGTTATGAGGTCGAATAGATGAATGGGACCTATTAGTCTGAATATGAATGCACGTCTACTAATCAGTCTTGTGCTGTCGGGCTATAATATTTTTTTTTTTCAAAAAGGGCTCCACAATAGCAAATTAAAGTTTTAAATCACACAAAATTGTTGAAAAGCATACCTAGGTAGGCTCATGTGAAGCAATGCACTGATCAGAGCTAGCTAGCTGATAATTGGTGTCTTCACATATATGCCTCTTGTCATTGTCTCACCCAATGTGTTTAGAAAGCTTCCAATAGTGCATTGTTGCTTTTTCAAGAACGTATACCAAAAAAATGAAGCAAATTTGATAATAAAAGTAAATTGGAAAAATGCTTAAACTGTATTCGCAACCTGAATTATTAGAGAAAAATGTTGTTTTTGGGTTTCATGCCCCTTTATTAAAATAAATGCATACTGAAGTTTTATGCAACACTAAATATTAAGCACACAAACCTGAAAATAACTAAGTATGTAAGAACAACACCTTTTAAGGCAAGCAATGCAAATCAGTTTTGTATGTGAACAGTTTCACCTATTGCCATGTGTTGTGCACTGAGTCTTTTCTTTGTTTTTATTTTTTACATGCAACATATAGACTTAAACATATAGAGGCCAAATTACCAATGTGTGGGCGGACATGATCCGCTGTAGTGGATCATGTCCACCGCACATCAATAAATGCTGACAGCATAAGCTGTCGGCATTTATCATTGCACAAGCATTTTGTGGTAAATGTTTGTGCAATGCCGCCCCCTGCACATACGCGACCAATCGGCCACTAGCAGGGGGTGTTAATCAACCCGATCATGTCCGATTGGGCGAATTGCTGTCCGCCACATGCAGACTGCTGCTTCTTAACTCCTGAAACAGATGAATTCAGAGGTTCATAAATCTACCACATAGACTTAAACATATAGGGGCCAATTTATGATTGCCCGAATTAGGCCAATTCCCCCTGTTTCCGTGCGAGCCTTCAGGCTCGCCGGAAACAGGAGTTAAGAAGCAGGTCCTTAACTCATACGCCGCCTCTAGAACTGCTTGTGCAATGCTGAATGCCGACAACGTATGCTGTCCGCATTCAGCGATGTCTGGCGGACATGATACGCTACAGCGTATCATGTCCGCCAGGCATTGATAAATTGGCCCCATAGGCTTAAACATATAGGGGCATATTTATCAATGTGCGAGTGCTGCACATCGATAAATGCCGACAGCACACGCTGTCGGCATTACTCATTGCACCAGCAGTTCTTGTGAACAGCTGGTGCAATGCCGCCCCCTGCAGATTCGCTAGCAGGGGGTGTCAATCAACCCGATCGTATTCGATCAGTTTGAATTCTGTCCGCCGCCTCAGGACAGGCGAACAAGTTATAGAGCAGCGGTCTTTAGACCGCTGCTTCAAAACTTCTGTTTCCGGCGAGGCTGAAGGCTCGCCGGAAATAAGGGGCATCAATCTCCATACAGAGCTTGATAAATATGCCCCATAGACTTTAACTGTGCAGCTAAGCTTACTGTGCATATATAGTTATACATATGAAAATCCTGAAAATGGGGGATTATTCCAAATATCAATTAGTTGAGTTATGAACGGACATCAAAAGGTCTTGTTAAAATAGGATTGAGATCAACTTTTTCTTTATTTTATCTATAAAACAGTATTTTAACATATATTTCATTTTTTTTTAAAAAAACAAATCTTCCTTTCCTGCACAAACCAATGTTTATCTGTCATACTTGTAGAGGCATGTCCCTGTCTACCAATGAACAGAGACAATTGTTCTAATTAGCTTATGAGGATTACTAGTAAGTACAAACCTAATACTGCAATATTGGTTGCAATTTAAACAGCTTTTCCTTTTACATTCTTTCGTGAAAATAAAATATTTTCAACCTATATAAAGGCTGCTCTTTGACATGCAAGATAGACAATTTTTTTGAGCACCACTTAAAATTACCTTTCAGCATTTTTCATCTTGTGTGTGGGACTTGTAAGTTGGTGACAGTCTTGGCAGTGCAGGTTAAGGTGTGTACTAGTCAGAGCAAACCCATTCATGAAGCTGAATTTCACAACCAAGGGCGCTGCTCCTTAAAGGGACATAAAACCCAAAGATTTTCTTTCATGATTCTGATAGAACATGCAGCTTTCCAATGTAATTTTATTATCAAATGTTCTTTGTTTTCTTGTTATTCTTTGTTGAAAAGCAGGAAAGTAAGTTGCACCTGTCTGCAGCAGTATATGGCAGCAGTTTTGCAACAATGTTATACATTAGCAAGCGCACTAGATGGCGGCATTATTTACTGTCATGTAGTGCTCTAGACATGTGCATGCTACCTATCTAGATATCTCTTCAACAAAGAATAACGTGAGAACAATGCAAATTTGATACTATAAATGCTTTGATAATTTTTTATTTTATTTTATTCTCTATTTGAATCATAAAAGAAAAATGTTGGGTTTCATGTCCCTTTAACCTCTCCACCCTCCCAAGGCTGGCAGAGTTAAATCATTCCAATCAGGTCCAATGATGATTACCGAGCTCTGCTCTCATGCAATTGGTTGCATGTGTGCAGGGGGCGTGGCTGTATGTACCTTGTCCGTCCGGCATTTCATAAATTGGGGCCTTAGTCTGAGATGTGACCAGAAATTTGTATGTTATGTCATTTGTTATTTCATACAGCCATGAGCCTGCCTCCTAGCTCCTGCGCGTTTGGCTTTAATGAACCCAGACAAATAAGGCCTTTTGCATTGGTTTAAAAAATTATGAATTTGAAGGAAAACAAAAGTAGGTTTTGGACTAGATGAAAAATGTGGATGTTTAGAATAAAATGATGCTTCGTTTATAATAGATCCCCCCTCTCCCGCCACCCACACAATTTCTCTAATTCAATGAAGCCATTACAGTGGTATACATGTGCACTGAAAAGATATCCCATTGTTTATGAGCAATAAAAATCATATTAATTTCACTGTATACCATTTTCATAAGATATGTAAATCTGTTGTTGCTTAAAAATAAAAACAATGCTATAAGGAAATTTTAAACAAAAGGAGAACTAAAGAAAGCAGTATACTAGAACAATCACAGCCTTTTTTGTGTGTTTTTATAACTCTGTGCCCCTATCCTTCTGATGAATCATTATAATTCTTCAATGAAAAAGCTACCCCTATTGATCTTATATTTTCTTTGCAGAGTCAGTTTATTCCTGCAATTTTGTTTTGGCATTTAAATGAAGTGTCTGCAATTATTTGCTAAACCCCCAAGCCTTTATGATCTTTGTTTGAGCTCGACTTATTGGTTTACAGATTAACTTTAGCATTTGCACATGATCATAACAAAAGAGGTACCAGACAGCACTCTGTGGACTTAGCTGATATTTCATTAGTTCCGATCAATACATCCTGTCATTTATTATTTTTAACAGAAATGTCACATACATATTTTTATCTTTCTGTAGAACTACAATTATATTTGTTGATTAGAAAAAAAATACATTAGGAAATAACTTATTTTTAAATTAGATAATATTCTCTGTATAACCCTTTGGCTACCAGCAAGGATAGTTTACTGAAATAGGATTTAAGATAATAACTTCCTAATATTTGTGAAGTTACTTAAAATGATGATAAAGTTTAGCGTCATTTAAACGCTAGGCTGAATCTATAGCATCAATTAACAGGACCTTAATTCATGATTTTGACGTTCAACTGCTCTAAAGCATTCCTTTATTTTAATGCAGCATTCTATTAAAATACCCCTTTTGGCCGCCCAACGGTACTCTAATTGAATAGAATGCTGCATTAAATAAAGGAATGTTTTAGTGCAGTTTAACATCAAAAACATGAATTAAGGTCCTGTTAATTATAGCATTATAGATTCAGCCTAACATTTGAATAATGTTAAATTTTATCATCATTTTAAAAGCTATTTTATTGTAAAAAGTTCATGAAAACCAATAGTCATTTTTAGAATTTTGAAATCTATTAGAAAGATTTTTTAAATGTAACAAGCACTTACTTACTGTTGGTTCCAAGGTCAGTCCAAACAGCATTATCATGAAAGATTATTTTTAATGTGTTTAAAGTGTTATTCTGGTCTAACAGTGTCATTCTGTAACTTGTAAGAGCGTACCATTTTTGCATTTGTGACTCAAATTTACTATATACTGAAAAGGCTGTTACAGTAGAAAAATAGCAGGATTAATTTGTTTGTGGGGCTTAAACACATATGCCTAGATTACAAGTGGAGCAACACATTTTTTCGCTCATGCGCTCAAGGTAAAACATTACCACTCCCAGGTTAACACTGAAATTACAAGTTGAAATTAAAAACATAGGCCTAGATTTAGAGTTCGGCGGTAAAAGGGCTGTTAACGCTCCGCGGGTTTTTTTCTGGCCGCACCATAAATTTAACTCTGGTATCGAGAGTTCAAACAAATGCTGCGTTAGGCTCCAAAAAAGGAGCGTAGAGCATTTTTACCGCAAATGCAACTCTCGATACCAGAGTTGCTTACGGACGCGGCCGGCATCAAAAACGTGCTCGTGCACGATTCTCCCATAGGAAACAATGGGGCTGTTTGAGCTGAAAAAAAACCTAACACCTGCAAAAAAGCAGCGTTCAGCTCCTAACGCAGCCCCATTGTTTCCTATGGGGAAACACCTCCTAAGTCTGCACCTAACACCCTAACATGTACCCCGAGTCTAAACACCCCTAACCTTACACTTATTAACCCCTAATCTGCCGCCCCCGCTATCGCTGACCCCTGCATTACACTTTTAACCCCTAATCTGCCGCTCCGTAAACCGCCGCCACCTACGTTATCCCTATGTACCCCTAATCTGCTGCCCTAACATCGCCGACCCCTATGTTATATTTATTAACCCCTAATCTGCCCCCCACAACGTCGCCGACACCTACCTACACTTATTAACCCCTAATCTGCCGAGCGGACCTGAGCGCTACTATAATAAAGTTATTAACCCCTAATCCGCCTCACTAACCCTATCATAAATAGTATTAACCCCTAATCTGCCCTCCCTAACATCGCCGACACCTACCTTCAATTATTAACCCCTAATCTGCCGACCGGAGCTCACCGCTATTCTAATAAATGTATTAACCCCTAAAGCTAAGTCTAACCCTAACACTAACACCCCCCTAAGTTAAATATAATTTTTATCTAACGAAATAAATTAACTCTTATTAAATAAATAATTCCTATTTAAAGCTAAATACTTACCTGTAAAATACATCCTAATATAGCTACAATATAAATTATAATTATATTATAGCTATTTTAGGATTAATATTTATTTTACAGGCAACTTTGTAATTATTTTAACCAGGTACAATAGCTATTAAATAGTTAAGAACTATTTAATAGTTACCTAGTTAAAATAATTACAAATTTACCTGTAAAATAAATCCTAACCTAAGATATAATTAAACCTAACACTACCCTATCAATAAAATAATTAAATAAACTACCTACAATTACCTACAATTAACCTAACACTACACTATCAATAAATTAATTAAACACAATTGCTACAAATAAATAACATTAAATAAACTATCTAAAGTACAAAAAATAAAAAAGAACTAAGTTACAGAAAATAATAAAATATTTACAAACATAAGAAAAATATTACAACAATTTTAAACTAATTACACCTACTCTAAGCCCCCTAATAAAATAACAAAGCCCCCCAAAATAAAAAATTCCCTACCCTATTCTAAAATACAAATATTACAAGCTCTTTTACCTTACCAGCCCTGAACAGGGCCCTTTGCGGGGCATGCCCCAAGAATTTCAGCTCTTTTGCCTGTAAAAAAAAACATACTATACCCCCCCCCAACATTACAACCCACCACCCACATACCCCTAATCTAACCCAAACCCCCCTTAAATAAACCTAACACTACCCCCCTGATGATCTTCCTACCTTGTCTTCACCATGCCAGGTTCACCGATCCGTCCTGGCTCCAAGATCTTCATCCAACCCAAGCGGGGGCTAGACATCCACTGAAGAAGTCCAGAAGAGGGTCCAAAGTCTTCCTCCTATCCGGCAAGAAGAGGACATCCGGACCGGCAAACATCTTCTCCAAGCGGCATCTTCTATCTTCTTCCATCCGATGACGACCGGCTCCATCTTGAAGACCTCCAGCGCGGATCCATCCTCTTCTTCCGACGACTAGACGACGAATGACGGTTCCTTTAAGGGACGTCATCCAAGATGGCGTCCCTCGAATTCCGATTGGCTGATAGGATTCTATCAGCCAATCGGAATTAAGGTAGGAATTTTCTGATTGGCTGATGGAATCAGCCAATCAGAATATAGTTCAATCCGATTGGCTGATCCAATCAGCCAATCAGATTGAGCTCGCATTCTATTGGCTGATCGGAACAGCCAATAGAATGCGAGCTCAATCTGATTGGCTGATTGGATCAGCCAATCGGATTGAACTATATTCTGATTGGCTGATTCCATCAGCCAATCAGAAAATTCCTACCTTAATTCCGATTGGCTGATAGAATCCTATCAGCCAATCGGAATTCGAGGGACGCCATCTTGGATGACGTCCCTTAAAGGAACCGTCATTCGTCGTCTAGTCGTCGGAAGAAGAGGATGGATCCGCGCTGGAGGTCTTCAAGATGGAGCCGGTCGTCATCGGATGGAAGAAGATAGAAGATGCCGCTTGGAGAAGATGTTTGCCGGTCCGGATGTCCTCTTCTTGCCGGATAGGAGGAAGACTTTGGACCCTCTTCTGGACTTCTTCAGTGGATGTCTAGCCCCCGCTTGGGTTGGATGAAGATCTTGGAGCCAGGACGGATCGGTGAACCTGGCATGGTGAAGACAAGGTAGGAAGATCATCAGGGGGGTAGTGTTAGGTTTATTTAAGGGGGGTTTGGGTTAGATTAGGGGTATGTGGGTGGTGGGTTGTAATGTTGGGGGGGGGGTATAGTATGTTTTTTTTTACAGGCAAAAGAGCTGAAATTCTTGGGGCATGCCCCGCAAAGGGCCCTGTTCAGGGCTGGTAAGGTAAAAGAGCTTGTAATATTTGTATTTTAGAATAGGGTAGGGAATTTTTTATTTTGGGGGGCTTTGTTATTTTATTAGGGGGCTTAGAGTAGGTGTAATTAGTTTAAAATTGTTGTAATATTTTTCTTATGTTTGTAAATATTTTATTATTTTCTGTAACTTAGTTCTTTTTTATTTTTTGTACTTTAGATAGTTTATTTAATGTTATTTATTTGTAGCAATTGTGTTTAATTAATTTATTGATAGTGTAGTGTTAGGTTAATTGTAGGTAATTGTAGGTAGTTTATTTAATTATTTTATTGATAGGGTAGTGTTAGGTTTAATTATATCTTAGGTTAGGATTTATTTTACAGGTAAATTTGTAATTATTTTAACTAGGTAACTATTAAATAGTTCTTAACTATTTAATAGCTATTGTACCTGGTTAAAATAATTACAAAGTTGCCTGTAAAATAAATATTAATCCTAAAATAGCTATAATATAATTATAATTTATATTGTAGCTATATTAGGATGTATTTTACAGGTAAGTATTTAGCTTTAAATAGGAATTATTTATTTAATAAGAGTTAATTTATTTCGTTAGATAAAAATTATATTTAACTTAGGGGGGTGTTAGTGTTAGGGTTAGACTTAGCTTTAGGGGTTAATACATTTATTAGAATAGCGGTGAGCTCCGGTCGGCAGATTAGGGGTTAATAATTGAAGGTAGGTGTCGGCGATGTTAGGGAGGGCAGATTAGGGGTTAATACTATTTATGATAGGGTTAGTGAGGCGGATTAGGGGTTAATAACTTTATTATAGTAGCGCTCAGGTCCGCTCGGCAGATTAGGGGTTAATAAGTGTAGGTAGGTGTCGGCGACGTTGTGGGGGGCAGATTAGGGGTTAATAAATATAACATAGGGGTCGGCGATGTTAGGGGTAGCAGATTAGGGGTACATAGGGATAACGTAGGTGGCGGCGATTTGCGGTCGGAAGATTAGGGGTTAATTATTTTAAGTAGCTTGCGGCGACGTTGTGGGGGGCAAGTTAGGGGTTAATAGATATAATACAGGGGTCGGCGGTGTTAGGGGCAGCAGATTAGGGGTACATAAGTATAACGTAGGTGGCGGTCGGCAGATTAGGGGTTAAAAATTTTAATCGAGTGGCGGCGATGTGGGGGGACCTCGGTTTAGGGGTACATAGGTAGTTTATGGGTGTTAGTGTACTTTAGGGTACAGTAGTTAAGAGCTTTATAAACCGGCGTTAGCCAGAAAGCTCTTAACTCCTGCTATTTTCAGGCGGCTGGAATCTTGTCGTTAGAGCTCTAACGCTCACTGCAGAAACGACTCTAAATACCAGCGTTAGAAAGATCCCATTGAAAAGATAGGCTACGCAAATGGCGTAGGGGGATCTGCGGTATGGAAAAGTCGCGGCTGAAAAGTGAGCGTTAGACCCTTTAATCACTGACTCCAAATACCAGCGGGCGCCCAAAACCAGCGTTAGGAGCCTCTAACGCTGGTTTTGACGGCTACCGCCGAACTCTAAATCTAGGCCTTAGTAAGCGAGGAAAGACTCAGGGGTGATAATGTCAGGACTTCAGCTATCGAGACCATGCTAACTCCCCCTCCCCATAGATTTCTATGGGGTGCACTACAGGAAGACTTTTCTATTTTTCGCTCGCACGCTAACCCGAAACTGCACTAGACAAATAATAATAATAATAATTGAAATTCCTATATTGTTTACTTAAAATGAATTATTCTTCAAGTTTTTAAATATATATTTCTATATGTATGAATATTCTGTTTAATATATATATATATATATATATATATATATATATATATATATATATACTGTATATATATCTGTTTGAATAATATATATATATATATATATATATATATATATATATACACACACACACAGGTCTCAAAATGTCCACTAGCCCACTAGCCATTGGTGAGTGGAAATTTAACGTTGGCGAGTGAAAGTTAGTTAGTGAATGTTGAGTCTGAAGTCTGGTGGCATGTAGTAAGTAGCAAAGTTGGCACATTATATTTGCAGAATGTATATTCCTATTGCAGCACTGCCAAACACACATTTTGGGCTGTGTGCTAAAACTTTTATCTAAAGGGATATTAAATAGCCATGAAAGTGCAAGGATTTGTTATTCCTCTAGGGCTGTAGGGACCCCATTAGTACTTAGACTGTTACTTCTAGGGTACATGGGGCAGAGAGAGAGAGATTGTAGAGGAAAAGTGAAAGTGGAGAAAAAGGTATAATTTAAGAGAAAATGGAGAAAAAAAAGAGTGAAGAGATATGAGAGAGGGGAAAGAAAGAGTGTAAAGAGAAAATATGGCCTGAGAGAGAGGGGAGAGTGTAAAAAGAGAGACTGAAATATATATGTATAGACACACACACACATATATATATATAGATATATTTATGTGTTTATATGTGTAAAGATGTATGTGCACACATACATACATGTATAGACACACACACACACACACATATATATATATATATATATATATATATATATTTATGTGTTTATATGTGTAAAGATGTATGTGCACACATACATACATGTATAGACACACACACACACACATATATATATATCAATGTTGCATATAGATAGATACCTATTCCATTATTGTATTTGTATACAGGGGTATTTAGATCACTGTTTGATTAACTGATATATTGTTTCCCATCAGAGCCTTACCTGCCAGCGCACCCGCACAGTACATTTGTGTATGCTTTGTCTCCATGGTTACGCATGTTTCCTTGGTTACACACAGGACGGCGGCAACGTGATGACGTCACGTGACGCCCACATTGAGCCCGGCAAAAAGCTGTTTAAGGCTGTGTGAGTGGGTGTGCCGCGGTTACACTCTCTGATTGGTCTATCACTTGGGCTGGGTGGGTATTTAAGGTGAGTTTGTGTTTAAGTTTTCACATTTGGTTTTGTACACCATTGACAAAGGCTCGTGTGTGAGCCGAAACGTTTGGTAAACAACTTTGCCAATAAACCGGAGTGTTTTTGAAAAAACCTGTGTGCCTGCTTCATTTGGGTCCTTGCTGCAACACGGAGTCCGTCCGTGGGATCCATAACTGCTTTACTGTTTGTTTCTCCCTAGTGAGAGCACCAGGTAGCTGACATACTCGTGAGTGCCGTTCACCTCTGCTACTTTGTATACATTCTTTTGATACGTGCACCCGTTCTGATACTGTGGGGTGAGACTCCCCCTCTTGAAATTACATATAAGTGACTGTGGATACTTTTCAAAACCGACTTTGCTATTTTGCAACAAGACAACCTTTTTTGATACATTGCATCGGTTGTGACTGAGACGGGTATGGAAACACCACCTACTACTCAAGAAGTGCCCAACATTGAGGATCCTTATAGCAATATAGAGGACTTTGCCTTTACGGGGGCAGATGCGGCTCGCATCCGTTGTGAGGCAGACCTGCAGAAGTTGGAGGAGACAAAAGGTGAGACACCAAACAATATTTATCACAAACTACTACATCTTGAAAAGAAAGAAGTAGACTTTCACCTTCATGCTGTTTACTTATCTAAGTATCATAAATTGAAATTTATTCCCAGGGGATTTCGAGTAAAGAATATCCCCACCCTAGGCAGGAACAACATAGAGTTTTGCAGAAGGTGGTGTGGGATTTTAAGTAAATGTTCACATGATCTGATGTTATTAGTTATTGAGGAGGTAACTAGACTCAAAGCTAATATTAAAAAAGAAATTGACACTGTTAAAGACATCTTATTAACTGTACTCACATCTGACAGTTCTACAGATTGGATCACTAAATTAAGAACACAAGTAGAAAAATACAAACAGGACTTACTAACATTTAAGAACAAAAAATTTGTTACGGTTGAGAACGACTATAGAGAGAAAAAAGTATACAGCTGGTTATTTGGGAAGGACTCTACTTGGGGTGGACGCAGGAGAACACCTTTTAACAAAAACAGATGAATTAATCTCACCACAGTAGACAGTAGTGGGGGGGGACTCCTCAGAAGGTGAAACTCAGAACACTACTAACAGCACTGCAAGTGGGGTACTCACAAGATCTGCACAGAAACCCCCTTTAGCCGTAGGCCTCGAGGCGGCAGCATCAGGAGGGGGCGGGGCAAAACGAAAAAACCAGCCACGACAGAAAAAGACACAATAATTTATAATTTGAGTAAACGACCTCTTACGGGTGACGAAATAAGAATCCTTAATAGAGGATTGTCCTTTGTACCTACTCCCCACTGTGACATTTTTGATTTGATGGTAGACATGGGTAGATTCCAACGGCAGTTGAAGCTTAAAGACTTCTTTAAAGACAAGGAGAATCAGACCCCTAAACAATTTAAAGCTAGTAGCACCTTTGAACCGACTAACACACATTCGTCGATAAAAACATTCCATCATATCTGTACAACCACCCTTACTGAACTACACAAAGATATGCCTCTGCCAAGAGACAACATCACAAGTGCTGAAAGACGGGCAATTAAGTCTCTGTCCACTGACAAAGACATAGTCATAAGGCCAGCGGATAAGGGTGGGGCCACAGTGATACTCGATTATGTACAGTATAGAGGTGAGGCTTTCAAACAACTCCATGACCATAATACCTACCGCAAACTACAATCTAATCCTACCAAAATTTTTAAAAGAGAAATTGATGAATTCTTGGGCTTGGCATACCAAGCTGGGGTAATTGATGATGATGTGTTGGGCTTTCTTTCAGTTGATCATCCAATCTGCCCAATACTATATTTACTGCCCAAAATCCATAAGTCCCTTGAAGATCCCCCTGGCAGACCTATTGTGTCTGCCAGGGGATCATTGATGCAGCCCTTAGCAGAATTCATTGATTTCTACTTACAACCAGTGGTTCAAAACACTCAGTCCCATCTCAGAGATTCCTCTGAACTTATTAAACTACTGAAAGATTTTGACAGTCTGGCCCCTACTGACACTTTAGTTACTATGGACGTAGTAAGTTTATACACGGTGATACCCCATGGGCATGGTATCAACATGGTACGACAAATCCTGATTGACAACCCACTATATACTGGTCCACCTGTGGAATTTCTGCTGCATCTGATGGAGTTCTGCCTGGAGAAAAACTACTTTCGATTTGAAAACGAGTACTTCTTACAAGTTATGGGCACTGCGATGGGGTCAAATATGGCCCCATCGTATGCTAACATTTATATGGCGATGTATAAAAAATACAATATCTTCTCCAGGCAGAACCCCATCAAAATGTATCGCAGATACATTGACGATGTCTTCTTGATTTGGGGTGATACCCCTGAAAAACTTATTGAGTGGGTTGAAGGATTGAACACCCTTAACTCCACGATTAAATTTAAAATGGAACATAATAACAATCAGATTCATTTTCTTGACCTGGAAATTTTCAGGGTAATAACACCTAATGGTGATAAATTGCACACCACCTTGTTCAATAAACCCACCGATAAGAATTCTATACTTCATTACCAGAGTTCCCACCCTAGATTTCAGAGAGATGGTGTTAGCTCCTCACAACTCCTGCGGGTCGTCCGGAACAACACGGATGACTCCCGAAAAGAGAGACAACTTGAAGAAATGTCACAAAAATTTCTGAGCAGAGGATATCCACCTATGCTAATAGATCAACAAAAGAGTGAAGCAACAAAACTCACCCAGAATGACACTATCCCGAAACGGACAGTAACGGAACAACCTAAACGAATTAACTTTGTAACCACTTACACTCCGGGATCAGGGATGCTTCAGAATGTGATAAGGAAGAATTGGATGATGCTCTCCAAGGACACTAGTCTACCTTTTGTGGATGCTCCGGTACCCCGGGTGGTATACAAGCGAGCAAGTAACCTCAGGGATCTACTAGTACTCAGTGATCCCACACACTGCTATGAAAAACAGACATGGCTCACAAGAGGGAAACCAGGATGTTACAAATGTGGCAATTGTGTCACTTGCAATAATCTCATTGCTGGGACATCTTTTCAACACCCCCATAACAACAAAAGATACAAAATAAGACATAGATTGTCCTGTACATCGGAATATGTGGTGTATGCCATTATTTGCCCATGTTCCAAATTCTACATAGGCAAAACAGTGACAGCATTCAAAGAACGTTTGGCTAACCATAAAACAGCAATTCATCAAGCAATAGAAAAAGGACGATCAGAACAACCGGTTGCGTGACATTTTGCAACTGCAGGACACTCTGTTTCCTCGTTGCGAGTGATGCTGATTGATCATGTGCCCCACAACAGACGTGGTGGTGACAGAGGACTGGCACTACTAAGAATGGAATCCCGTTGGATCTTCACATTGGACACAGTTGCCCCTCGAGGCCTGAATGTCAACATATACTTTGGCTGCTGGTATAAACACAAATGAGATGTGAATTATTGGGAGTCATCCAGGACTTCATTTCTACCTACTCCTCTGGCATGATGCAATGTATACCTGCTTGAATATATAGGGGGCTTTAGATTGTTTTCTCGCCCTCATCTGCTACCTCCCCACATGCCTTGATACCATGAGTATAGAGGGCTGTGTTATTAGTTTTTTATACTTTGGGTCTCGGTAGCGCTATTTATCTTATAAGCTACATATTAGGTTTGTCTCAATGTTGCATATAGATAGATACCTATTCCATTATTGTATTTGTATACAGGGGTATTTAGATCACTGTTTGATTAACTGATATATTGTTTCCCATCAGAGCCTTACCCGCCAGCGCACCCGCACAGTACATTTGTGCATGCTTTGTCTCCATGGTTACGCATGTTTCCTTGGTTACACACAGGACGGCGGCAACGTGATGACGTCACGTGACGCCCACATTGAGCCCGGCAAAAAGCTGTTTAAGGCTGTGTGAGTGGGTGTGCCGCGGTTACACTCTCTGATTGGTCTATCACTTGGGCTGGGTGGGTATTTAAGGTGAGTTTGTGTTTAAGTTTTCACATTTGGTTTTGTACACCATTGACAAAGGCTCGTGTGTGAGCCGAAACGTTTGGTAAACAACTTTGCCAATAAACCGGAGTGTTTTTGAAAAAACCTGTGTGCCTGCTTCATTTGGGTCCTTGCTGCAACATGGAGTCCGTCCGTGGGATCCATAACTGCTTTACTATATATATATATATATATATATATATATATATATATATATATATTTAAATATATATACATATATATATATAGGGCTCACAATTTCAAGTCCTAAGATACTAGAGAGGACAAAATGTTACTGGCCACTTCTAATCCCACCCACAGCAAACCCACTACTTCACCCCCTCTTTGCATATGTTTAACCATTGTGAAACATTTTGTAATATAGTTTTATTTTATACCATAACAAATTAAATAATGCTACATACAGTAAAAAATTAACAAAACATTTTTTAATAACTATCATCTCTAACTTCTCGTTTATAACTAGCATTCTCGACTCCCTTCTCTCTTCAGTCTCTCTTTTTACACTCTCCCCTCTCTCTCAGGCCATATTTTCTCTTTACACTCTTTCTTTCCCCTCTCTCATATCTCTTCACTCTTTTTTTTCTCCATTTTCTCTTAAATTATACCTTTTTCTCCACTTTCACTTTTCCTCTACAATCTCTCTCTCTCTGCCCCATGTACCCTAGAAGTAACAGTCTAAGTACTAATGGGGTCCCTACAGCCCTAGAGGAATAACAAATCCTTGCACTTTCATGGCTATTTAATATCCCTTTAGATAAAAGTTTTAGCACACAGCCCAAAATGTGTGTTTGGCAGTGCTGCAATAGGAATATACATTCTGCAAATATAATGTGCCAACTTTGCTACTTACTACATGCCACCAGACTTCAGACTCAACATTCACAAACTAGCTTTCACTCGCCAACGTTAAATTTCCACTCACCAATGGCTATTGGGCTAGTGGACATTTTGAGACCTGTGTGTGTGTGTATATATATATATATATATATATATATATATATATATATATATATATGTGTGTGTGTCTATACATGTATGTATGTGTGCACATACATCTTTACACATATAAACACATAAATATATATGTATACACATAAGTAGAAATGTATACATACACTTATTTAGACTTATTTACATTGGGGCATATCTATCAAGCTCCGTATGGAGCTTGACGCATCGTGTTTCTGTCGAGCCTTCACACTCACCAGAAACACAAGTTATGGAGCAGCGGTCTAAAGAGGTTCAAACCCCTCAATCTCAGCTCCTGTAGCAGCTACAAACCTCCAAGACCCCTCATTTGAAAGAGAATCCCCTGCAGTATCACACAAAAGATCTTTCAAAAATAAAGTAGAAAAACACATGGAGATTTGCTTGAGTATGGCTCATTTATATGTGAAAAAAATCTGGTATGTGTAGAGACCCCTTATAAAGTTTATTTTCTATTAGGGCTCCATGTACTAAGCAGTCAGTGAGCTGCCCGCTAATATATTCATGTCAAAAATTGTGCATGAATACAAAATGGTATGTGCAAAGTAGTCAACTATGTCCAAACCTGCATTTTTAAATTTGCGAGCGTACTTGTCTGCCAATCCTCGATACCACTCTATTTTTCAATGCAAATAGACAGATTTGACAACCAACTCGCAATAGTACTAATGTACTAATACATCTATTTATCTGCTCGCTATATTTTTCACTACCACCTCATTGGATTTTGCCTCGGCACCTTTGAGGTGGCGGGCAAGGTACAAAACAATAGGAAAAGTCAACCGAGATGCCAGTCTAGACCTATATAAAAGGGTGTAAACTCATCATTGTACTTACATTGTTGGGATTTTGAGTTATGGAGCCATATTCTGTATTTATTTCTCATCCGTGTGATGCAAATACTGGCTAGAAGACCGAAAATTGAAGAAAATATTGCAAATTGATTAAGAAGAAAGAGATTTTGTGTCTCTCATGTATTCCTTCCACGGGTTGGTTTGCACGGCCTTTCAGATGAGAGATCATACAAAGATTCCGACTTGATTGTGAATCCATATTACACTTGTATCGAAGATTATTCAGAGTCGATGAAGGCTCGTTCACAGGCTATTCCTGGAATATTGAAACTGTTCGCTGTATTGCATTTTATGCCAACGGGGTTCTTTTAGGCGGTTTCGAGCATCATTATTTGAATAAGTCAATCAGCATTTTCACGTCACTTAAGTAAAGTCATTGAGGCTATAATGATTATTTTCCTCGCTATGTTTGCTTGCCATCTACCCCAGAAGATCTATAAAATCGAATTTTTATAAGATGGATGGGATGCCCAATGTCCTCTTGGCCATCGACTGTACCCATGTTGCAGTAAGACCACTTTGTGCACGTGAGGAGGTTTATCGGAATAGAAAGCATTTCCATTCATTGAATGTTCAGGTGGTCTGTGACCCCAATATGAAGATCATCAGTGTCCGTTCAAATTACCCAGGTTTGTGTCATGACTCATACATCTTAAGGCAGACTGGATTTTATAGAAAGTTTGAGAACAGAGATATTCCCGAAGGATGGCTTCTAGGTAAGCATAAGTGGCATCAAATTTGTCTTTTTTAATTACCTTTAAAATTGTATGGTAATATTTTTAATTTCTTTTTACAATCAAATACAATATAATACAAATTCAAAATCCTAATTTAATCACTTTATGTAATATGCTTCCTTTTCTTATTATATTTGTTGAAATATTTCACTAGGAAAGGTCACTAGCATCAAAGAACCAAGTTTATTATAAATGATTGGATGTTGCATATATAGGGCCTATTATAATTGGCTCTCCCAATGTGTCCAGTTATTAACCAGTTGTATATTTCTGCTTTTTGAAAAAAACGATACTAAGATAATGAAGAAAATTGTATAACATAACAAAAATATTTTAAAAATTATAAAAAAATTATATCATAACTAATGTCAATTATGAAAATTAAATTTTCATTAGATGTAAAATATAATGGTTAAACATATATTTGAATGTTTTATTATATTGGTATGTCATTTATAAAGCAGGTAGTGGTTGTTCTCATAATCAAGGAACATTAAAATTTGAATATATTATATGCTTGTTTATTGTTAAAGATATCAAGTATCAATCAATAATTAAAAAAAAATAAAAAATTATAAACACATTTATTTGTAAGACAGTATATGTATAGAATGCAAATATTTAACCAAAAAAGGTTGTAAAATTAACAATGTATTTTTTAAAACCATCTAAGTTGTTCAAATGTCATTAAATGTGTTGTATAGTTTAATATTATATTGACTAATTTACTAATACTTCAAAAAATATCATTTTTAAATTCTGATTACATTTTTTTTTCCATAATAGGAGATGGAGGGTAGACATGTACAGAATGGCTGTTGACTCCCTATAACAAGCCACAAGGCAGAAAACAAGTTTGTTTCATTGAGGCACATTGATCTACCAGGGGGACAATAGAAAGGACATTAGGTGTTTTGAAAATAAGATTTCACTGTCTCGATCAATCTGGCGGGGCAATGCAGTATGCACCAGAGAAAGTTGCTAAAAGTATATTGGTTTGCTGCATACTACATAATATAGCAATTTAGAGAGGATGCAGTTAGAGGAAGACATCCCCACACCTACTGATGATTGGACAGAAGAATTATGTAGAGAGCAACCTAATAGGCATGGTGTCTGACCAATATTTTGATGACTAAATAATCATTAAAAAATCTTCTTTCATATTTATTTACTATTTTTTTTTTCTTATTTTAAATAATAAAAAATTATATTCTAGAAAATATTGAAGAAAAAATAATCATGGTTCTCATCTGCAGACATAATAATTGACAAGTCCCGTTATACAACAACAACCAATTAAAGGAACAGGAAGCCCCACATTTTTCTTTCATGATTTGGATAGAACATACAACTTTAAAAAAATTACTTCCATTATCAAATTTGCATCATTTTCTTTTTATCCTTTCCTGAAGGAACAGCATTGCACTACTGGCAGCAAGATGAACACATCTAGTTAGCCAATCACAAAAGACAAATGTATGCATGCACCAATTAGCAGCAGCTCCCACTAGTATAGGATACGTGCGTATACTTTTTCAACAAGAGAGACCAAGAGAACAAAGCACATTTGAAAATAGAAGTGAATTTAAAAGTGTCTTAAAATTACATGCTCTATCGGAATCATGCAAGTTTAATTTAGACTTTCCTATCCCTTTAATATGTAACTGATGTTCCATTGAACCAAAAGGCATACTATAGCTATATTAATAATTTTTTGGTTACATAAAAATGGTACAAATATAAACAAAAATATATGATTTTATTGAAAAGGGAAGACATAACAATGGTCTGGGTAAACATCCTTCTAAACTTCAACATTAATGTGATTGGGTTTAGGTATACAACTGGCTATTCTATCTGTGGTTCTCTAATATGGTTGTTTGCTGTTACAAGTTTAGATAAAAATATTTTTTTTAGAGAGAGAAAGAAAGATAAAGATACAAAGATATAGATATAAAAAGAGAGATATTGAGAGACATATAAAAAAAGTGAGAGATATAAATTATCATAGATAGAGACAGAGAGAGATAGAAAAATTAATATGGATCTTGATAAACTGACAGAGAATTAAAATTCTCTTATAATGGATATAGACAGAAATATCTAAATAGATTGGTAAAATAAATAATTAAAAAGAGAGATAGAGAGAGAGATGGATGAAGACTTCTCGCCGCCTGGATGAGGACTTCGCCGCCTGGATGAAGATCGTTCAAGCGGGACTTCAAAAACTGTAAGTTGATCTTCGGGGGTTAGTGATAGTTTTTTTAAGGGTTTTTGGGTGTTTTTTTTTTTTAGTTTAGGGTTTGGGCTTTTCGTAAACAAGCTAAATGCCCTTTTAAGGGCAATGCCCATACAAATGCCCTTTTCAGGGCATAGGGTTGCTTAGGTTTTTGTTAGCGTTAGGTTTTTTTTATTTTGTAGGGTTGGTTGGGTGGTGGGTTTTACTGTTGGGGGGTCTTTGTATTTTTTTTACAGGTAAAAGAGCTGTTTAACTTAGTCTTTTTTATTTTTTGTAATTAGATACTTTGTAATTTTTAGAGTAGTGTTAGGATTTTTTTAATGTATAATATAGTTTATTTAATTGGTAGTTAGTTTAATTTTTGTTTAATAGCTATATTAGTTTAATTGTTAGTTTAAACTTACGCCTAGATTTAGAGTTTTGCGGCCAAAGAGGTGCGTTAGCTACGCTTCTTTTTTTTCTAGCGCTGCTTCTAAACAACGCTGGTATTTAGAGTTCTCTGAAGGGCTGCGTTAGGCTCCAAAAGGGAGCGTAAAGGCATATTTTCCGCCATTTCAACTCTCAATACCAGCGTTGCTTATGGTAGCGGCTAGCTGGAAAAATGTGCTCGTGCACGATTCCCCCATAGGAAACAATGGGGCAGTTTGGGCTGAAAAAAACCTAACACCTGCAAAAAAGCAGCAGATCTCCCTCCGCTTGGATGAAGATGTCTGCCGGTCCGGATGTCCTCTTCTGCCCGGATAGGATGAAGACTTCTGTCGGTTTGGATGTCCTCTTCTGCCCCATTGGATGAAGACTTCGGCCCGGTTGGTTGAAGACGACTCAAGGTATGGAGATCTTCAGGGGGGTAGTGTTAGGTTTATTTTAGGGGGGTTTGGGTTAAAGTAGGGGTATGTGGGTGGTGGGTTGTAATGTTGGGGGGTGGTATTGTGTTTTTTTTTACAGGCAAAAGAGCTGATTACTTTGGGGCATGCCCCGCAAAAAGCCCTTTTAAGGGCTGGTAAAAGAGCTGGTTACTTTTTAATTTAGAATAGGGTAGGGACCTTTATTATTTTGGGGGGCTTTTTTATTTTATTAGGGGGCTTAGAGTGTAATTAGCCTAATATTCTTGTAATCTTTTTTTATTTTTTTGTAATTTAGTGTTTGTTTTTTTTGTAATTTAGTTTAGTTTATTTAATTGCATTTAATTGTAGGTACTTGTAGTTAATTTATTTATTTTATTTATTGATAGTGTAGTGTTAGGTTTAATTGTAACTTAGGTTAGGATTTATTTTACAGGTAATTTGGTAATTATTTTAACTAGGTAGCTATTAAATAGTTAATAACTATTTAATAGCTATTGTACCTAGTTAAAATAAATACAAAGTTGCCTGTAAAATAAAATTAAACCCTAAAATAGCTACAATATAATTATTCGTTATATTGTAGCTATATTAGGGTTTATTTTACAGGTAAGTATTTAGCTTTAAATAGGAATACTTTAGTTAATAAGATTTAATTTATTTTGTTAGATTAAAATTATATTTAATTTAGGGGGGTGTTAGGGTTAGACTTAGCTTTAGGGGTTAATACATTTATTATAGTAGCGGCGAGGTCCGGTCGGCAGATTAGGGGTTAATACTTGAAGTTAGGTGGCGGCGATGTTAGGGAGGGCAGATTAGGGGTTAATACTATTTATTAGAGGGTTTGCGAGGTGGTAGTGCTGTGGTTTAGGGGTTAATACATTTATTAGAGTAGCGGCGAGGTCCGGTCGGCAGATTAGGGGTTAATAAGTGTAGGTAGGTAGCGGTGACATTGGGGGGCAGATTAGGGGTTAATAAATATTATGTAGGTGTCGGCGATGTTAGGGGCAGCAGATTAGGGGTTCATAGGGATAATGAAGGTAGCGGCGGTGTGCGGTCGGCAGATTAGGGGTTAAAAATATTTATTATAGTGGCGGCGATGTGGGGGGACCTTGGTTTAGGGGTACATAGGTAATTTATGGGTGTTAGTGTACTTTAGAGCACAGTAGTTAAGAGCTTTATAAACCGGCGTTACCCAGAAAGCTCTTAACTACTGACGTTTTTTTTACGGCTGGAGTCTTGTTGGTAGAGGGTCTACTGCTCACTTCAGCCAAGACTCTAAATACCGGCGTTAGGAAGATCCCATTGAAAAGATAGGATACGCAATTGGCGTAAGGGGATCTGCGGTATGGAAAAGTTGCGGCTTGAAAGTGAACGTTAGACCCTTACCTACACGACTCTAAATACCAGCGGGCGGCCAAAAGCAGCGTTAGGACCCCTTAACGCTGCTTTTGACTGCTACCGCAGAACTCTAAATCTAGGCGTGTGTTTTTTTAAATTGATAGGTAAGTTTTAATTTAAGATAGGGAAATTGTAATTTTAATATAAAGTTAGGGGGGCATTAGGTTTAGGGGTTACTAATTTAAATTAGTTTATTGTGATGTGGGGGCTTTCGGTTTAGGGGTTAATAGGTTTATTTAGTATATTTTGTTGTGGGGGCTTTCAATTTAGGGGTTAATAGGTTTATTATAGTGGGGGTGGAATTAGGGTTAATAGCTTTAGTATAGTGGGGGAGGACGTGGGCGGATGGCAGATTAGGGGTTAATAATATTTAATTAGTGTTTGCGATGCAGGAGTGGTGGTGATGTCGGGGAGCGACAGATTAGGAGTTAATAAATTTAATATAGTATTTGCGATGCAGGATGGCAGTTTAGGGGTTAATACAGTGTTTTTCAATCTGTGTGTCGTGACACATTAGTGTGTCGGCAGTAGTGTGTAGGTGTGTCCCTGCTTCAGCACAATTTTTTTATTTATTTTTACGTTTTGGTTTCCGACATTCCGCCTGCCGGCTACTCATATCATGGTTGACACGTGACTGATACCTAGTGGGTCACAGATCATCTTAACCTATTGGTGCAGCTCAGTGGAAACTGAAACTATTCCCATTGGCGGCTTTGGCGGCATATTGGCTCCTGACTGCAGTCTAGTCTCCTTAATCTGCTCGTGACTGCATGTGTAGTCAGTGAGTGGGACAGCAGTGTGTTTGCAGCGCGGGCAGTAGTCAGTCAGACTCGCAGAGCTCTGAGTGCGTCAGCTTAAAGGCTGAGCTAAAGTCAGAAGTCAAAGTGTTTTATTTTGCAGCTAGCTCCTAGAAGTGCATTGCTGCTCCTGCTCTTGATATATGAATAGGAAGTGGAAGCTTAAAAAATGCAAGTTAGTTTAACCTCCTTTTTGCTAGTACAACTGAATTACTGTGTCACGAAATAATGTAGGTCTAAAAAGTGTGTCGCCAACATGAAAAGTTTGGAAAGCTCTGGGTTAATAGGTAGTTTATGGGTGTTTTGTGTACTTTGGGACAGTTTAGTTATGAGTTTTATGTAACAGTTTTGTAGCGTAAAACTCATAACTACTGCTTTTAGATTGTGAAATGGATCTTCTCGGTACAGACTGGAATGCAAGCTTTTTAGCCTCACTGCAAAACTTGCAATGGCTGCGCTTTGGAAGTCCCATGAAAAAAACGTAATTTTTACGAGTCCGGGAATGACGTTGCATTACAGGCTAAAAGGCTTGCGGTACAGCTATACCAACAAGACTTGTAATGACTGTGGTGCTGTTTTTTCAGCGTTGAAACCCAAACGCAAAACTTGTAATCTAGGTGATTATCTGCTATGTAATAATAATATATTGTCTGTGTGACATAACAGTATTGTCTAGAGCTTCTATAGCAATAATCAATACTGTTAGTTGTATTCAATACCATGTCAAATGCTGGTGTCTATTTAAACATGTCTCATTCAATTAGACGGTTAAGTAAACCTATTGTTTATTTATTTACTTTTTATTATTTTTTTCGAAGCATAGCATGACTATCTTTCTGCTAATAAGTATAAATAATGATTACACACACATGTGGCAATGGAAAATAAGATAACATATTTATTTAAAGTTTAACAATTTTATAAAAATAAATTTAGATATTGTAACTTTGAAACCGTACAGTAACCGAATAAATTGTAATTTATATACACAGATTTATCACTTATCAAAAACCTAACAATATTTTAACAATAATCATTCTATTTACATTTAAAGACAATTAAAAAGATTTGGCTTATATACAGTTATTTATCATTGACAACGTACTTATATTAATGTTTTTTTTAATTTAAATTATTTTAAATACAAATTTGTTACAAAAAAAGCCTTAACCAAAACCAGAAATTACAATATCTAAATATATATATATATATATATATATCGCGATCATAAGACTAATTGATTTACGGAAAAGATTAATGATGTCAGCGTCAATCATGTCACGTCCAAAACCTTTTGGTGCTGGGGAATTGGTAATTTTATTTTATGGAATGGATACATATTTTCCTAAATGTATTGGGGGTGTAAGGGGTGTCACACATGAACGATGTGACAAAATTATATATGAGATGCTTAGAAGAATGCGTAGGATTTTGAAAATTAAAAGAACAAGATGTCAATGTCTCTGTAAATATAGTGACTTGAAGAGAAGGGAACCGAAGTACTACAAGTCAATTAGAAGATTGTTAAGGACCTGTAAGTATTAAATATATATATATATATATATATATATATATACTATCCCAAAAAGATCAAGTACATCAAACAGTTCTTTCCAGCAGCCAGGGTACACTTTAAAATGTATCCAAAAGTCCAGCAAAAAAAAAGGCACTCGCTGTATACATAAAATTTAACTTTTAATAAATATGCAAAAATTTAAAAAGACATAACGTTTCGGTGTTTACAAAACACCTTTGTCAAATGTCAGCAATACATAAATTTCCTAGTATCCCAAAACTCACCTACCATACCCAAATATATGTCTCCTTATATACCTACAAACAAACTAACCTATTTGCGCTCCTGTATGCGATACACCACTCACGTGATGACGTAGTGACGTCACCACGCTACGTGCCCCTGTGTTGTGACTCTAACCAATCACGCTATGGCCGTTTGCCATAGAAACATAGATACAATGCTGTCTTTCCCTGTATGAAAACTGACTTGCGATCCACGATCAGTGGCAGCGCTGTGTAAACATACATGTCTACCCTGATCCCACATAGTATGGCACCCAGGTACTGTTATGGAAAGGCAGCAAGCTACGTTACAATCAGTTGTGATGGGGACCAAAATACTGCATCCCCTTAGCAATGTAAGAGCTGGCTCCTGATCTACAGTCAATAAAATTATTGTGCGGACATAACTGTCAACATTAATCACACAAGTGTCAAACATAGTATAAGCCTCCGGCATTATCAAATATCAACACAGGGTACTGATCAAAACACAGCAGCGCAAATAGAAATAAAAAACATTTTAACTCAGTGATAAATACAATTCAAAATTAAAACCAGTAAGTCATTAATGGACAGCAGTGATATGGAAAATTACCTACTTATGTATTCAACAATTTATAGTTATCATATAAGTATACACTTGGATGATGAGCTAAATTAAACTTAACCCTGTATACAGAGGTGAAATCCCCCTTCATATCTCTTTGAGTATGCATAGAAACCCGTGGGTACCCACTAGGATGAAGATCCATGTGAATAATCTCAGGTGACAGTGCATATAGCAATTGCTGGTAGATTCCAATGTGGTATTATTTAGTATAGAATGGTCCGAAGTCAAGGACAGTTTTTAGTCCTTTAGGAACCAATGTGTCCAGCATGTGAATCCATTTTGTTTCCACTTGTAACAGCCTTGTGTCCCTATCACCACCTCTCCTCAGTGGCGGCACGTGGTCAATCACCATTGACCTAAGGCTGGATAGGCTGTAGTTATGTTCAGCAAAATGCCGGGCAACAGGTTGCTCCAAATCCCCCTGTCTCAATGCTTCACGTATTGCGCAGCGATGGTTCGCCATTCGGTCTCTGAAACTCGTTATTGTTTTGCCAATATAAACCAAAGAGCACGGACAGATTAACATATAAATAACATATGTGCTTGTGCATGTTAATCTGTATCGGATGGTATATTGCTTGTTGGTATGCGGGTGTTGGAACGTCTGGCCCTTCAACATGGTGTTGCATGTGATACAACTTCCACATGTGTAGCATCCCTGTTTGGACATCTTCAGCCAGGTATCCTTCTGGTAGCATTTGACCGGATCAGTCTTCACCAGTAAATCCCTCAGGTTCTCCACCCTGCAATAGACCATCCTAGGTGGCTGCATCCTCTGGAATGGGAGAGTTGGATCAGTTCCCAAGATTGGCCAATGTTGCTGCGCCGATTTCTTAAGCATACTGCTAGTCAGGGTATATGTGGTCACAAAGTTCAGCTGTTCCGTTTCCAAGCTGGTTTTTACATGTCCCCTCCTGTTGGGGTCCTGCATTAATTCGTCCTTGATCTTATGGACCATTCTCTTGTCATAGCCTCTCGCCACCAATTTTTCTTCCATAGCTGTCAGCTGTTCAATCATGGTGGGTACCTCACTGTTATTGCGAATAACCCGCATAAGTTGAGAGGTGACAATCCCTGTTTTCTGATGACTGGGGTGGAAGCTCCTAGCCTCTAACAGAGAGTTGCGGTCAGTTGGCTTTGTATATAGCGAAGTGCCAAAGGAGCATCCATCATCAGTCATGATCTTATAAATGTTAAGATCTAGAAAGTGTACAGCTTCCTCACTATACTCTAATTTGAAGCGTATGGGACAATCCATGGTGTTCAAACATGTCACCCACTTTTCAAGCTCTTCTTGAAAAGCGGTTATGTTGCCCGGCATTTTGCTGAACATAACCACAGCCTATCCAGCCTTAAGTCAATGGTGATTGACCACGTGCCGCCACTGAGGAGAGGTGGTGATAGGGACACAAGGCTGTTACAAGTGGAAACAAAATGGATTCACATGCTGGACACATTGGTTCCTAAAGGACCTAAAGGACCACATTGGAATCTACCAGCAATTGTTAAATGCACTGTCACCCTTGATTATTCACATGGATCTTCATCCTAGTGGGTACCCACGGGTTTCTATGCATACTCAAAGAGATATGAAGGGGGATTTCACCTCTTTATACAGGGTTAAGTTTAATTTAGCTCATCATCCAAGTGCATACTTATATGATAACTATAAATTGTTGAATACATAAGTAGGTAATTTTCCATATCACTGCTGTCCATTAATGACTTACTGGTTTTAATTTTGAATTGTATTTATCACTGAGTAAAAATGTTTTTTATTTCCATTTGCGCTGCTGTGTTTTGATCAGTACCCTGTGTTGATATTTGATAATGCCGGAGGCTTATACTATGTTTGACACTTGTGTGATTAATGTTTACAGTTATGTCCGCACAATAATTTTATTGACTGTAGATCAGGAGCCAGCTCTTACATTGCTAAAGGGATGCGGTATGTTGGTCCCCATCACAACTGATTGTAACGTAGCTTGCTGCCTTTCCATAACAGTACCTGGGTGCCATACTATGTGGGATCAGGGTAGACATGTATGTTTACACAGCGCTGTCACTGATCGTGGATCGCAAGTCAGTTTTCATACAGGGAAAGACGGCATTGTATCTACGTTTCTATGGCAACTGGCCATAGCGTGATTGGTTAGAGTTACAACACAGGGGCACGTAGCGTGGTGACGTCACTACGTCACCACGTGAGTGGTGTATCGCATACAGGAGCGCAAATAGGTTAGTTTGTTTGTAGGTATATAAGGAGACGTATATTTGGGTATGGTAGGTGAGTTTTGGGATACTAGGAAATTTATGTATTGCTGACATTTGACAAAGGTGTTTTGTAAACACCGAAACGTTATGTCTTTTTAAATTTTTGCATATTTATTAAAAGGTAAATTTTATGTATACAGTGAGTGCCTTTTCTGCTGGACTTTTATATATATATATATATATATATATATATATATATATATATATATATATATATAGTTTTTTAAATTAAACACAATAATGTATTGTAATATGAACTGCGTCATCAGTGGTTATGATAGAGCATGCAATTTTAAGCAACTTTCCAATTTATCCTGTTATCAATTTTTATTTGCTCTCTAGCTATCTTTATTTGAAAAATAATGAATCTAAGTCAAGGAGCAAGACAAATTTTGTTTCAGCACTCTGGACAGCACTTGTTTATTGGTGGGTGCCTTTAGCCACCAATCAGCAAGCACAACCTAGGGTGTGAACCAAAAATGGGATGTCTTCTAAACTTACATTATTGCTTTTCAAATAAAGATAGCAAGTTAATGAATAGCAATTGATAATAGGCGTAAATTAGAAAGTAGCTTAAAACTGCATGCTCTATGTGAATCATGAAATAAAAAATGTGTGTTCAGTGTCCCTTTAATGTAAATTGGATTTACACTATTGAAATAATAAAATTTTATATAACTCTAAATATTAATTTATACAACATTATTATATAAGAATACAAGCATGCAGAACAATCAGCTAGATTACGAGTTCGGCCTTATGAGTGAAAAAGCAGCATTATGCTTCATAACGCTGCTATTTCCCTTACACCAGTATTACAAGTCTTACAGGTATAGCTGTACCGCACACCTTTTTGGCCGTCACGCAACGTCAGTACCGCACTTTTTAAAAAGTCATTTTTTAATGGGACTTCCATAGCGCCGGTATTACGAGTTTGCCTGGGAGGCCAAAAAGTGAGCGGTACACTCTATAACCACAAGATCCGTACCGCCATCTAAAGTCAGCAATTATGAGTTTTACGCTACAAAGTTGTAAGATAAAACTCATTACTAAACTGCTACAAAGTACACTAAACACCCATAAACTACCTATTAACCCTTAAACCGAGGCCCTCCCGCATCGCAAACACTATATTAAATGTATTAACCCCTAATCTGCCGCTCCAGAGCTCGCCGCCACTATTAAAATGTATTAACCCCTATTCCGTTTCTCCCCAACATCGTCGCCATTATAATAAACCTATTAACCCCTAAACCGCCACCCTCCCGCATCGCAAACACTATTTAAATATTATTAACCCCTAATATGCAGTCCGACCACACCGCCACGATAATAAACCTATTAACCACTAAACCGCAAGCCCCCCACAACAAAATATACTAAAATTAATTATTAACCCCTAAACCTCTGACCTCCCACATCACTAAATATATTAACCCCTAATCCTAAACCTAACATAACCATAACCCTAACGTAACCCTAAGCCTAACTCCCCCTAACTTAAATATAATTAAAAATAAAACTAAATAAACCTTACAATTATTAACTAAATAATTCCTATTTAAAACTAAATACAAACTTACCTAATAGTTATATTGTAGCTATTGTAGCTTATACAATAGTTATATTGTAGCTATCTTAGGTTTTATTTTTATTTCACAGGTACGTTTGTATTTATTTTAACTAGGTAGACTAGTTAGACTAGTTAGTAAATAGTTATTAACTACCTAGCTACCTAGTTAGCTACCTAGTAAAAATAAATACAAAGTTACCAGTAAAATAAAACCTAACCTGCCTTACACTAAAAACTAACATTACAATAAAATAAATTATTTTATTATTAAAATACAATTTTCTAACTTTTCTAACACTAAATTACAAAAAATAAAAAACAAAATTATCAAAAATAAAAAGTAATTACTCCTAATCTAATAGCCCTATCATAATAAAAAAGCCCCCCAAGATAAAAAAAAAACCCTAGCCTACACTAAACTACCAATGGCCCTTAAAAGGCATCAGCTCTTTTACCTGTAAAAAAAAATACAAACACCCAACAACAGTAAAACCCACCACCCACCCAACCAAACCCCCCAAATAAAAAACTAAAAACCTATATCTAAATAAACCTAAACTAAACATTGCCCTGAAAAGGGCATTTGGATGGGCTTTGCCCTTAAAAGGGCATTTAGCTCTTTTACATTGCCCAAAACCCTAACCTAAAAAACCCCACCAAAAAAAACCTTATAAAAACCTAACACTAACCCCCGATGATCCACTTACAGTTATCAAAGTCCGGACATCCATCCTCATCCAGCCGGCGAAGTCCTCATCCAAGTGTAAAGAAGTCTTCATCCAGGCGGCATCTTCTATCTTCATCCATCCGGCACAGAACGGGTCCATCTTCAAGACATCCGGCGCGGAGCATCCTCTTCTTACGGTGCCGCTGTAAACTGAAGGTCCCCTTTAAGTGACTTCATCAAAGATGGCGTCCCTTGAATTCTTATTGGCTTAAAGATTTATATCAGCCAATAGGCAGTAAAGGTGAAAAAATCCTATTGGCTGTTGCAATCAGCCAATAGGATTGGCTGTATAATGTGATGAACCAAATATTGGCTGTCTAATTAGATTAGATGCAATATTTTTCAAATATAGATAAAAAGATAATTATGATAAATTTAAAGTTTTATTCATTTCGTAATATACTTAAAATTGAAAGCTCTATCTAAATCACTAAAGAAAAAAAAATATGTTTAGTATCACTTTAAAGTTCAAAAAGCAAAGAACAATAAAACATTTAAAAAAAATTATATTCTGCAAAGATTATATTTTTTGCTATCAATAAATTAACTAATGCTAGACAAAAAATATTATCGTCTAGATTTAGAGTTCTGCGTTAGCCGTCCAAACCAGCGTTAGGGGGTCCTAACGCTGGTTTTTACCACCCGCTGGTATTTAGAGTCAGTCAGGAAAGGGTCTAACGCTCCCTTTCCAGCCGCGACTTTTCCATACCGCAGATCCCCTTACGTCAATTGTGTATCCCATTTTTTTAATGGGATCTTTCTAACGCTGGTATTTAGAGTCTTGGCTGAAGTGAGCGTTAGAACTCTAAAGACAAGACTCCAGCCGCAGAAAAAAGTCAGGAGTTAAGAGCTTTCTGGGCTAACGCCGGTTCATAAAGCTCTTAACTACTGTTCTCTAAAGTACACTAACACCCATAAACTACCTATGTACCCCTAAACCAAGGTCCCCCCACATCGCCGCCACGCTAATAAATTTTTTTAACCCCTAATCTGCCGACCGCACACCGCCGCAACCTACATTATCCCTATGTACCACTAATCTGCTGCCCCTAACATCGCCGGCACCTACATAATATTTATTAACCCCTAATCTGCCCACCCAACGTCGCCGCTACCTTACCTACACTTATTAACCCCTAATCTGCCGACCGGACCTCGCCGCTACTCTAATAAATGTATTAACCCCTAAACCTAAGTGTATCCACAGAGGATGAACTGTGTGCGACAGTTGACGTTGACCTTATAAATTGACCATAAGCAGTACTTGTTGAGGGTCTAGAAACAGCTGTTGATGATCGTGATGTATAGGATGTCGGTGTTTCATCAGTACTCTTCCCGGGCTGTGGTTGTGGTGGAGCTGTACCTGGAAAAATAATATTAAAATAGTCTTGTTAGTAATCCACTTAAAGTGACTGTATAGTCTTGTTAGTAATCCACTTAAAGTGAACATATTTTTTTTATCTTAAAAAGTTAGATAGTACCTTTATCTACCATTCCACAGTTTTGCATAACCAACACTTATATTTATATAGCTTTTAACTCTGTGATTACCTTGGATCTAAGCATCTTCTGAAAGCACCATTATCACATGTAATTGTATTTATTGTCTAACAATGTTTAGACAATATTTATTGTGATCACAATGTTATCTATATGGCTCACATTAACTAGGTCTCCCCTATATTGCAAAGCAAATAAAAAAGAAAGTGATAACATGCGGCCTTCAATTGCTTATAAATTATCATATAAGACTTCCTTGGTTTTAGCTTTCAAATAACAATACCAAGAAAACAAAGCAAAATTGTTGATAAAAGTAAATTTGAAAGTTTATTCAAATTGCATGCCCTATTTGAAACATTAGCGCCGAGATTACGAGTTTGGCGTTAACAGGGGTGCGTTGCTAACAAGGGGTTTTTCTCTGCCGCTCCCTTAAGCCAACCCTGGTATTACAAGTTTTTTTAAACCTGGCGTTAGCCGCAAAAAGGTGAGCGTAGAGCAAAATTTAGCTCCACATCTCACCTCAATACCAGCGTTGCTTACGGTAGCGGTAAGCTGGCTAAACGAGCTTGTGCACGATTTCCCTATAGGAAACAATGGGGCTGAGCTTGCTGGAAAAAAACCTAACACCTGCAAAAAAGCAGCGTCCAGCTTCTAACGCAGCCCCATTGTTTCCTATGAGAAAATAAAAAAGATGTCTGTACCTAACAGCCTAACATGAACCCCGAGTCTAAACACCCCTAATATTACAATTATTAACCCCTAATCTGCCACCCCCGACATCGTCGCCACCTGCATTATACTATTAACCTATATTCTGCCGCTCCAGACACCGCCGCCACCTACATTATACTTACGAACCCCTAATCTGCTGCCCCCAACATCGCCGACACCTACATTATAGTTATTAACCCCTAATCTGCCCCCCCCAATGTCGCCGCAACTATATTAAATGAATTAACCCCTAATCTGCCACCGCCACTATAATAAATTTATTAACCCCTAAACCTAAGTCTAACCATAACCCTAACACCCCCTTAACTTAAATATAATTTAAATACATCTAAATAAATTTACTATAATTAATTAAATGATTCCTATTTAAAACTAAATACTTACCGATAAAATAAACCCTAAGATAGCTACAATATAACTAATAGTTACATTGTAGCCATCTTAGGATTTATATTTATTTTACAGGCAACTTTGTATTTATTTTAACTAGGTACAATAGTTATTAAATAGTTATTAACTATTTAATAACTACCTAGCTAAAATAACTACAAAATTACCTGTAAAATAAATCCTAACCTAAGTTACAATTACACCTAACACTACACTATCATTAAATAAATTAACTAAACTACCTACTAGATGTGCGATTCATTTCGGATCGATTCAGAAATTCGGCAAATTCGGCGATTCGGATCGAACCGAATTTCCGAATTAAAATACTGCTAAATTACCGAATAAATCCGAATTACTTCGGATTTATTCGGTAAATTCGGATGGCCATGGATTATACTAGTATTGTACAGTATAAATCTAATCCCACCTAACACTTAACGAAATTCCAAACCGAACCGAATCCAGCCGAATTTAGTACATAATACTAGTCTAATCCCACCTAACACTTACCGAAATTCTGAATTTCCTAACCGAATTGAACCGAATCCAGCCGAATTTATTCTAATCCGAATGAATCCGAAACAAAGCCGAACCGAATTTATTCTAATCCGAATGAATCCGAAACAAATCCGAACCGAATTGATTCAAATTTTTCCGAATTCGAATCGCTCCGAACCGAAATTCAAAAAAATCTGAATCGATCCGAACCAAATCATGCACATGTCTACTACCTACAATTAAATTCAATAAAATCAATTACAAAAAAACACAAACACTAAATTTCAGAAAATAAAAAAAGAATACAATAATTTTAAACTAATTACACCTAATCTAATCCCCCTAATAAAATAAAAAAAGCCCCCCAAAATAATACAATTTCCCTACCCTATACTAAATTACAAATAGCCCTTTAAAAGGACCTTTTGCGGGGCATTGCCCCAAAGTAATCAACTCTTTTACCTGTAAAAGAAAAATACAATACCCCCCCAACATTAAAAACCACCACCCACACACCCCTACTCTAAAACCCACCCAATCCCCCCTTAAAAAAACCTAACTCTAACCCCCTGAAGATCTCCCTACCTTGAGCCGTCTTCACCCAGCCGGGCACAAGTGGTCCTCCAGAGGGTCCGAAATCTTCATCTGATCGGGGCAGAAGAGGTCCTCCAGACAGCAGAAGGCTTCATCCAAGCTGCATCTTCTATCTTCATCCTTCCAGAGCGGAGCGATCCTCTTCAAACGATGTCCTAACGGAGAATGAAGGTTCCTTTAAATGACGTCATCCAAGATGGCGTCCCTTGAATTCCGATTGGCTGATAGGATTTTATCAGCCAATCGGAATTAAGGTAGGAAAAATCCTATTGGCTGATTACAAGAATTGGGGTCGCATTCTATTAGCTGATTGGAACAGCCAATAGAATGCGAGGTCAATTCTATTCCTATCAGCCATTCGAAATTTGAGGGACGCCATCTTGGATGACGTCATTTAAAGGAACCTTCATTCAGTGTTAGGACATCGGAAGAAGAGGATGGCTCCGCGTCGGCTGGATTCAATATGGCTCCGCTCCGCTACGGTTGATTGAAGATAGAAGATGCCGCTTGGATGAAGACATCTGCCTCTTGGAGGACCTCTTCTGCCCGGATTCGATGAAGACTTCTGGACGGATCGGATGACCGCTTGTGCCCGGCTGGGTGAAGACGGCTCAAGGTAGGGTGATCTTCAAGGGGGTAGTGTTAGGTTTTTTTAACCCCTTTAGGACCAAGGACGTACGCCACATGTCCTCAAAAAAAATACAGTTAATGACCGAGGACGTGTGGCGTACGTCCTTGGTCTGGAAAGCAGCTGGAAGCGATCCTGCTCGCTTCCAGCTGCTTTCCGGTTATTGCAGTGATGCCTCGATATGGAGGCATCCTGCAATAACCCCCCTTGGCCATCCGATGCAGAGAGAGCCACTCTGTGGCCCTCTCTGCACCGGACATCGGTGGCCGGTATCGTTGGTGGGTGGGAGCAAGTCTGGGAGGCGGGTGGGCGGCCATCGATGTGCCCAGTGGAGTGGAGGGGGGCGGGATCGGGGGCGGGAGGGGCGGGAGCGCGCACGGGAGCGCGCACGGGAGCGCGCACGGGAGCGCGCGCGTGCACGGGGGGGCGGCGGGCGGGCGCGTGCACGGGGCGGGAGCGGGAGGGAACCGCTACACTACAGAAAAATAAATTTTCAAAAGTACAACAAAATAAGTTTTTGAAAGCTGTAAATAAACAGCTAAGAGATATGGAAGGGGTGGGGGGTTGATCTTGGGGGGGGGGAAGCTACACTACAGAAAAGGGTTTTTTTTTTTTAAAAAGGCACATTTTTTCACTAAACTGGGTACTGGCAGACAGCTGCCAGTACCCAAGATGGCGCCCATTAAGGCAGAGGGGGAGGGTTAGAGAGCTCTTTGGTGGGGGATCAGTAAGGCTGGGGGCTAAGGGGGGATCCTACACAGCAGCATATGTAAATATGCTAAAAAAAAACACAAAAAAAGCCCAAATATAGCTTTTATTTTAGTACTGGCAGAGTTTCTGCCAGTACTTAAGATGGCGGGGACAATTGGGGGGTGGGGGAGGGAAGAGAGCTGTTTGGGAGGGATCAGGGGGTCTCATGTTTCAGGTGGGAGGCTGAGCTCTACACTAAAGCTAAAATTAACCCTGCAAGCTCCCTACAAGCTACATAATTAACCCCTTCACTGCTAGCCATAATACACGTGTGAAATGCAGCGGCATTTGGCGGCCTTCTAATTACCAAAAAGCAACGCCAAAGCCATATATGTCTGCTATTTCTGAACAAAGGGGATCCCAGAGAAGCATTTACAACCATTTGTGCCATAATTGCACAAGCTGTTTGTAAATGATTTCAGTGAGAAACCTAAAATTGTGAAAAATTTAACGTTTTTTTTTAATTTGATCGCATTTGGCGGTGAAATGGTGGCATGAAATATACCAAAATGGGCCTAGATCAATACTTGGGGTTGTCTACTACACTACACTAAAGCTAAAATTAACCCTAGAAGCTCCCTACATGCTCCATAATTAACCCCTTCACTGCTGGGCATAATACACGTGTAGTGCGCAGTGGCATTTAGCAGCCTTCTAATTACTAAAAAGCAACGCCAAAGCCATATATGTCTGCTATTTCTGAACAAAGGGGATCCCAGAGAAGAATTTACAACCATTTAAGCCATAATTGCACAAGCTGTTTGTAAATAATTTCAGTGAGAAACCAAAAGTTTGTGAAAAAATTTGTAAAAAAGTGAACGATTTTTTGTATTTAATCGCATTTGGCGGTGAAATGGTGGCATGAAATATACCAAAATGGGCCTAGATCAATACTTTGGGATGTCTACTAAAAAAAAAATATATACATGTCAATGGATATTCAGAGATTCCTGAAAGATATTAGTGTTCTAATGTAACTAGCGCTAATTTTGAAAAATAATGGTTTGGAAATAGCAAAGTGCTACTTGTATTTATGGCCCTATAACTTACAAAAAAAGCAAAGAAGATGTAAACATTGGGTATTTCTAAACTCAGGACAAAATTTAGAAACTATTTAGCACGGGTGTTTTTTGGTGGTTGTAGATGTGTAACAGATTTTGGGGGTCAAAGTTAGAAAAAGTGTGTTTTTTTCAATTTTTTCCTCATATTTTATAAATTTTTTTATAGTAAATTATAAGATATGATGAAAATAATGGTATCTTTAGAAAGTCCATTTAATGGCGAGAAAAACGGTATATAATATGTGTGGGTACAGTAAATGAGTAAGATGAAAATTACAGCTAAACACAAACACCGCAAAAATGTAAAAATAGCCTTGGTCCCAAACGGACAGAAAATGGAAAAGTGCTGTGGTCATTAAGGGGTTAAGGGGGGATTGGGTGGGTTTTAGAGATGGGGTGTGTGGGTGGTGGGTTGTAATGTTGGGGGGGTATTGTATTTATTTATTGTATTTATTTTTTTTACAGGTAAAAGAACTGATTACTTTGGGGCAATGCCCCGTAAAAAGCCCTTTTAAGGGCTGGTAAAAGAGCTGATTACTTTGGGGCAATGCCCCGCAAAAGGCCCTTTTAAGGGCTATTTGTAATTTAGTTTAGGTAGGGATTTTTTATTTTATTAGAGGGCTTAGATTAGGTGTAATTAGTTTAAAATTCTTGTAATTTTTTTTATTTTCTATAATTTAGAGTTTGTTTTTTGTACTTTAGTTCTTTTTAGTTAATTTTATTTAATGTTAGGTAATTGTAGTTAATTAATTTAATTTATTTAATGATAGTGTAGCGTTAGGTGTAATTGTAACTTAGGTTAGGATTTATTTTACAGGTAATTTTGTAGTTATTTTAGATAGGTAGCTATTAAATAGTTAATAACTATTTAATAGCTATTGTACCTAGTTAAAATAAATGCAAGGTTGCCTGTAAAATAAAAATAAATCCTAAAATAGCTACAATGTAATTATTAATTATATTGTAGCTATCTTATGGTTTATTAAGTATTTAGTTTTAAATAAGAATAATGTAGTTAATTATAGGAATATTTATTTAGATTAATTTAAATAATATTTAAGTTAGGGGGGTGTTAGGGTTAGACTTAGGTTTAGGGGTTAATTCATTTAATATAGTGGCGACAGTGTAGGGGGGTAGATTAGAGGTTAATCAATGTACTGTAGGTGGTGGCAGTGTAGGGGGGGCAGGATAGGGGTTAATAAATGTAATGTAGGTGGCGGAGGGCTCCGGGTGCGACGGTTTAGGGGTTAAACATTTAATTTATTTGCGGTGGAGTCCGGGATCGGCAGGATAAGGGTTAATAACTTTATGTAGGTTGCAGCGATATAGGGGGCAGCAGATTAGGGGTTAATAGGTATAATGTAGATGGCAGAGGGGTCCGGGAGCGGCAGTTTAGGGGTTCATATATTTATTATAGTGGCGGCAAGGTCCGGGAGCGGCAGTTTAGAGGTTAATAAGTATAATATAGGTGGCGGTGGTGTCGAGCGGTGGTTTAGGGGTTAATAAGTATAAAGTAGGCGGCAGCGGTGTAGTGGGGACAGATTAGGGGTGTTTAGACTCGGGGTACATGTTAGTGTGTTAGGTGCAGACACTTCCCATAGGAATCAATGGGATATCGGGCAGCAGCGAACATGAGCTCTCGCTGCTGTCAGACTCCCATTGATTCCTATGGGATCCGCCGCTCCAGGTACACTGGCCCAGAATAGTGTCGAGCTTACCTGCTAGTTCTTTGATAACTAGCAAAAGTAGTCAGATTGTGCCGAACGTGCGTTCAGAACATCTGTAGTGACGTAACCATCGATCTGTGTCGGACTGAGTCCGGCGGATCGTATGTTACGTCACTATATTCTACTTTTGCCGGGCTGTAGGGCTTGATAACTAAAGTGAATCAGCCTCGCCACAAATACGCTGCGGAATTCCAGCGTATTTGCGGTTGACGGCTTGATAACTAGAGGCCATGGTATTTGATTCTGTGAGTCCTTGCTTTTGTCTGTTCTGAAGTTTATGGCTGAGGACCGGAATCCCACATTTGAGCACCTAGCTCTAGTTCCCGACAGTTGCACCATTTTTTTGTGTCTCACCGACACCCTTTGCATTTATTGTACCTCTGATATATCTGCCCGGAAGGAGGAGCTTAGCCACAGAGCTGCCCTGAGAGGTTTATATGCATCAAGCCAACCCTGGCGTACAAAGCCATTCCCCGAGTTGATACTCTTCACATAATATTACACAGCATCGTTGACCTGACATTTCCCACAGTGGGACTTCCAGGCAAGGTAATTACGACACAGTATGCCAGACTCTTGCTCTACATGATCCCATAAGCGGACCCAGAGGTACATGGACACTTTGTACATACTTTGTTCATACTTTGTTTATGCATGGCCGGTTGTGACACATTGAGACTTTTATAAGACAGCGTATAGATTTCTGAGCACACCTAATTAAGAACACTTTTCTCAGCTAAATTGCACCACGTCTTGTGCAGCGCTCCTATCAGACACATCACTGTAGGGATATACATCTGTCTAGACTAACAGCATTTATCTGTTTTCTGTATATATATATATATATATATATATATATATATATATATATATATATATATATATATACTGCATATATATATGTGTGTGTGTGTATGTCTATATTTGTATGTGTGTATGCATATATGTATATATGTATACACATGCATACACATACTGTATATACGTACAAACATACAAACAAATCTGAAGTTTAAAGGGACATTAAACACTTTGAGATGGTAATATAAAATGATAAATTGTATATAATAAAACAACTCTGCAATATACTTTCATTATTTATTTTGTCCTCTTTGCCTGTAATTCCATTCTGAAATTGTGAGCTTTTCAGTTCCTGTTAGAAATAGAAGTGCAGAACACAGTTAAATTCAGCACAACCATTGGCTGCACACTCTAGTGACCTATTTATAACTGACCCTAATTGGCCACAGCAGAGAAGGTAACACAAGTTACAACATGGCAGCTCCCAGTGTTTTATAGACACTAAAACTTTACACTTATTTTGTCACTTTTTAAACAACTAATGAAACTTTAAAAAATACATCTACATGTTAGTCATGGACTAATCTTTTCTTTGAATGCATCATTCTATCTAGCATGTATTTAGTGTTTAATGTCCCTTTAAGAAGAAAAAAGCTCATAGTATTTTACAGTATACAATATTTCTACACATTTTCAGAAGTACATTTTACGAAATTATGTGAGTACATTATTAGTTCAGAATTGTATTGTTCCAGCCACACACTGATTGGTTTTACTGGACAATATTTTTTTTAATAATTTTTCCTTTTTTTAGGACTTACAGGCAAAAAAAAAGGTTTGCCTGGATTTCACTGATGCACCTAATGGACAGTTAAAAAGGTGCCCTATATGCAGCTGCATAATTTTCCTCATGACAAAATGAACTCTGGATCTGTACATATCCTAATATTTTTGTTAATACCTATATTCCCTACAATTCAAGGGTTAAATATGATCACGGAACATACAGTGGTTACTATGATTAATATAACATAGAACAAACAATTCTAATATTTATTCAGTCCGAAAAAATCCTTTTGTTCACTCAAGCAGAGAAATTCATGTGCTCACTCAAGCTCACAAAAGCTAAGAAATCCAGAGCTTTAAGTTTAGTAAACTTAATCTTCCCTGCTTTCTACAGCAAAATATTTTAGTGACTTCTGAAACCACTGCATTTCCTGCCTTTAATTGGGAACTTAAAAACTGGAATTAACAAAAAATCTTCCATAGCCTCTAAATTTCCAGTTTTTAGAATTTTTATAAAGAAATAACTCTTTTAAATATTTTATGTAATATTTACATAAAGCATCTCAATATGTATCAAGCTATATTTTATATTATTTTAACTGTGGTTTTGAGCCCATTTGTTATACTTTGTGTATATAGGGCCAGATTATGAGTGGAGCAGTATTTAACAATCCTGCTCACTGCTAGAAGTAAGCTTATTGTGTGCATTGGGTAGCACTTGTATACAACTTGAAAGTAAACTTTTTTCGCATGAGTGCTAGCCTGATGCGCGTAAACATTCATTGCGCACGTTAACAACATATTCTCCAATAGATGTCAAATGAGCAAAAAAAGTGGAAAAACACACTAACCCGATCTCATATTCTCAGATGCGCTAATTCGACATGAAAATATGAATATTTCACATTCCAATGTTCTTCACATAGAAAATATGCTCTATTTATTCATAAATATGTATTTCTACATACATATTTGACGGTATTCTGGTACAATATATATCTATACCTATATATAGATGATAGTAAATGAAGAGCACTCTCACTTCGACTCCAACTGCCAGGGTGCAGACAGTAAAACAATATTTGTAAGCAATGGAATGCACTCACTGGTCTTTTTAACAAACGTGAAGTTTAATGTAACGTTTCGGGGACCGTATCTCAGGAAGGGGATACGGTCCCCGAAATGTTACATTAAACTTCACGTTTGTTAAAAAAGACCAGTGAGTGCATTCCATTGCTTACAAATATACCTATATATATAGTAAGTAATAAAGCAAGATGGCCGTAATGGTCTTAAAACAAAAGTCCAATTTTAATGGTCAATTTAAAAGTATTGACAATACTCAGAGCGAAAAGTCTGGCATGTTTCGGCCCACGGCCTTACTCCTAGACATAATTTCAAATGAACTACGGCCAATTTTTAAAAGCAGTACTGAGAATCCATTGGTTGTCATTAATTGCAAACATTAAACACTTGTGATAGTTTGCCAAACAAAAGAGAACCTAACAAACAGAACTATTAAACATGCATGTTGTTGCTCAAGAATTAATTAAAATGCAGGATATTAATGCACTTATAGTGTCAAAAGAAAAAAATAATAATGATAATATATAATGATAATATATAATTGTGTGAGCTATGCATGAAAAACAAGAACCTATCTACATCAAGTGATGCATAGTACCAAAAATATATATATATATTTAAGAACCAAATTACAATGAAAATGAAAACATAAGATGCAAAAGTAGAAAAAAGTGACAATAATTCATAAAAATGTATTCGCTAAAAAACGTGGTCTTATATCATAATAATAAGTACATCAACATGTGATATATTGTTACCATTCACATTTTTGTTTTATTTTATTTTATAGGTACTAATCTTCACTTCAACTATGCACCTAATGCTTTTAATGTGAATTGTAAACTAGACTAGTATGTCTGATTAAATACAAATTCAAAGGCAACACAGAGATTAAATGAGACATTATCTGAAGTTAAGCACATAGAAAAAGCTGTTTACTAGAGATGAAATGATCTCTGAAAAAATAATGTTTTCAGGTGGAGGACATAATAATAGTGAAAATAATGTTAATGTTATCATCCCGGTGGATGATGAGAAGAGATACATAAAAGGAATAAATGAATGGTGTGTGTATTCGTATTAATTCTAATCTTAATTTAAGAGAAAGAATATATATATACATTTGTATACATGCAATGCTGTATTATCCAAAAGAGGATACAAATGGATAAAAGGAGTGGATGATCTAAAAGTCAACCGGTCTTCCAGAGGTGCAGCGGTGGCGGTGCCGTTTGGTTTGAGATTCCGGTTATCAGCTTGTTTACCCCTCCTTCCTGATGCTGCTAAGCATCTTGTGAGTACCCACCTTCTCTGCTTTCCGTATTTTCATCGAGCTCAGGCTTACTTACAGTGGGCTCCATAGGGAGACTTCGTCTCGACAGGGAACTTAAATACAGCCTTGATGTTCGTTTTGTTGCCTTATTTATATATATATATATATATATATATATATATATATATATATACTGTGTATATATATATATATATATATATATATATATATACATGATCAATACAAAGAACATATTCTGCTATGTGCAGAACATTGGAATGTGAAATATTTACAGTAATTACACAGGATAACATTTTATTAAATTTGAATATTGCTTAAATATGTTTTACATGTTTTCATCTACTTAACTGTAAAGGGCTCCAATGCACTTCTACACATATGCATATCTAGACATGTATATATATATATATATATATATATATATATATATATATATATATATATATATGTGTGTTAACCCCTTCACTACCAGGACTTTCAGATGTTGTTTTTTTAAAGTAGACAACCCAAGGTGTTGATCTAGATACATTTTGGTAGATTTCATGCCACAATTTCACTGCCAAATGTGATCTTTATAAAAACAAAATTGTTAACTTTTTCACAAACTTTGGGCTTCTCAGTAAAATTAGTTACATATCACTTGTGCAATCATGACTCAAAGATTGTAAAAGCTTCTCTTGTATCCCCTTTGTTCAGTAATAGCAGACATACATGGCTTTGCATTTACTTTCTGGTAATTAGAATACCACTAATTGCAGCTGCACACCACACTTCTATTATTTCAGGAAATTAAGGGGTTAATCAGGTAGCTTGTAAGGTTAATTTTAGCTTTAGTGTAGAGATTACCCTGCCACCTGACACTTCCCACCCCCTGATCCCTACCTGATCCCTTCCAAACAGTTCCCTTCCTCACCCCCTACTGATCACCTCCATCTTAGGTACTGGCAGACAGTCTCCCAATATAAAGTTTTAAAGCAATTTTCTTTAAAAAAAAAAAAAATTTCTATGTTCTGCAGTGTAGTATCTCTTCTTACCCTCCCTGATCCCTCCCAAACAGCTCTCTTACCTTCCTCTCCTCTAACTAGTGTCTGCCATCTTAGGTACTGGCAGCTGTCTGCCAGTACCTATAAAATATATATATATAAAAATATATATACATATTTTCTGTAGTTAAGAAGTCCCCCCTTTCACCCCCCCTGCGGTGATTGTTAATTCACCCCCACATTTTTTCTGTAGTGTAGCACCTAATTTTATTTTTTTTCTGCAGTGTAAGGCCATCCCACTCTTTCCCCCTCCCTCTCCCCTCCACTGCTGGACTGCCCACCTGCCTCCTAGATTCCCTCCCAAACCTCCCGCCGGCACCAGCATCTGTAACAATCTGGCATCTGCCTTCATATGGAACCGGAACATCAATCGTGCTTTGGTTTCATATGCAGACCGATAACTGGAGTTCAGGAATTCCAGCTCTCGGCTGTAACTTAACAGCTGAGACTGCTGGAGCTTCCTGCAGATCCAACGTGTATGTATATATATATATATTGTGCGGTACGATATGCAAAGTACCCCACTACGTATATATATATATATATATATATATATATATATATATATATAGACAGCAGGCAGGCCAGCACTCACGGTTAACATTTCATCCACTCAGGGTGCTTCCATGGTATTGATAGTAGTAAAGAATGGGGATGCACTCGCCAGGATTTCCAAAGTTACCTTTAATGTAACATTTCGGGGTGTTACCCCCTTCGTCAGACAATACAAAATAACAAACCATTGTTATTTTGTATTGTCTAACGAAGGGGGTAACACCCCAAAACGTTACATTAAAGGTAACTTTGGAAATCCTGGCGAGTGCATCCCCATTCTTTACTAATATATATATATATATAAAATGAGAAAATGAGAAAATGAGAAAATACTTCCAAATGACAGATGCAGGGTGAGTGCCAACTTTTGAGCTGGAAACAGAGTGGCAGAATGTGGGGAAAAAAACTACTTATGATCATGGACAGACATTGGAGTCATGAATTAAGTTTATATCAGAAAGCTCTCAACATGGATGTGAGCTAACGACGACTGATGTTACTGGCAATTACTATAATACTGGTGGGATATGGCTGATCTGCTGGATGGCAATTACTGGAATTCAGGTGGAATAAGATTATTTGAATGAAAAATAATTAATATTTAATAAAAAAAGAATATGGAGGAGAGGAAGACAAACAGTGATGTAAATCCATCTGAAGGAATTAGGAAAACTACTACAAAGACAGGTAAAGGGAAGAAAAGAAATGAAATATAAGAGCAAATTTTTTTTTTTTTTTAATTTTCTTTTTTTTATATACTTTAATTCGACTTTTTCAAGCCAAGACTATACCAACCTCTGCTGGCTTTAGAATGGAAGCATCTTTCTCTGAGCAGCGCGCCGGGCGGGAGGAGTTAAAAATACAATCTAGCTCCTTCTTTGCTTTTCACTGATGTCCAGCCAGGCACAGTAGGGAGTAGCGGCACGATGGGGGTGACACCATCAGAGGAGATTAATTCATGCTTGATGGTGTCAAGGACCACCAACATCTTCTGGTAGACCACTGGTTGGCGACCGCTGCTCTAACGTGTTTATTGTATTGAGATGTGTATTCACTCTAGAATTTGTATTTATTATATTGATGTAAAATAGTGAATGATCAAGAAAACAAATCAAATTACCTTTAGGGATAATGGTAATGTTTAGCCAAAATGTCAGTAGGGAAGAGACTTTAAGGACATTCCGATCAGAATTGAAATGGACATAGATGAATTACATCTTTGAATATAAACATATTTGCAATATAAATGTATTGGCAAAAATGCTTCCAGTAAAAGTTATCACTGTTTTAATGCTAACATTTTGCTGTTCACTTGTATGTGAAGCATAGCTAGATATTCTCAATGCACTAGCATTTTAAATACTGCAGTTGCTCAGAAAGCTAGTGGGGTTTGTATCCTGTCAGCAATGATGCAAATTAAATCAGATGATACAAGCATGTTAGGCTGTCTGAGCAAGTGCTGTGTTTAAAATGCTGGTGCACGGAACATACATAAATACGCTTTTGAACAGCTATAGCTTTTGCTGGAATACATTTTGCTTATACCTTTATATTGCAAAAATGCTTCTACTCAAAAGTGAAATGCACCCGTATTCATTCCAATTTTAGCTGGAATGTCCCTTTAAGAACTATATGATGCTATCAGTTCAACGACAGGAGGACTTTTTAGGTATAAGGAAAAAGTAGCAGGTAAACACTATGAGGAGGTAGATCCAGGTTAAACAATTGTATATTCAGGTAATATAGTATTGTATGTGCCTCTCAACTTGAAAAGGGAGTAGAGGGCTCTATAAAAGTATAACACCAAAAAACAAAAGAATGATTTAAATATTTTAAGCATAAAGGGACAGATTCAAGACAGAGTATACAATTAAACAACTTTCCAATTTACTTCTATTATCTACTTTGCTTCATTCTCTTAGTATATTTTGTGGAAGGAGCAGTAATGCACTACTGGCAGCTAGCTGAAAGCCAATGACAAGTTGTATATATATATGCAGCCACTAATCAGCAACTTATGAGCCTATCTATGTATACTTTTGAATAAAGGATGCAAAGAGAACAAAACAGATTAGATAATATAATTAATTGCAAAGTTATTTAAAAATGTCATGCTCTGGGGCATATTTATCAAGCTCCGAATGGAACTTTATGCCCCGTGTTTCTGGCGAGCCTACAGGCTCACCAGAAACAGCAGTTATGAAGCAGCGGTCACAAAGACCGCTGCTCCATTACCTGTCCGCCTGCTCTGAGCAGGCGGACAGACATCGCCGGAAATCAACCCGATGCCGCGATGCTGAATACGGTGAGCGTATTGCTCGCCGTATTCAGTGAGGTCTGTCGGACCTGATCCGCACTGTCGGATCAGGTAAGACAGACCTTGATAAATAGAGGCCTCTGTCTTAATAATGAAAAATAAAAAGGTTTTTCATGTCCCTTAAACATTCACAAGAAATTAGCATAAACAATAACAATAACATTTAAAACAAAAACCTTGTTTTATAACTAGCACTAAACTGCAGCAGCTAAATGACAATAACGATGTATTAACAGAGATGCATAAAAAAGTTCCGGGGAAATATAGTTGTGAAAGAGTGAATAGAATTAACAAGTAAAACTAATGCATAACATTGTACATTACATGAGCATTATTACAAGTATCACAAGTAGATTTTTTTATTGAGCAGGCTCACCTCTTCCTGTAGACCAAAACAACATTGTGGTACTTAACCCCTTAATGAATTTTAGAGAAAAACTTGCCCAAAGTACCAATTTATTTTAGCATTTTTACTATCACACCATTTGAGCAAATATAGAGGCTTGTTTTATTTTTATTTACCCATCAAAACTATATATATACAGTATATATATATATATATATATATATATATATATATATACTGTATATATGTATATATATATATATATATATATATATATATATATATATATATATATATATATATATATATCCAGAAAAGACAGCACTCACTGGGCATTTAAAGTAAAAATGAACATTTAATAGTCCATAATTAAAATCGGGAAAAAGGCATGACGTTTTGATGCTGTACTAGTATCTTTATCAAATGTCCCCAAAGTGAAGAAAGTGATGTTTCAGTGTAGGCGCATCCTCAGCGTGATGCCCCAAGGAAATAATGTTTGAAATCACAGCACTACAGCTATTTAAAGCCCCTTCTGTATAAGCAATCCAACAAAGTAACTACAGCCGATTGCAAATCCTTTTCACGCTTCAGTACGAACATCCACCACGTTGGTAGTCTCTGCTGATGTACATTGTTCTTAGCCCAGGCCAATCATGATGTCGAGAATACCTTGTGGCTAATTAGCATATTCATCAATGTGTCCGTTAAGCCACGCCCCTCTGGCGGGCGTCACTATGTCAGAAAGTTTAAGCTTATCTGTCAATCTTCAGAGAGTAGGTTTATGCAGACGTATGATACACACAGACTCTGGCATCCTTGCCGGTACTAGGAAAACAATGTTCCATACTCGTGCCCCACTTCTAGTGGGTTCTAACGTTGTTGCCTACTCGCAAAGCTACACATCCTGACAGTGTCTTATAAGAACCTTCACCATTCTCTGTGTCTGTTGGTGGATGTTAGACTGTGTGTTGTGCATAGTCATGTTGTGAGGTTTAGTGCTCAAATTGGAGGGCCAGTGCCACATCATAAAATCAAGTGAAAAAAGTAAATAAAGAAGAAGTTGATTAAAATCATTTGTGTCCCATTGCACATAATAGGTGGATGTATATACAAGGCATATGTATATATAACTCAGGGGAAGAATTGTCTCATAGTAATGGGAAGGTTAACCATTTTATATATATTTCATACATGATGAGGGCATCAAATGTTTTTGTAATTTTTTTAACCAATATATAGTCCAAAGTCCAGTTTTATATTGAGTCCCTTCGGGGATACCGTGTCCAGCATAAATATCCATCTGGCACAATCACCCCCTCTCTTCTGGGGTGGGACACGGTCAATTACCATGCTGTGCAGACTTGACAGATTGTGCCTATGTGTGATAAAATGCCATGGCACTGGGAGGTCAGATTCACCCTTCTTAAGTCCCTCTCTGATCGAGAATCTGTGGTTGGCCATTCTGTCTTTGAATGTGCCATTCTGTCTTTGAATGGGGTTGTTGTTTTACCCATGTAAAAAAGGTAACATGGGCAAATAAGTATATATATGACATAGGTGCTGCTGCATGTAAGACGGTACAGTATGGAATATCGCTTGTTCTTGTGTGGGTGTTGAAAGGAATCTCCAATCTGCATGCTGTTGCAGGTCACCCAATCTCCACATCTTAAGCACCCCATCCTTTTGGGTTGTAGCCACGATTCTTTCTGATAGCAGCTCTTGGGGTCTGTTTTCAATAACAGATCACAAATATTTCTTGCTACCTTGTATACCAGCCTTGAATGTCCCATCTGTTGCTTACAGCTTGTTGTATGGTGGAGTGTATCGGAGTGAAGGTGGTTACAAAATTCAATTGTTGGTCTGTTGCTTTAGGTACCTTTTTTGTCGGTGTTAATAGCATCTCTTGATTGTAGAGATCCAACTTGCTCCTAGCAGCCATAATATCTTTTCTGTCATAATTTCTTTTTTTAAGTTTGTCACCAATAGAGTCAAGCTGGGATGTAAGTAAATCTGGCTCAGAGCTGTTTGAGCTGTTTCTTACCACTATAGTGAGTTGGGAGGAGATGACCCCCATTTTTTGGTGTCTAGGATGTTAGCTAGAAGCTAGTAATAATGAATTTCTGTCTGTAATTTTTGAGTAAAGTGAGGTGCCAAACCTAATTCCCTGATAATGTCTTACTTTAAAGATATTCAGATCCAAAAAATGTATTTGATTTAAATCACATTCCATATTAAATCTAATGGGTATATTATATAAATTTTGGAACAGATCGTCTATATATCTTGTGTATAAAGTTATACTGGGATGTTGCAATGGTTTAATTATCTCAAGCTCATACCACAGCATATGTGTTAGCATATACTGGGGCCATATTTGACCCCATAGCTGTTCCAGCTATCTGAAGATAATATAGATTTTCAAAAGAGAAATAGTTTTTGTCAAGCAATGTTCCATAAGCTCTAACACAAATTCCAAAGGTGGACCTTCATAATACTGATTACCAGTGACTATGGATCTCACAGCTTCCAATCCACATTGATGAGGAATAACCGTATAAAGACTGTCAACATCCATAGTCACTAGTATGTCACTATCATCTAGGGTATTAATTTCACTAAGTTTCTTTATCATAACAGTAGAATCCTGCAGATAGGAAAAGGAATTACTAACAACCGGTTGAAGATGATGATCAATATATTACTCTATCCCTGAGAGGATGGACTCCCTTGCAGAGACTATCGGCATGTTAGGGACTTGTGTATCTTTGGTAGGAGATACAGTATTGGAGTTTTAGGGAGATTTCTAGTGAGAAATTCACTTTCTTGTACCGTAATGTAATTCATCTGCAAAGTGCAGTTGATGGTTTTTTCAATACGTTTTTTAAATTGAAAAGTGGGATTAGAGGGCAGTTTTTTGTAAGTGGAAGGGTCCGACAATTGGCATAAGGCCTCTAGTCTGTAGTCACTGTAATCTTGTATTACTATAGTGCCCCCTTTGTCGGCAGGGTGTATAGCAATAGTATTATCATCCATCAGTGTGGTCAGTGCTGTTTGTTCCTGTTTTGAGATGTTGGAATATATTCGTTTATCTTGTTTACTATCACAGTCAGAGCCTATCAGTCTAGTGAAACTCTTGATAGATGGATTGGATGTAGGTGGGTCAAATTTAGATGGAGTTTTAGAAGTCGTATCAGTTTGTATAGAAGTTTTGTCTTTGAAAAATTCTTTGATACTCAATTGTCTCTGGAAGCGGTAGACATCAACCACAGTTTGAAGAGTCATGTCTAGGAGTAGGGATAAAAGAAAGACCCTTGTTTAGTAGTTTAGTTTCCTCATCTGTGAGTGGCCTAGAACTAAGGTTGTAGACTATGTTTGTTTCCTGTATGTGAGTTTTCTTTCTTTACCCCCCTCGTCTAGTGTATGTCCTTTTGAGATTTTTGACTGTGTCTGTGGATTTCTATTTGATGATCTTTTAGTGACTTTACCTATTGTTGGTTGTGCACCTCCTGCCTTAGTGTTAGTTATATTAGTATTACTTTCAGAGGTTTCACCACTACTAGGCCTATATTTAACAAGGTCTGGTGGACCTGATCTGACAGTACGTCTCAGGTCCGCCAGACCTCACTGAATACGGAGAGCAATACGCTCTCCGTATTCAGCATTGCACCAGCAGCTCACAAGAGCTGCTGGTGCAACGTCGCCCCCTGCTGACTCCCAACCAATCGTCCGCCAGCAGGGAGCTGTCAATCAACCCAATCGCACTCGATCAGGTTGAATTGCGGCGATGTCTGTCCGCCTGCTCAGGGTTATGGAGCCGCTGCTTCATAACTGGTGTTTCTGGCGAGTCTGAAGACTCGCCAGAAACACAGGCCCACAAACTCCCTATGGAGCTTGGTAAATGGCCCCGCTAGTGTCAACTGTATCTATTGTATTCTTGGTTCTATTAGAGTACGTCATCTAGGATTATATTCTCTGCGCCAATTTTCTTTGCCGTACAGCCACCTATAGATGCACTTCTCCCGGTAATCGGTTTCAACAGTAGAAATCTTTCTATTCTTGTCATGTATTCCTCACGGACTTACTTCTCTCTCCTATCCTTTGCCTGACTTGTCCTTGCACACTGTTCACATTCGCTCCTCCTATTCAATACTGCTTAAAGGTGGACATCTCCCTTCATTCATTGCTTGATTATTCTTGCCTGAGCAACCAGTTATTTCCTATTGAGCTTACGATCTCTCCTACTCCTATTGCAAGGAAACTCCTCAGCTGTCTGAAGCGGATCTAACAAGCGGTGACGTCACACGCCACCTCACACGCTGCTTGCTCGCAGCTAACACAGGAGCGCTTACTCTCACACCTTACCGGACCGCATAACCCACTAAAGGATATTCTTCAATATCGCTTTCTAATCTTATCTGATTGCGGTAAGTTCCGGTCTCCGGACCAACTTCTCCCCTCTGGGTTACGCACTGTAAACAAACTGCCGTTTTGGGAAATATTCTTTGGTACAAACAAGTACTTGTCTTTTCCATGCCTCCTTAAATCTACTACATTCCAGTACCTAATGTAGTATCTGTTATAGTGGCTGCATACTCAGTGATACCAAACATATATATATATATATATATATATATTTATAACTTTACTATCAGGCACATAATAGTTACTCTGACTCAAATCCTTGTGAAATTACTTACAGCTGTTTATTACTGATACACACAGCAATTGCTAAAAACATACTTCCAGGGAACAGATTAACTATACTGAGTAGAGTTATACACTCACAGGTCTCAGCCATTGTTAATCTAATCCACATATCAAACTGTTCAGTATCCAATGATTCTGCATATACGCTGCATCACAAATTAACCATTGCAGAATCAAAGATACATTCACTACACAATTTACCTGCAGTTGTGGTCCTAAAATCCTTCTCTTATTTGCAGGGAAGATAAATATTTCAACAAGCTGACAATTCTTAAAGGCTAGCAATTCACTATTATATTTTTTAATTAGTGTATCTAATTTTGAGACCCAGTTTTCAGTTTTATCATTAATCAATACCTGATAGCTCCCAGTTTTTATTATGTCAGTTTCTATTTGTATTTTCCTTTCTAAGCTAGATACTTCCTTAATTGTAAGCAAAATTAAATAATAGGAACATTTGTTTAAAATACAGCACCACTTCCTTCAAAACTCTGCACTGGATCTACCTAAAGTGGGGACATTGCTGATTCTAAATATTCTTGGTATCTGTTTGTTTTTGTGGTAGTTAGATAAGGCCAATAATTGCAACTACACACCACACTTCAGCAGTGAATGGGTTAATCAGGTAGCTTCAGAAATAGCTTGGATACAAGGAGCACCTACAATATAAGGCAAAGGAAAGGTACTAGTATAAAAATTAACATTTATTTAACACAAAAAAGATATAATATCATGGATCCATGTAACAAAAAACCTAATAGGTTATATTTAAGATGAATAAAAAGAAATGACAATAAAGTTGTTGAATCTTAAAAATTACTAAACAAACTTCTAAAATATATATATATTGGTTAATCTAATATAAGAATTGTTTCTTTAATCCAATAAGTCTGTAATTAGTCTGTAATTAGTCCAAAATATGATTGTGTTCCATATTAGATGTCTAGGGCTGTAGAAAACGTTAAATCCTTGATGGATAGTGAGTGCCTCACAAAAGAAAAATGGTGACAATTATGAAAAACGGTGTCTACAAAATATAAAAAATCAATAAAAATTAGTGTAAAAAGAAAAAGAAAAGATAGTGACGTCATAAAGTGCATAAAAATCCAAAATGCTTGTAGAATATACAATAAAAAAACAAAAAATAGTAAAATACAAACAGCTAGATTACGAGTTGTGCGTTATGAGTGAAAAAGCATTGTTATGGCTCTTTTTCACTACCGCTGGTACTACAGGTGTTGTAGGCATAGGTGTACCGCACACCTTATTGGCAGTCACGCAACGTAAGTATTTTTTAAAAAGTCATTTTTCAATGAGACTTCCACAACACCGGTTTGGGAGGCCAAAAAGTGAGCGGTACAGCCTATAACTACAAGATCCATACCCCCATCTAAAGTCAGTAGTTATGAGTGTTATTTTACAAAGCTGTACAAAGTACACTAACACCCATAAACTACCTATTAACCCCTAAACCGAGGCCCTCCTGAATCGCAAATAATAAAATGATTAACCTCATCGCCGCCACTATAATAAACATATTAACCCCAAAACCGCCGCACTCCTGCATCGCAAACACTAGTTAAATATAATTAACCCTTAATCTGCTTTCCCTAACATTGCCGCAACCTAAATTACTGTTATTAACCCCTAATCTGCTGCCCCCCAAATCTCCACCCCTAACTACACTTATTAACCCCTAATCTGCTGCCTCCAATATCGCCGCCACTATACTAAAGTTATTAACCCGTAAACCTAACTCTAAGTCTAACCCTAACACCCACTAACTTTAACATAATTAAAATAATTCCAAATAAAAATTACAATTAATACCTAAATTATTCCTATTTAAAACTAAATAAATACTTACCTGTAAAATAAAACCTAAGCTAGCTACAATATAACTAATAGTTATATTGTATCTAACTTATGTTTTATTTTTATTTCACAGGTAAGTTTGTATTTATTTTAACTAGGTAGATTAGTTATTAAATAGTTATTAACTATTTACTAAATACCTAGTTAAAATAAATACAAATTTACCTGTAAAATAAAACCTAACCTGTCTTACAGTAAAACATTACACTAAAATTAAATAAATTACATTAATTAAAGACAATTAACTAAATTACAAAAATAAACACTAAATTACACAAAATAAAAAAGAAATTATCAAATATTTAAACTAATTACTCCTAATCTAATAGCTCTATCAAAATAAAAAAAGCCCTGCAAAATAATAAAACCCCTAGCCTAAACTAAACTGTCAATAGCCCTTAAAAGGGCCTTTTGTGGGGCTTTGCCCCAAAGATATCAGCTCTTTTACCTGGAAAATAAAAAAACAAACATCCCCCCAACAGTAAAACCCACCACCCACCCACACAACTAACCCCCCCAAATAAAATTCTATCTAAAAAAACCTAAGTTACACATTGCCCTGAAAAAAGCCATTTGCTCTTTAAAGGGCATTCAGCTCTTTTACATTGCACAAACCCTAAGCTAAAAATAAAACCCACCCAATAAACCCTTAATAAAACCTAACACTAACCCCCGAAGATCCACTTACAGTTTTGGAAGATCGGACATCCATGCTCATCCAGCCGGCAAGAAGTCCTCAACGAAGCAGGGAGAAGTCTTCATCCAAGCGGCAAGAAGTCCTCAACGAAGCCGGGAGAAGTCTTCATCCATCAGCCAATAGGATTGAGCTTGCATTCTATTGGCTGATTGGAACAGCCAATAGAATGCAAGCTGAATCCCATTGGCTGATTGGATCAGCCATTAGGATTGAAGCTCAATCCTATTGGCTGATTGCATCAGCCAATAGGATTTTTTACCCTTTAATTCCTATTGGCTGATAGAATTCTATCAGCCAATCGGAATTCAAGGGACGCCATCTTGGATGACGTCCCTTAAAGGGAACCTTCAGTTTACGGCTGAGACCGTATGAAGAGGATGCTCCGCGCCGGATGTCTTGAATATGGACCCACTCCACGCCGGAAGGATGAAGATAGAAGATGCCGTCTGAATGAAGACTTCTGCCTGCCTGGATGATGACTTCTTACCGCTTGGATGAAGACTTCTCCCGGCTTCATTGAGGACTTCTTGCCGATTGGATGAAGACTTTTTCCGGCTTCGTTGAGGACTTCTTGCTGCTTGGATGAGGACTTCGACAGCTGGATGAGGATGGATGTCTGGTCTTCCAAAACTGTAAGTGGATCTTCGTGGGTTAGTGTTAGGTTTTATTAAGGGTTTATTGGGTGGGTTTTATTTTTAGCTTTGGGTTTGGGCAATATAAAAGAGCTGAATCTCCTTTTAAGGGCAATGCCCATCCAAATGCCCTTTTCAGGGCAATGGGGAGCTTAGGTTTTTTAGATAGAATTTTATTTGGGGAGGGGATGGTTGTGTGGGTGGTGGGTTTTACTGTTAGGGGGGATGTTTGTATTTTTATTTGCCAGGTAAAAGAGCTGATATCTTTGGGGCAATGCCCTGCAAAAGGCCCTTTTAAGGGCTATTGGCAGTTTAGTTTAGGCTAGGGGTTTTATTATTTTGGGGGGCTTTTTTATTTTGGTAGGGCTATTAGATTAGGAGTAATTAGTTTAAATATTTGATAATTTATTTTTTATTTTGTGTAATTTAGTGTTTATTTTTTTGTAATTTAGTTAATTGTATTTGATTAATGTAATTTATTTAATTTTAGTGTAATGTTAGGTTTTACTGTAAGACAGATTAGGTTTTATTTTACAGGTACATTTGTATTTATTTTAACTAGGTAGTTAGCAAATAGTTAATAACTATTTTATAACTAATCTACCTAGTTAAAATAAAAACAAACTTACCTGTAAAATAAAAATAAAACATAAGCTAGCTACAATATAACTAGTACTATAATTAGTTATATTGTAGCTAGCTTAGGTTTCATTTTACAGGTAACTTTGTATTTAGTTTTAAATAGGAATAATTTAGGTATTAATTGTAATTTTTATTTGGAATTATGTTAATTATGTTAAAGTTAGTAGGTGTTAGGGTTATGTTAGGGTTACTAACTTTATTATAGTGGCGGCAATTTTGGGGGCAGCAGATTAGAGACTAATAACAGTAATGTAGGTTGCGGCGATGTCGTGGGCGGCAGATTAGGGGTTAATAAGTGTAGGTAGGTGGCGGCGAAGTTGGGGGCGGCAGATTAGGGGTTAATAAATTTATGTAGGTGGCGGCAACATTGGGGGCAGCAGATTAGGGGTTAATAAGTGTAATGTAGGTGTTGGCGATGTCGGGGGAGGCAGATTAGGGGTGTTTAGACTAGGGGTTTATGTTAGGGTGTTAGGTTTAAACATAAAAAAAATTTCCCCATAGACATCAATGGGGCTGCGTTACAGAGCTTTACGCTCCGTGATTGTAGGTGTTAGGCTTTTTTTTAGCCGGCTCTCCCCATTTTTGTCTATGGGGAAATCGTGCACAAGCACGTAACAGCAGCTCAAAGCAGCGCTATTATTTGTGTGCGGTATGGAGCTCAACGCTGCCATATCGCCCACAAACGCCGGCTTTTTTTAAACTTGTAATCTGGCTGAAAGTTAATAATGAAGTATCAAAAATCAAATGTATAGTTAGCTCCAGTGATGAGCTTGAGTGAAATATTCCCTCTTGTTTATAATCCTCTGAGTGGGAATTGAGAACTGAGGAAAATGCTGTAGAAAAAATCCGGTTCTATCCAAAGATTTTCCCTTAAAGGACCAGTAAATGCAGGTAGATTTGCACAATCAACACATACATGATAACAAGACAATGCAATAGCACTTACTCTGAACTTTGAATAAGTAGTAGATTTTTTTTTTAACAAATTTCAAAGTTATGTATATTTCCACTCCCCCTGTACCATGTGATAGCAATCAGGCAATCACAAATGCATATATGTATAGTCTGTGAGTTCTTGCACATGCTCAGTAGGAGCTGCTGACTCAAAAAGTGTGAATATAAAAGACTGTGTACATTTTTTTTAATGGAAGTAAATTGGAAAGTTAATTAAAATGACATGCTGTATCTGAATCATGAAAGTTTAATTTGACCTGAGTGTCCCTTTAAAGTGCTTATGTGTTTTTACCTGTTAATTATAGTAGTCTTGATAAAGGCCTAATAGAGGGACGAAACGCGTTGACATTTACGTAAGCTTTACTCTGATTATTTATACAACATTTTAGCATTATTGCACTATGTTGTATCCTTTTTATTCACAGGTATAAACACATAAGTACTTTAAGGGAAAATCTTTGGATAAAACAGGATTTTTTTCCACAGCATTTTCCTCAGTTCTCAATTCCCACTCAGAGGATTATAAACAAGAGGGAATATTTCACTCAAGCTCATCACTGGAGCTAACTATACATTTGATTTTTGACGGCAGATTAGGGGTTAATAAATGCAGGTAGGTGTCGGCGATGTTAGGGGCGGCAGATTAGGAGTTAATAAAATTTAACTAGTGTTTGTGAGTGTGGCAGTTTAGGGGTTAATACATTTATTAAAGTGGCGGCGATGTCCGGTCAGCAGATTAGGGGTTAATAATTGTAGGTAGGTGGCGGCGACATTGGGGGCTGCAGATTAGGGGTTAATAAATATAATGTAGGTGTCGGCGATGTTAGGGGCAGCAGATTAGGGGTTTATAGGTATATTGTAGGTGGCAGCGATGTCCGGTCGGCAGATTAAGAGTTAAAAAATTTATTTTAGTGTTTGCGATGTGGGGGGGGGGGCTTGGTTTTGGGGTTAATAGGTAGTTTATGGGTGTTAGTGTACTTTTTAGCACTTTAGTTAAGAGCTTTCTGTTCCGACGTTAACCCATAAAACTCTTAACTACTGACTTTTAGGAGTCTTGACAGGAGAAGCTGTACCGCTCACTTCTTCTAAGACTCGTAATACCAGCGTTAGGCAAATCCCATTAAAAAGATAGGATATGCAGTTGACGTAAGGGGATTTGCGGTAGCCTCGAGTCGCTGAAGAAAAGTAACTCGTAATACCAGTGGGCGTTAAAAAGCAGCGTTGGGAACTCTCAATGATGCTTTTTAAGGCTAACACAAGACTTGTGATCTAGCCATTTGTATTTTACTATTTTTTGTTTTTTTATTGTGTTTTCTACAAGCACCTTTAATTTTTTTGCACTTTTTGACGTCAATATCTTTTATTTTTATTTTTATTTTTATTTTTACACTAATTTTTATTGATTTTTTATATTTTGTAGACACCGTTTATTATAATTGTCCCCATTTTTCTTTTGTGAGGCACTCACTATCCATCAAGGATTTAACGCTTTCTACAGCCCTAGACATCGGACCAGGAACACAATTGTCAGTATATTTATGAAAATCTTAGTAGTGCTATCCAAATAATATATCAGCTTATGGCAGGGTTATGACACAATACAAACAATAATTTTCCTTAAAAATAGAAAGCCTTAATCAACATGCATCTACTAGAAACAATAAAATTAATATAAATACCTGAACTCTTTTATTTAGTTAATATCCATGAACATTTTTGAAATATATTTGCAATAAAAGGAATATGAAATAAATTTATATGCGCTTGAAAACTATTTAAATATGCTATGCAAAGTTTATACACGCTTATCTTTAGAACCAACCTTATTTATAAATAGCCTTTAACATCCAAGCAATACAATTCTAAACTGTGCTCTTAAACAATAGGATAATATATATATTCTGCTATTTAACTGCAATTTATCCTAATACAATATTGACTTAAAACACCAGAACTTTCATAGATAAATCACTTAGTCTACCAGATACAAATTTAAACAATACCTAGGCTTATAAAATATTAACTTGAAAAACACACTGCTTCTTTAAATCTTTTAACTGTACTTTAAAATGCAGTGACTTAGAATTTAACTAATAGTCTTGCCAATAACCTTGAATACGTTACCACGTTACCAGAGTAAAGAGCAGTTGATATCCAATATTCCTTAATAGGAATTGTTTCACCTCTGAATTCCAAAAAGTATAATTTGCAGTCAATGAGAAAGTGGTAGATCAGCTTTGCCAAAGTAAAATGGTCTTTTTCACGCCCAGCAGGAACCAGTTTTCAAGTTTAGCTCCTCTCTTTATGTTTGCAATCACTTTATATGGGTTCTCCTCACTGGGGAATTGGAAATGCCCCAAAACGGAAACCTTGTTTCGGATTGGCCCTCGTGCTGGTCCCTGGTCCGCCCTTAGAGTTGAAACATGTTTACCATGGCAACGTATCTTTTGGACAGTTAAATTTTCTTAACTGTCCTACCAGTATTGGCCCTTAGGTGGCAGCAGGGATCCAGACAAAACAATTCAGCATGACAATACATACAAATTCATTTAACCAACATTTTTGGACAGTGAAATATTTATTTAAACTATGTAATAACTGCCATAATTTCTTGTATTAATCTCTCCCAATATTAATTATAGGTGAAGCAGCATCAGATCAATTTCCTGATCGTTTTGATATGAAACGTCATGTTTTATATTATTAACATTTTATTATATTAAGGCAATTTAATACTATATATATATATATATATATATATATATACTGTCAGGAATCTACCTGTTACCTCCCACTGTTGTGTCATCTTGCTTCCTGCCCTTTAAAAACTAGCTACGCCCTGTTCCTAGTGCTTGGTATTCTTGCAACTAATCCTAAAGTGGTTGCTACCTCCTGAGCTCTATTCCTAATTTTGAGATTTTTAGTGATCTTCACTTGTTACTCATTCTCTTCCCTCTCACTGGATTACAAATCTCTGCAGCTCATGCTGCTTATAAGCATCAAGGAACTTCAGCACTATTTAAAAACATCATCGTAAACCAGCAAATTGGTTTTGATCTCAAGCCTTCCTTGAAATAAAACACCTCTCTTTACTCCTTGGATATCTGTAGTGTGTTCACAGACTACCTCTTCCTTTGCAACAAGCCACATTACGTCCTTCAAAACAGTCAAGGTTTACCAATTGCGGTCCAACCGCCAGCGTGTGACGTCACCCGTCACTCAAGGATCCGACCGCAGCCACGCCTGCAGTAACCGTTCAGGAGAGCGGTTACTAACGAACTCCTTCTCAGTCTCCAAAGTACTGACATGGACACAGCACCTCTACTTACTCTCCAGGGCTGTCAGGCAAGGTACCTGAGGCAACTCAGAAGTGTAGTGGGTTCTTTAGGCATACGTGGCTAAATTGTTTCCAATAGTTCTGGACGCTCTCATAACAAGCTGTGACATCAGCATTAAACTTATCAGTTCACAGATTACATTATACCACCTTACCACTTTACCTATACAGGCAATACCTGAAATTGAGTATCAGTATTCTTGCTTATGTGTGCTACTCGCATTATGTAATACCATACTTGTTACATTTTGCCATTTTCTCAATCAACTCCACTGTGCAACTTTTAGTTATTGAATACATTGTTTCATTAACTATAGCTTTGTGGTACAACCTTCAAAAGGTCTGCAGCTGCGATCAGGAAATACTTCAGTTCTAACCTGGGAATCCTATACAAGGCTTTAACCCTTACAGTAATACTAAGCCATGACGTCTGAACCAGCAGACTTCCCCCAATTTGTTTACTCTCTATCCCAAAGAATGGATCAGATGGGAATTACACTCAGGGAACTTGAGATTGAGAACCAATCCCTAAGAAGGATTATAAGAGATTCTCTGTCACCCAAACCAGAGCCCATACCTGAACCAACCATCTCGCTCCAAGAACCTTTTTCTGGCAATAGGAAGCATTATCGTCAATTTAAGACAGCTTGCCAGCTTTTGTTTGGTTTAAAACCGAAAACTTATTGTACTGAAAGAGTAAAAGTACTCACAGTCATATCTTTTCTCAGGGGTGAACCCCGAGTTTGGGCTGACGCCACTTTTGAAACCAATCAACCCATACTAGGCTCGCTAGATGAATTCTTCACCCATATGGATGAATTATACCTGGACTCTGACGCACAATTATCTGCCGAGACTTCTATGCGTAATCTAAGACAAGGAAAACGTGTGGTGGAAGATTATATTACAGAATTCAAGCAGTATGCCCGCGACTCACAATGGAATCCCATTGCTCTACGTAATCAGTTCAGATTAGGGTTTGCTGATAACATTAAAGATGAGTTGGCCCGAGTTGAACTACCCAAGACACTTGAAAATCTGATGTCACTTGTCATTCAGATCGACAGGAGATTAAGAGAGAGGAGATCTGAAAGAGGTCACTATGAATCAGTTGTTAAACCAATACTTCCATCAACTTCTTCCATGACACCCACAAGATCAGCTCCAGAACCTATGGAGGTTGGCTTAGCAAGAGCTCCACTGACACTACAGGAGAGGACACGCAGGAGATTGAACATGCTATGCATGTACTGTGCAAACTCTTCACATACAGTGACCGACTGTCCACTCCTTCTGAAATCTAAGAAAAGTAAGTGCAACTCATTATCAGCTATACCAGCTTCTAAAGTTCCTTACACTTACTGTAAACTTTCTATGTCTTTGCAGTGGGACCTCCGAAAACTACAAATTGAGGCCATCATAGATACAGGCACCTACGGAAATTTCATCGACTTTTCCATTGTTAAACTAAATAAAATACCGTGTGTGATTAAGCATTCCCCTGTCTCTATTCGAGTCATTGATGGTTCATCTATTGCTAGTGGTCCTATCACTCATCAGACCATACCTTTATTACTAACTACATCACAAGGTCATGCTGAGTTCATAGAATTTGATGTTATACCTTCACCAATTTTTCCTTTAGTGTTAGGAGTTTCCTGGTGCAAGAAACATCAGCCCCAGATAGATTGGTTATCTTTGCAGGTAAAACTGACCTCAGGCCATTGTCAGCAACACTGTTATACTAAACACTCCCTGCTATCACTACCATCAGATGTACCTCAACTTCCTGAAGAGTACTCCGACTTCACGGATGTGTTCAGTAAAGTAGAGGCGGAATCACTACCCCCACATCGTATCTACGACTGCCCTATCGACATCAAACCCATTTGGACATCTCTACCCATTATCCACACCGGAGCTTGAACATCTAAAACTTTATCTTGAGGAAAACATTCGTAAAGGCTTCATTCGACCATCCACATCCTCAGCGGGTGCTGGTATGTTTTTTGTTAAAAACAAAGATGGCTCTCTACGGCCCATCATAGATTATAGAGAACTTAATCAACGCACAATAAAGAACCGATATCTGCTCCCGCTGATCCCTGAGCTCATTGAGCGTCTACAGGAAGCAAGCATCTTTACTAAATTAGACCTAAGAGGTGCATAGAATCTTGTGAGAATACGCGAGGGAGATGAATGGTTGACTGCCTTCAGGACCAGGTATGGTCTCTTCGAGTACCTGGTCATGCCTTTCGGGCTTTGTAACGCCCCAGGAACTTTCCAACACTTTATCAATGATGTTTTTCGCGATCTGCTTGATGTCTGCGTAGTCATATACCTTGACGACATCCTTATTTATTCTGACTCTAAAGATGCTCATATTAAACATGTACGGCAAGTCCTTTCACGCTTACGAATACATAGATTGTATGCTAAACTCGAGAAATGTCAATTCCACACAAATGCAATTTCTTTCCTGGGTTATAACATCTCTCCTAATGGAATCAGCATGCAAGAGGATAAGGTGGAGACCATTAGAAATTGGCAAACACCTAAGACTCGAAAAGATCTTCAAAGATTCTTAGGCTTCACAAATTACTACAGAAAGTTTGTGAAGGATTTCTCAAAGATTGCTAAACCACTATCACAACTTACAAGTACTCGAAATAAATTCCATTGGACATCAGACGCTGCATCAGCTTTTGATCTTTTGAAAACTAAGGTCACATCAGCACCAATCCTCCGCTTCCCCAATTCTGAACATCAGTATATACTTGAAGTGGATGCTTCAGACTTCGCTTTAGGAGCTGTTCTATCTCAAAAGTCTGGAGTTGCAGAACCCATGCACCCTGTCGCCTTCTTCTCAAAAGTTCTCAGTTCTTCAGAAAGAAATTACCATATTGGAGAGAAAGAACTGCTCACAATTAAAAAGGCTTTGGAAAATTGGAGGCATCTATTAGAGGGTACTAGACTCCCCATCATCATATATACGGATCACAAGAATCTCGATTTTCTTCAAAACAGCAAAACATTGTCTGCAAGACAAGCACGTTGGTGTCTCTTCTTCACCAGATTTAATTTCCACATTGTCTATAGACCATCCTCCAGGAATGGCAAGGCTGATGCCTTATCTAGGAAATATCAACCTCCTGAGTACCATTCTGAGACCGCTCCTGTACTCCCTGCAGAAAGGTTCATAGGAGTAACCTCATACCTTACGAAATCAATCATGGATGCGTATGGCACAGATGAGGAACTAACACATCATGACTTACAAGCTGATTTGGATGGCTTGTTGCATCACTCGGGGAAAATTTATGTTCCGCAAAGTATGAGATCAACTTTATTGAATTTACACCACGAATCTCCCCTCGCAGGGCATCCTGGGGAAAGAAGAACTTTGGAATCTCTTACGAGGAATTACTGGTGGCCTTCTATGTCAAAAGCTATCAAAGAACATGTCTCCAGTTGTAACGTCTGTGCTTCTTCCAAAAGTACCAAGTCATATCCTATGGGTTACCTCATGTCATTGCCCATTCCTTCACACCCTTGGACTCACGTTTCAATGGACTTCATTGTAGACCTTCCAAGATCTTCAGGAATGACCACAATCTTGGTTGTAATTGATCTTTTTACAAAAATGGCCCATTTTGTACCATATAACAAATTACCAACAGCATCAGAAACGGCAAAACTATTCCTAGAAAATGTAGTTCGACTACATGGCTTCCTCAAGATCTTAACTTCGGATCGAGGGACTCAATTTACTTCTCGCTTTTGGAGATCCCTAACTACTCTTCTCCAGATCGACCATCGCTTTTCCACGTCTTTCCACCCACAGACAAATGGACAGGTGGAGAGGGCTAACCAATGGTTGGAGCAATATCTTCGTTGCTTCTGTTCATATCAGCAGGAAGAATGGCTGTCCTATTTGTCTATGGCAGAATTTGCTTTTAACAACTCAGAAAACTCATTCACCAAGTACTCACCTTTTTTCGCTAACTACGGTTACCATCCGACCCCTTATCCTACATCAAGCTTTCCAAATGCCAGTTTATCAGATTGTCCCACTGCAAACGACTTTGCTGCTAATCTTCGGATTAATTTCGATAACCTAAAACATAACATTGCTACAGCTCAAGAAAAGCAGATGCATTACTACAACCTGCGTAGAAGACCAGCTCCATCATACGAGACCGGTGATTATGTATGGTTATCAACAAGGAATCTAAAACTAAAAGTTCCCAGTAAGAAGTTGGCTGGTCTGTTTATTGGACCTTTCTGGATAAGCCGGGTTGTCAATCCAAATGCTGTTACTCTGGAACTACCACCTACCATTAAAATTCATCCGACATTTCACATATCTCTACTGAAACCATACAAGAAAATGAGGTCCCAGGACTCCATTGTTCCTCCACCAGCATCCTTCCCTTCTACCGAGGAGTTTGAAGTCTCTTCAATCAAAGATTCGAGGATCCTCAACGGACAACTACAGTACCTCGTTGCCTGGAAGGGTTACCCTCCTGATGACGACTCTTGGGAGCCCTCCTCGAATGTCCATGCTCCTCTAAAGGTGTCTCTCTTCCATCGCCGTCATCCGGATCGTCCTGCTCCTTGACTTTCGTTGTCTCTCTTGCAGGGGGGATGATGTCAGGAATCTACCTGTTACCTCCCACTGTTGTGTCATCTTGCTTCCTGCCCTTTAAAAACTAGCTACGCCCTGTTCCTAGTGCTTAGTATTCTTGCAACTAATCCTAAGGTGGTTGCTACCTCCTGAGCTCTATTCCTAATTTTGAGATTTTTAGTGATCTTCACTTGTTACTCATTCTCTCCCCTCTCACTGGATAACAAATCTCTGCAGCTCATGCTGCTTATAAGCATCAAGGAACTTCAGCACTATTTAAAAACATCATCGTAAACCAGCAAATTGGTTTTGATCTCAAGCCTTCCTTGAAATAAAACACCTCTCTTTACTCCTTGGATATCTGTATTGTGTTCACAGACTACCTCTTCCTTTGCAACAAGCCACATTACGTCCATCAAAACAGTCAAGGTTTACCGATTGCGGTCCAACCGCCAGCGTGTGACGTCACCCGTCACTCAAGGATTCGACCGCAGCCACGCCTGCAGTAACCGTTCAGGAGAGCGGTTACTAACGAACTCCTTCTCAGTCTCCAAAGTACGGACACGAACACAGTGCCTCTACTTACTCTCCAGGGCTGTCAGGCAAGGTACCTGAGGCAACTCAGAAGTGTAGTGGGTTCTTTAGGCATATGTGGCTAAATTGTTTCCAATAGTTCTGGACGCTCTCATAACAAGCTGTGACATCAGCATTAAACTTATCAGTTCACAGATTACATTATACCACCTTACCACTTTACCTATACAGGCAATACCTGAAATTGAGTATCAGTATTCTTACTTATGTGGGCTACTCGCATTATGTAATACCATACTTGTTACATTTTGCCATTTTCTCAATCAACTCCACTGTGCAACTTTTAGTTATTGAATACATTGTTTCATTAACTATAGCTTTGTGGTACAACCTTCAAAAGGTCTGCAGCTGCGATCAGGAAATTCTTCAGTTCTAACTTGGGAATCCTATACAAAGCTTTAACCCTTATATATATATATATATCTCATATCCATTAAAATATATACAGTTGTTTTGAAATCATAATGTAAGCCATGTGCCTTCACTGTATGCTGTCCTCCCCTAGACACAATGTCTCTTATTCACCACATCTTGTATATTCCAGGGTTAGTAACCACACAGCATGAGCCACTCAAACAAATCTGTGCTAATTATCAGTTCCTTTTGAAGAATGTTTGCATCTTTCACATCTCTTCAGACGGATCGGCATCTCCATTGGAGGAAGCCCATATATGGGCATGTATCCTGTTCTAGGTATCAGAATGCTGTCATTTAACATTGGTTCCCAGGCAATCATACAGATGGTTTCTGAAACTGTGTTATATTTTAATTAAAACAAATGTTCTATTGTTCTCACTTTAGCTAGGAATTTCTCTTTTAAAGTAATTTTTATTAGTTTCCTGTGTAATTGAAGAAGTGGGGGAGAATCAAACATGGTTGAAGTTAGTTTGACTGACAGAAATGAATCTGAAAGAATATAATTGTATTGCATAGCCTTAAAATATATGATTAAAATATATTTATATTTATTCACCCCACATATACCTTGACATAAATCCCCCTTCCAATTTTAAATAGATGTAGGACACATGTATTTAAATTGGCTTAAAGTCAATGGTATTTGGTGAGGACGTTGACCGTACACACTATAGACAGTCTTCTATGTAGATAATCTGTCAATTTTGAGCCTTCATGTTCATCAGCTAGGCATCTTTAAACTACAGTAGGTCTTTAGTGCCTTTGGGGATATGACATTTCATTCTCCCTCTATGACTTGTAGTTGGGATCTGGGATGACATGCCCTCAATTGATTGATATGAACCCATTTATCTATGAAACTTTCATTTTTGGGAATCCTTATTTTATAGGCCACTGGAGATATTTTGTCAGTAATGATGAAAGGACCTTTCCATGAGGGAAGAAATTTCTTCTCCCTAACCTGATCTCTTCCAAAGGTATAAAGATAGACTTTATCATTTATTTCATATTCCTTTTTGGACGTTTTGAGATCATAATAGGTTTTAGTGGCAGTTGCGGCTCTTTCTAAATTCCTTTGAGCAAATGCAAAGGCATATTGCAGGGGCTTTCTTAGGTTTTCCACATATTGATGTGTATTGGCAGCGTTTATCAAGTTTTGGTCTGATGTACGGTACAGTAGATGCTGAGGTAGAACCATTCTTCTACCAGTCATCAGTTCAAAAGGTGACATTTTGGTAGAACTACTTGGAGTTGCTCTTAATGCCATTAAGACTAGAGGTAGTTTTACATCCCAGTCTTTACCCGTTTCACTCACAAACTTTTTGAGGATTTTAACAATGGACTGGTTGTAACGCTCTACACCACCACTTGAGGCAGCTCTATAAGCAATATGGAGCTTTCTTTTAACCCCTAGTATTTTCCACATTTTGGTCATCACTTCGCTAGTGAAGTGGGTCCCCCGATCTGACTCGATTCTTTGGGGCAAACCAAATCTGGAAAATACATGGTTGATGAGCAATGCTGCACATGTTTCAGCACTATTGTTAGGTGCACTAATGCACTCTACCCATTTAGTGAACAGGCATGTCACTGTTAGCATGTACTTGTTACCTCTTAATGACCTTGTTACCGGACCAATAAAATCAATTTGTATATCTGACCATGGCATTACCATCCCCCTTTTCTGCAATGGCGCTCTATGCGTTGGTGCAGTTGGTTGGAACTGTGGGCAGATTAAACACCCTTGACAGTTTGAACATCTTTCAACATGTGTGGCCAAAAAGCGTAATCATGCAATATTTCATACGTGATTTTGGCACCACGATGACCAGATGTGGGAGCATCATGGGCGTGTTGAAGCATTAGACCTCTGAACTTGGTGGGTACTACCCACTGCTTGATGCCAGTTTTGGAGGTTCTAATTAACAAACCATCCTGTAACTTGAATTGTGATCTAGATTTTATTAAGATTCTAAGATCTTCTTTGCCAATACAATCATCTTTAGAGATGGGGTTGCTTTCAGGATCTTCGAAGATGCCTATAATGGGGTCTTCTTTTTGACTAGTGATCAGGTCCTCACTAGGAGAATCCTGACTCCATTGTACCAAGTTAGGCTCACTCTGTTGTTTTGCCTGGTTTCTGGTAATGTCTTCTACCTGAATTGCACCCATTAAGTGGTCAATATTAAGGAGTTCTCCAGTTATGGCTCCTTGTTTGGCTAACGAATCCGCAAGATCATTGCCTTCCTTATCAGGACCTAGAACTCTGGAATGACCCTTGGTCTTTTTCCAGTGTATGGTTAAATCATTGGATACCACCAGATTATCAATCTCGCAGAACAACTTGCCATGCTTGACTGGTTTGTTATTGCTTTTCTGCATGCCATTTCTTTTCCAAGTTGGCAGGTATTCAACAAAACTGTCATGCACATAATTTGAGTCAGTTATGATCACAAATTCATGAATACCATGTTCAATAGCCATTTCAATGGTTTTGAAAACAGCAGTTAGTTCTGCAACTTGACTGGATCTTGGTCCAATGTTGAAACCTATAGATATATTGGGGAATCCATTTGCCCCAGTTATACCAATGCCAGCGACTAATCTGCACTCATTATCAATAGTGGCATGGTAAGAACAACCATCAACATACACCCAAGGTAATGTTTGACAATGGTCCTCATTGTACATTTTATATGGGGAAAGCAATTGTTCCTCTAGAAAATCATCTTCTGATAATTCTTCCCCAGGATCTCTAGCAGTACAGTCGTGGAGCTCAGCAAGCCCTTGTGTGACTGGATTCTTTTTATTCTGCTTGTAGCGAATTTCTAATGGCCAGCCTTGCAAGGAAAGAGTCCACGCTGTTATGCGGCTATTTGACAAATTCCCATCTCTTATTCTTTCACTTTGCAAATATAGCAAAGGCTGGTGGGCCGTTTCTACAATAATTTTCTCGCCCTGTATATAGCTGCAGAAGTTTTGTAGAGCCCATACAGTAGATAAGAGGGCTTTTTCGCAATAGCTAAATTTTATTTCTACTGGGGATAGATTTTTGCTCGCATAAGCAATGGCTTTGTTCAAATTATCATGCTTTTGGTATAAAACAGCACTCATGCTTATATCTGTGTAACCTGTCTCTAAGAAGAAAGGTTTACCACCTTCAGGGTACGCTAAGCAAGGTGCTTGAGTGAGTTTTCTCTTCAGCTCTCTGATGGCTGTCTCCTGAGACTCACTCCAGTGCCATTTCACATCTTTCTTTAGAAGAAATAGTAGTGGTTTAGCTAATTCCGCATAATTATCAATGAATTTGCGAGAATAATTTGTCATACCCAGGAATGATCTCAATTCCTTTAAGTTAGTTGGATTTTTAGAATTCACTATAGCTTCCACCTTTTTCTTCTGGGGATTTAATCCTTCAGAGGTAACTTCATGTCCCAAGAAGTTTACACGAGTGCGGCACCATTGAGCTTTTTGTAGGGATAATTTGACACCTGCCCTTTTAAGTTGGCTGAGGACGTGTTTAAGCTCTGCGATGTGTTTTTCAAAGTCTGTGCTTTTGATTAAAACATCATCAACATAAGATAAGGTCCCCCTTTCCAGTGCATCAGGCATAGCCTTATGCATGAATACAGTAAATTCATGTCCAGAATTTATGTATCCAAATGGAAGTCTCTGGAATGCATATTGGACCTTTTGGAAAGAGAACGCCAGCTTATATTGGTCCTCTTCATGTACCTTTATGGCCCAGTATTCCTGTGCACAATCAATGGCAGTAAATATTTTGGATCCCTGCATTTGTGCAAGGCACTGGTCAATGTATGGTACAGGCCAGCCAGACATGTACACTCGTTTGTTTAGCTGTCTTAAATCAGCACACAAATGCCATTGTCCATTGGGCTTAAGGACACTTAGAATAGGATTATTATAAGAGCTGTGCACCTGTCGTATGATACCCCTTTCTTCCAAGTTCCTTATGATTTCTGCGAGAGAATCATATGAGGCTAAAGGAAGTCTGTATTGTTTAACAAAGACAGGTGGTGCATTAGGATCTGTTTGTATCCTTGCAATGTGCAAGTCTGTAGTACCACAGTCATAAGAATCCTTAGCAAAAATATCCTTGTACTCCATCAGGAGTTCTCGCAGCTGTTGGCGTTCATCATCGATGGAACAGCCATTAGCTAAGGATATTTGCTCTTCGACTATTTGCTGAAATCCTGGAAAGATTTCAGGCTGTCCTATTTCATATGCTTCTTCCAACCTAGAGGTGAGATCCCCTTGATTATAATTTATATTGCTCCCATGACTCTGGGTATTGGGGTAATCTTGCTGTTTGATTGGCTGCTCAAACACTAGAGAGGCTTCTTCAATTTTACAGATGCCTTCCTCTGAGCTGAAGGGATAAATTGACTGAATATTAAATAGACCCTCTGGCATAGATGCAAAGGATTGTTCTATTAATTGTTCTTCAGTTAAGTATCCTTCAGGTATTAGCCCAATTACATTATTCTGGAATCCAAAAGTGTAATAACTTGATTCCAGTGCATATCCTATGGTAGTTCCCTTGGATAATGTTATATCCTGTGGGGTCATGTTATGCACTATAATATGTATTGGAATAGTTCCAATATTCACCATAGGAGTGTAGGTCACTGTGACACCCAGATTTTGTATTCTATGGGAGAGGCAAATCAGTGTTTCAGAAGTTTTTAATTTCTGACCTCTCTTTACCTGTAAGGGTAAAAGAAATTTATCAGCCCCAGCAGGAATTATAACATCGCTAGATACCTGCATATTCACAGCATATGGCAATTGCTGGTTTGATTTCAGGGCTGCATTTTCGTCCTGAAATACTTCAGGGTCCCCCTTCAACCTGCTCCAAAGGCAAGAATTAATCAAATCTATTTGTATGGCATATCTATGTAAGATATCATTGCCAATGTATATTTGATTATGGGGAGTATTTAAAACTAAAAACAGGTGCTTCACTGACTTATTACCAATAGAGATAGATAATAAACACTTAGCTGTGGTGTTATAGCTTTCAGACCTGTCATCCAGGCCGTTGACACAGTGGTCTTGGGGAGAAAGATATTTAATCACTTTAGGTTCAGCAATTTGCGCTAATAAACCTTTGCTTATATAGCTAGCTTCCTGTTTTAAGTTTATTTTAGCATACTTGGTTTTACCAAGGTCATGTACTTGTATAGGGATAAATAGATCCTCTTTAACTCTCTCAATCCCTGTGAGGTATTGAGCGTGGCCTCCCCCCTTAGGGATTTTATGATCCCCCTTGTGGAGTGATATGGTTAATATGTCGCCATCTAGGGAGATATTCGCTATCTTTCCGGGCAAAATTTTAATAGTATTACCATCAGAGCCACTAAAATGAGTCTGATCATCTATTTGTAGAATAGTGATTTCAGGTACAGAGTTATTCCTGAAATGAATCTCCACAGCATCTGGTTTCTCTTCCACCACGTGACAGCTATGTCGGGTGCGAGATATACCAGATTTTTCATAATTGATAGGCCGTTTAACTTGCGACCAAATTACATTATTTATGCAATCAATTATGGTGCTTAATCGCTTCAGGAGATCACTACCAATAATTAAATGATCAGTTGGCAGATCCACTATAATGACAGGGTGTCTTATGACCCTGTTCCCCAATTTAAATTTTAACCAGGCAGTACCGTAGACTTTTAGGGAGTCACCCCCAACACCTATTAGAGAACCGTCAAATTCTCTTATTTTAGGTTTGTGGGGTGTTAGCTCATTTAGCTGTGTGTAGTACTTGTGGGATAAGATAGTTGCCTGTGACCCAGTGTCAATTAATCCCCTGATGGGGTTGGAGACTTAATCTTGCAGCTCAACTAATACATAATATCTTCCTGCAGTTTCTACCATTTCACACATAAAGTTGGCGTTATCATACATTTGTGGGCTTCGCCACGTGTTACCTGAGTTTGCCATGCTTTCCGATGCAGAAGAAGCTTCATACCTACCGGTCTCCTCTATGACAGGTTCGGTTGGATTCTTGTGTACTGCATCTGTGGAGATAAGGTTAAGAGAGTGCTGCAAGGGAAGAGGTTTGTTAATTTTTCCCGGATGAGGTTGCCTGTCATCACAGCTAAATTGTCAGTTTCCGGTCTGTGGGGAGAGAACATGATTAGTATCATTGATATTTATTATTACATTTTGTATATCTCTCCCCTCCCCTTCAGGTGATACTGCAGTATTTATGACTGTGCCTGTGGTCCACTGCTGACCACTGGCTGTACCCCTAAAAAAGTATTGTTCGGTTGCTGAGCCGTAGAAAGTTGACTCATATTAGCGAATTGTTCGCTCAACCGATTTAACTGGGTAAACAGCATATCTACCTGATTGTACAAGTTACCTCTACCCCTGGGCCTATCTCTTGGTGCCCCATAATAATGATTACTGGACCATTGGGTTCCCTCAGAATCAGGGCCGCTATTTCTATTCTGGCGTGGTTGCCCCTGGGGTTCAGCTTGCTCAGTATTAGTACTTTGGGGAGCATTATATACCTGGGGTGTCTGGTTACCCTGAGAATATCTTCGCCGTCTATTGTATCTACCCTTGCGCGGATACCAATTATTTGGTGAGTATTCTCTTTGTGAGTAATTATTCACCTGATTATGTCCCCCACTTTGGTTATAGTCTCCCTGTGCCTCAACCTGTGTAGGGGAGTGGGCAGAGTTAAACCTCTGTAGAGATGGCCTGTTTTGACTGGCCGCCTCCGCATAGGTCCTCTTTTTAGACTCCAAATTGAGGGGGCTAGGTGACACCCTAGTTTCTGCTACAATTTTGGGTTTTGACTCCTTTTTAACCCCCTGCTCACTGGACTGCTGAATAGAGTATAATTTTGTACTCTCTTTGATCAGCCATTCCAATGAGCAGTCCTCATCAAAATCTCTAGCTAAGTTAATTTTGATGGGGGTAGGCAATGCTTCAAAAAATAAATGTACAAATTCTGAGCCATCAAATCTGGGATTATCTTCAGCCATACTGTATGCATTTTTCAATACAGAAAGGAATTTGATTGGACTCTGATTCACACGACACTTTAAACCATATACCGCTATTTTCGCAGCAGTTTTAGTGCGATATTGCCCGAATTCTTTTCTGCATTGTCGTTTTATCCCATTCCAGGAATGAATATTCATATCCTTTAGTGAAGCAAATAATTTGTGATGCTTACTGTCAAATACCCTGGGCAGAAATTCATTTTTCAATTTCTCACTTGTAACATTCATTATAGCTAACGCATTTTCAAAAGCCTCTAAATGATCAATTACAGATGTTGTTCCCTTATTTGAGAATATAGGTACTGCACGTTGTACGAAGGTGATTATTTTATGGGAATCTTATACCTTATCAGACTTACTTTCGGAGTCTCTGTTAGAGTTTCCCTCCCCCGCACTAGCTGCGCTACAGCAGTCCTCTGGATTTATATCATGAGGTGACTGCCTATTTGGGAAATCTATTTCTGACCCATTAGGGGTCATTTGTCTATATTGTTCTATATATTTTTGTACCTCGTCCCTGATACGTTCGCTAAAGGAGTTAGCATTATCTGCATTATTCTCACTGTTAATATAAGGGTTTTCATTATGGCGATATGACCTTTTTAAATCGCTTAATTCCTTCTGGCTTTGCACAAGCTGTTTATTTAAATCTTGTATCTGTGCGAGTAAGTCGATGTTATGCTTATCTAAGGCGGTTAGGTTTTGGGCAAATTCATCCACTTTACTTTTGGCTATTTTTAAATACTCTTAGCGTCTGCGTGAGGAACGAATACTATTTTCTAGCTCCTCTATTTGCAATCGTTTGTCTGTGACACAAAACGACATTTCGTCAATAATGCATATTAAGAAGGGCCAAGATTTTAGTATTAGTTCCTCTCGCTTTTTGGGAGTTTTGCATTGATTGATCATTAATAATTCCTGGAAGAATTCATTCTCTTCATTCCACATATTATTGTTAACGGTAATAGCTTTAGCCCTAGTTTCAAGCACATCCATAAAATCATTTAATTTACCCGCAATATTTAACTTCCCTTTAATGTAACTTAAGATATCTTTCTTAAGGACCTGACCTTTAGTAATGGGTATTGCAATGGGACCGATTTAATCGCTATGTATAGAATTAAATCACTTCTGGCTACAGACATTATTATATTGGTTTAGTATTCAGTTAAATTAAATGCTAATACAATTTTTGCCAATAAAAAGAGAGAAAAAAAAAGTTATATTTAAAAAAAAAATATATCATTAATTTTGAAATATGAAAAATTAATATTTCGAAATATGAAAAATTAATATTTTTGATTAACTTTGAAAATATGAAAAATTAATATTTTTGATTAATTTTTAAATATGAAAAATTAATATTTTTATTAATTTTTCAAAAATGAATCTTTAATAATACTTCAAGATATTAATATCAATCTCGAAATATGAAAATCAATATTTCAACCTTTCAAAAATTATATCTTCAAAATATTAATATCGTAATATGAAAAAAAAAATAAAAAAAAATTCTCTTTTATAATAATTTCTATTTACTACAAATTTATTATATCAAATATGATGGAATATTAATAGATCTCAAACAGTGCCTCCAATTATTATGTCAGTATATTTATGAAAATCTTAGTAGTGCTATCCAAATAATATATCAGCTTATGGCAGGGTTATGACACAATACAAACAATAATTTTCCTTAAAAATAGAAACCCTTAATCAACATGCATCTACTAGAAACAATAAAATTAATATAAATACCTGAACTCTTTTATTTAGTTAATATCCATGAACATTTTTGAAATATATTTGCAATAAAAGGAATATGAAATAAATTTATATGCGCTTGAAAACTATTTAAATATGCTATGCAAAGTTTATACACGCTTATCTTTAGAACCAACCTTATTTATAAATAGCCTTTAACATCCAAGCAATACAATTCTAAACTGTGCTCTTAAACAATAGGATAATATATATATATTCTGCTATTTAACTGCAATTTATCCTAATACAATATTGACTTAAAACACCAGAACTTTCATAGATAAATCACTTAGTCTACCAGATAAAAATTTAAACAATACCTAGGCTTATAAAATATTAACTTGAAAAACACACTGCTTCTTTAAATCTTTTAACTGTACTTTAAACTGCAGTGACTTAGAATTTAACTAATAGTCTTGCCAATAACCTTGAATACGTTACCAGGGTAAAGAGCAGTTGATATCCAATATTCCTTAATATGAATTGTTTCACCTCAGAATTCCAAAAAGTATAATTTGCAGTCAATGAGAAAGTGGTAGATCAGCTTTGCCAAAGTAAAATGGTCTTTTCACACCCAGCAGGAACCAGTTTTCAAGTTTAGCTCAGCAGAAAAACTCCTCTCTTTATGTTTGCAATCACTTTATATGGGTTCTCCTCACTGGTGAATTGGAAACGCCCCAAAACGGAAACCTTGTTTCGGATTGGCCCTCGTGCTGGTCCCTGGTCCGCCCTTAGAGTTGAAACATGTTTACCATGGCAACGTATCTTTTCTTAACTGTCCTACCAGTATTGGCCCTTAGGTGGCAGCAGGGATCCAGACAAAACAATTCAGCATGACAATACATAGAAATTCATTTAACCAACATTTTTGGACAGTGAAATATTTATTTAAACTATGTAATAACTGCCATAATTTCTTGTATTAATCTCTCCCAATATTAATTATAGGTGAAGCAGCATCAGATCAATTTCCTGATCGTTTTGATATGAAACGTCATGTTTTATATTATTAACATTTTATTATATTAAGGCAATTTAATACTGCTAATTACTAGCTTAAAATGCATTATAATTTTATCAGTATCCTGGCATTTCTATAGAAATAACAGCCTATTTTTATATTTCCAGATTGGTAGTATTTAAAACTCCTCATATACTGCATTCATTCAGATATAGCATGTTACATTTCTGTGTATTTCTTCCTGAATACATGAATCCTGTCTATGTAGATCTAAAATAAAAATAAATGTCAATAATCACTTCTCTTTAGGTCCATAAACATCTATTCATGTTCTTAAACACACAGAGGCTAAGATATTCATGCCTTCAAAATATACACATATATATATATATATATATATATATATATATATATACACATATATATATACATATATCTCATATCCATTAAAATATATACAGTTGTTTTGAAATCATAATGTAAGCCATGTGCCTTCACTGTATGCTGTCCTCCCCTAGACACAATGTCTCTTATTCACCACATCTTGTATATTCCAGGGTTAGTAACCACACAGCATGAGCCACTCAAACAAATCTGTGCTAATTATCAGTTCCTTTTGAATAATGTTTGCATCTTTCACATCTCTTCAGACGGATCGGCATCTCCATTGGAGGAAGCCCATATATAGGCATGTATCCTGTTCTAGGTATCAGAATGCTGTCATTTAACCTTGGTTCCCAGGCAATCATACAGAGGGTTTCTGAAACTGTGTTATATTTTAATTAAAACAAATGTTCTATTGTTCTCACTTTAGCTAGGAATTTCTCTTTTAAAGTAATTTTTATTAGTTTCCTGTGTAATTGAAGAAGTGGGGGAGAATCAAACATGGTTGAAGTTAGTTTGTCTGACAGAAATGAATCTGAAAGAATATAATTGTATTGCATAGCCTTAAAATATATGATTAAAATATATATATTTATTTACCCCACATATACCTTGTTACAATCATATTTTGGCTTAATCACAGACTTATTGGATTAAAGAAAAAATTCTTATATTAGATTAACCAATTGCAAAAGCAGGGTATCACTACATCCTCTAGACTTGATATATATAGTATATATTTTTTAGAAGGTTTTTTAGAAGGTTTTAAGATTCAACAACTTTATTGTCATTTCTTTTTTATTCATCTTAAATATAACCTATTAGGTTTTTTGTTACATGGATTCATTATATTATATAATTTATGTGTTATTAAATAAATGTTAATTTTTATACTAGTACCTGTCCTTTGCCTTATATTGTAGGTGCTCCTTGTATCCAAGCTATTTCTGTATCTAATTTTTAGGGTCAACTAGGGACCCTTATTTCAAGGAGCCACAAGGATTTTGCATTTGTTAAGCACTGTGAGATATATCCATTAGTTAATCAGGTAGCTTGTAAGGTAAATGTATCTATAGTGTAGATATTACACTCCCACCTGTCACCTTCCACCCCTTTATTCCTACCTGATCCCTCCCAAACAGCTCTCTTCTCTCCCTTACCAACCCCCTAATGATCACCACCATCTTAGGTACTGCCAGTGTGCATTTTTAGAGCTTTTTGCTGTATGGATTCCTCCTTAACCCTCTTGGCTCCCTGATCCCTCCCAAACAGCTCTCTAATCCTCCCCCCTCTCACTAGATGCTGCCATTTTAGATACTGGCAACTGTCTGCCAGTACCATCTTTATAGATTTTTTTTATTTTGTATTACTTCTTTAATTATTAATAAAAATATTTTTCTGTAGTGTAGCAATCCCCTCTTCACCCCAAACTGTTCGCTTCTAAGACCCCTCCCCCTTCCCATAGCCATTTCTTTCAGTTAAAGAACCCATCCCTCCTCGTCCCTCATTGGACATTTTTTTCCATAGGTAGGGAACCCCCCTTTCTCCCCCCTCCTAAGATGCACTAGTGCACTAGGCATAGTATCCTGTCACGTAGTACCTTCGTCTAAAAGGCACAAGGGGCTAAGGTATAAAGACGAGGTCCAGACCTCTTTCAAAACATTTATCACTAGATGCAATATATAGTTTGTTCTCTTTTGTGCACCTGCCTCTTCTTATTTACAATAGTTGGTGAACAAGGTGCAAGAAATTTAAAGAACAGCCCAGACATCACATTATAATTCTGAGGTGTTGTAAAATGTGCTTCAATCACGCAAAACTGTAATTTCCCACTGTACGGAACAGGCTTTGCTTGCTGCTTCCTATTAAGTACAGTGTGAAATTACAGTTTTGCGTGATTGAAGTGGCTTAATAGTTTCAATGTTGAAAATCTCAAAAATACAATTTACAGTGTAACAACTTTTTAAAAGCTTTTATTGTAAAATATTAAAGTTGCAGCTGCTTTCTTCTGTGAGATATGAAAGGACCACTGAACACAGTGGCATTGCATAACCAATAAAGGCATAATAAAAAGACTATGAGTAGAAAATTTTTTCTGACAAATCTCAAAGTTAATTACATTGTCCTTCCTAATACAGAATGTGACAGCCATCAGCCAATTACAAAATGCTTATACATACAGTATATTCTGTGAATCCTTGCACATGCTCAGTAAGATCTGGTACCTCAGAAAGTGTGCATATAAAGAGTATGCACATTTAGATAAAGTTGTTTAAAATTGTGTGCTCTATCTGAATCATAAAAGTTTAATTTTGACTTGTGTGTCCCTTTAGTCTTCATTCTACTGAAAAATTATTAAAAAAACACGTTATTTACAATGAGTAAATTAAAAAAAAAAAAAAAGGTGTAATAAGAATTTTTACAGCATAATGCATACAAACAATACATTATACTCACATCATGCCTACTATATAATAATGCCCAAGCTCAAATAGATTATTCAGTAATGTGGTAATGTATTTTGATTGTTTAAAAAAAAAGGGATCTTGTAAGTGAACATACACCCCTTAAGCACAGTATAAGATCCTTAAAACACCTTTAACACCCAACTTGTAATACATATTCAAGCAGGTTTTGGAGCTACATTTCCTATGATGCTCAGCAAGCATATATATTAGATTAGGTGTAATTGTTTTTATTTTTGATTATTTTGTTTATTATTTTTGTGAGCTTAGTGTTTTTTTATTTTTCGTAATTTAGTGTTTATTATTTTTTTAGATTTTTAATTTTTTTTCGTAGTGTTAGGTTTTTCTAAATTTGTAAATTAGATTTTTTAATTAGTAATATTTTTTTATTTTATTAGAATAGTAATGTTAGGTTAATTTATAGTTTAATGATAGGTTTATTTTTATTTCACAGGTAAGTTTTTATTTATTTTAAGATAGTTCGATTGTAATTTTAATTTAATGTTAGGGGATGTTAGGTTTAGGGCTTAATAGTTTAATTTAGTGTTTTGGATGTGGGGGGCCGGCGGTTTAGGGGTTAATAGGTTTATTTAGTGACTGCGATGTGGGAGGCCGGAGGTTTAGGGGTTAATAACTTTATTATAGTAGTGGTGATGTGGGAGGCTGGGGGTTTAGGGGCTAATAATTTTATTATAGTGGCGGCGATGTCAGGGAGCGATGGATTAGGGATTAATAGCTTTATTATAGTGTTGACATTGTTGGGGGCGGCTGATTAGGGGTTATTCAGTTTTTTTAATAGTTGTGATGTGGGTGGGCAGCAGATTAGGGGTTAATAAGTTTAATATAGTGTTTGCAATGCGGGAGGGTGGCGGTTTAGGCGTTAATAGGTAGTTTATGGGTGTTAGTGTTCTTTGTAACAGTTTAGTTATGAGTTTTGTGAAACATTTTTGTTGAGCAAAACTCTCAGATGGTAGTATGGATCGTGTCGGTATAGGCTGTAACGCAAGCATTTTAGCCTCAACGTACAACCTGTAATACTGGCGCTATGAAAATCCCATGCAAAAACATAATTTTTGTGAGTGTGGAATGGACGTTGTGTTACAGGCTAAAATGCTTGCTTTATAGCTATACCGACACGGCTCGTAATATGCATTGCAGGCCATATAGGAAATGCCATTTTTTTCCGGGTTAAAAGCCGTAATGCAAAACTCATAATCTACCTGACTATTAGTAAAAATAAAATCATGTGATCAAGTAATTTCAAGGCCAAGATTAGATCATGGAAGACAGCCTATTTTGTAGGGCACACTCCCCATGCCAATTCTTGACTTTGTCAAAAGGGGAAGCTGCAGGACATTGTACAAGGTAGGACGTTTCATGTTGTAGTAATGGCATTAAAGACCAGTGCTGCAACTTCCTAACAGCGGGAAGGGAATACTGTACATTTGCATGTTCTATAATGTCCTTTTAGGTCTTTGCCTTTAAATTTTATAATACCAAAAGGGTCATAATTATTAACCCTTGAAACTTTTAAGTTTTGTAACTGATTTTGAAACTGGATCTGTTTTTTTATATGTGCTCTTTCCTTGTTTTTCTTTTATTAGTGTCTCTACACTCTGTAAATGTCCATATCTATTATAGACAACACTACTGGATTCTTTAAAATTACAGGTTTTAGATTATTTGAAAATATTTTGCTCCATATTGATTTTGCATATTCATTTGTTTGCTTATGCATCTTTGGTGACCTATTCCATTATAGTGACCAAATCTCCCCATTAATAGTTTCCTTAACATAATCTCTATCTCAATATAATCTCATTATCTAGAAAAATTGGTCAGATTACAAGTAGTGCGCTAGTTAGCACTTTTGCTTGTGTGCAAACACTGCCAGAAGTAAACTTTTAACAAGCACGCACTACAAGTTGAAAGTGAAATATTTGTGAAAGCCAATGCCCGCTAACTTCATGACTTCAGATATCGCAACAGCGTTAACTTCTTTTCCCCCATAGACTTCAATAAAGAACTCAAATAAAAAACACCTATTGCTTGCACGCTAACCTGACCACATTTAACCAACAGCACTATGCCAGACATAAATTATGCATATTTTATATTCCAATGTTATTTGCATAGAAAAAGGTGTATGGTATATATATATAAAATATTATACACACACACACACATATATATATATATATATATATTTATATATAATGTCTTTTTTGTAGTATATATGAAAAGCAGAAGACCGTTTATTGCTCTGTGTTTTTGTAAACTTTTTATCCTTTGATTATTAAACTGTTCCATATATATATAATGTTTTTTTGTAATATATATATATATATATATATATATATATATATATATATATACAGGGAGTGCAGAATTATTAGGCAAATGAGTATTTTGACCACATCATCCTCTTTATGCATGTTGTCTTACTCCAAGCTGTATAGGCTCGAAAGCCTACTACCAATTAAGCATATTAGGTGATGTGCATCTCTGTAATGAGAAGGGGTGTGGTCTAATGACATCAACACCCTATATCAGGTGTGCATAATTATTAGGCAACTTCCTTTCCTTTGGCAAAATGGGTCAAAAGAAGGACTTGACAGGCTCAGAAAAGTAAAAAATAGTGAGATATCTTGCAGAGGGATGCAGCACTCTTAAAATTGCAAAGCTTCTGAAGCGTGATCATCGAACAATCAAGCGTTTCATTCAAAATAGTCAACAGGGTCGCAAGAAGCGTGTGGAAAAAGCAAGGTGCAAAATAACTGCCCATGAACTGAGAAAAGTCAAGCGTGCAGCTGCCAAGATGCCACTTGCCACCAGTTTGGCCATATTTCAGAGCTGCAACATCACTGGAGTGCCCAAAAGCACAAGGTGTGCAATACTCAGAGACATGGCCAAGGTAAGAAAGGCTGAAAGACGACCACCACTGAACAAGACACACAAGCTGAAATGTCAAGACTGGGCCAAGAAATATCTCAAGACTGATTTTTCTAAGGTTTTATGGACTGATGAAATGAGAGTGAGTCTTGATGGGCCAGATGGATGGACCCGTGGCTGGATTGGTAAAGGGCAGAGAGCTCCAGTCTGACTCAGACGCCAGCAAGGTGGAGGTGGAGTACTGGTTTGGGCTGGTATCATCAAAGATGAGCTTGTGGGGCCTTTTCGGGTTGAGGATGGAGTCAAGCTCAACTCCCAGTCCTACTGCCAGTTTCTGGAAGACACCTTCTTCAAGCAGTGGTACAGGAAGAAGTCTGCATCCTTCAAGAAAAACATGATTTTCATGCAGGACAATGCTCCATCACACGCGTCCAAGTACTCCACAGTGTGGCTGGCAAGAAAGGGCATAAAAGAAGAAAATCTAATGACATGGCCTCCTTGTTCACCTGATCTGAACCCCATTGAGAACCTGTGGTCCATCATCAAATGTGAGATTTACAAGGAGGGAAAACAGTACACCTCTCTGAACAGTGTCTGGGAGACTGTGGTTGCTGCTGCACGCAATGTTGATGGTGAACAGATCAAAACACTGACAGAATCCATGGATGGCAGGCGTTTGAGTGTCCTTGCAAAGAAAGGTGGCTATATTGGTATATTTGTTTTGTTTTTGAATGTCAGAAATGTATATTTGTGAATGTTGAGATAATATTGGTTTCACTGGTAAAAATAAATAATTGAAATGTGTATATATCTGTTTTTTGTTAAGTTACCTAATAATTATGCACAGTAATAGTCACCTGCACACACAGATATCCCCCTAAAATAGCTATAACTAAAAACAAACTAAAAACTACTTCCAAAACTATTCAGCTTTGATATTAATTAGTTTTTTGGGTTCATTGAGAACATGGTTGTTGTTCAATAATAAAATTAATCCTCAAAAATACAACTTGCCTAATAATTCTGCACTGCCTGTATATATATATATATATATATATATATATATATATCCTCTCTGAACAAGGAACACAGCAACCCCAGATGATCGTTTCAGCCTTCATTGGGCCTCGTCAGTAAAGTGTAGCCATATTCCTCTAAGCACACTGAGCAAGAAGTCCACGTCTGCTTGCCCCTTTTTCCCATAGGAAGACTAAATACATACAGAGAGAAGTGCACTCACAGAAAATAACAACTGGCTCCATACCATTGTTAGCCTGTTCTATGGTGATTTACCACCTGGGTGCAGCTCTTTAGCCCAGTAATGCTTTTCACAGAGTAGAACTTTCCTGTAGTATATCAGTCTGATCCCGCCTATTACGGTCAGTCCAGCGCCAAAATACCAAGCAATTCCTCTCTGAACAAGGAACACAGCAACCCCAGACGATCGTTTCAGCCTTCATTGGGCCTCATCAGTGAGGTATAGCCATATTCCTCTAAGCACACTGAGCAAGGAGTCCATGTCTGGTTGCCCCTTTTTCCCATAGGGAGACTAAATACATACAGAGAGAAGTGCACTCACAGGAATGAACAACTGGCTCAATACCATTGTAGGCCTGTTCTATGGCGATTTACCACCTTGGTGCAGCTTTTTAGCCCAGTAATGCTTTTCACAGAGTAGAACTTTCCTATAGTATATCAGTCTGATCCTGCCTATTACGGTCAGTCCAGCGCCAAAATAACAGGCAATTCCTCTCTGAACAAGGGACACAGCAACCCCAGATGATCGTTTCGGCCTTCATTGGGCCTTGTCAGTGAGGTGTATCCATATTCCTCTAAACACACTGAGCAAGGAGTCCACGTCTGGTTGTCCCTTTTTCCCATAGGGAGACTAAAAACATACAAAGAGAAGTGCACTCACAGAAACTAACAACTGGCTCAATACCATTGTTAGCCTGTTCTATGGCGATTTACCACCTGGGTGCAGCTTTTTAGCCCAGTAATACTTTCACAGAGTAGAACTTTCTGTAGTATATCAGTCTGATCCCGCCTTTTACGATCAGTCCAACGCTGAAATACCAGGCAATTCCTCTCCGAACAAGGAACACAGCAACCCCAGACGATCGTTTCAGCCTTCATTGGGCCTCATCAGTCAGGTGTAACCATATTCTTCTAATCACAATGTGCAAGGAGTCCACGTCTGGTTGCCCCTTTTTCCCATAGGGAGACTAAATACATACAGAGAGAAGTGCACTCACAGGAACGAACAACTGGCTCAATACCATTGTTGGCCTGTTCTATGGCGATTTTCCCCCTGGGCGCAGCTTTTTAGCACAGTAATGCTTTTCACAGAGTAGAACTTTCCTGTAGTATATCAGTCTGATCCTGCCTATTACGGTCAGTCCAGCGCAGAAATACAAGGCAATTCCTCTCTGAACAAGGAACACAGCAACTCCAGACAATCGTTTTGGCCTTCATTGGGCCTCGCCAGTGAGGTGTAACCATATTCTTCTAAGCACACTCAGCAAGGAGTCCACGTCTGGTTGCCCCTTTTTCCCATAGGGAGACTAAATACATACAGAGAGAAGTGCACTCACAGGAACGAACAACTGGCTCAATACCATTGTTGGCCTGTTCTATGGCGATTTTCCACCTGGGTGCAGCTTTTTAGCCCAGTAATGCTTTTCACAGAGTAGAACTTTCCTGTAGTATATTAGTCTGATCCTGCCTATTATGGTCAGTCCAGCGCAGAAATACAAGGCAATTCCTCTCTGAACAAGGAACACAGCAACTCCAGACGATTGTTTCGGCCTTCATTGGGCGTCATCAGTGAGGTGTAGCCATATTCTTCTAACACATCTTCGGCGCTGGACTGATCGTAATAGGCAGGATCTGACTTATTTACTACAGGAAAGTTCTACTCTGTAAAAAGCATTACTGGGCTAAAAGAAGCTGCACCCAGGTGGTAAAACGCCATAGAACAGGCAAACAATAGTATTGAGCCGGTTGTTCGTTCCTGTGAGTGTGCTTCTCTCTGTGTGTATTTAGTCTCCCTATGGGAAAAAGGGGAAAACAGACGGGGACTCCTTGCTCAGTGTGCTTAGAGGAATATGGTTATACCTCACTGACGAGGCCCAATGAAGGCCGAAACGATCATCTGGGGTTGCTGTGTTCCTTGTTCAGAGAAGAATTGCCTGGTATTTAGGCGTTGGACTGACCGTAATAGGCAGGATCAGACTGATATACTACAGGAAAGTTCTACTCTGTGAAAAGCATTACTGGGCTAAAAGAAGCTGCACTCAGGTGGTAAAATGCCATAGAACAGGCTAACAATAGTATTGAGCCGGTTGTTCGTTCCTGTCAGTTTGCTTCTCTCTGTGTGTGTGTGTACAAAACAGGGAAGGGGACTGCACTCGCAGACCGGACCGGGTACACATCTTGACACTGCAACATGCTCAGCCCTGGGTGCTCACTGGCACTCACAGGAAGCTGTGCTGTCCCCAGAGTCACAGGCAGTTAACCCCAGACAGGTCTGGGTGCAAGAACCACAGGGAAAATTACAAAACAAATTAATACAACACACAGTGAAAGTCTAGCACTCACTTACAAGCTCTCAGCTAAGATAAAAAGCATTTTTGCTTTTTATCTTAGCTGAGAGCGTGTAAGTGGGTGCTGGACTTTCTCTCTGTGTTGTGTGTTTGTGTGTGTGTGTTTATATATATATATATATACATATATATATATATATATATATTTATATATATATATATATATACTGTTTATATTTGCGGAGAACATTATAAACCCTAAAACGCATACACCTAGATTTAGAGTTAGCCGTCAAAAGCAGCGTTAAGGGCTCCTAACGCTGCTTTTGGCCGCCCGCTGGTATTTAGAGTCAGGCAGGTACAGGTCTACCGCTCAATTCCAGGCTACCGCAGATTCCCTTACGCCAATTGCGTATCCTATCTTTTCAATGGGATCTGCCTAACGCTGGTATTTGGAGTCTAGGGAGAAGTGAGCGGTAGAGCCTCTACTGACAAGACTCCAACCGCAAAAAAAAGTCAGTAGTTAAGAGCTTTATGGGCTAACGCGTGAATATAAAGCTCTTAACTACTGTGCTATAAAGTACACTAACACCCATAAACTACCTATGAACCCCTAAACCGAGGCCCCCCCACATTGCCGCCACTCTAATAAAATTTTTTAACCCCTAATCTGCCGACCGGACATTGCCGCCACCTATGTTATACTTATGAACCCCTAATCTTCTGCCCCTAACACCGCCGACCCCTATATTATATTTATTAACCCCTAATCTGCCCCCCCAATGTCGCCGCTACCTTACCTAAACTTATTAACCCCTAATCTGCCGACCAAACCTCACCGCCACTATAATAAGTGTATTAACCCCTCCCTAACATCGCCGCCACCTACCTACAATTATTAACCCCTAATCTCCCACCAGCACCATCGCCACTACTATAATAAAGTTATTAACCCCTAAACATAAATCTAACCCTAACACCCCCCTAACATAAATATAATTTATATTAAACGAAATAATATTCCTAAAATTAATTAAATTAATCCTATTTAAAACTAAATACTTACCTATAAAATAAAGCCTAATATAGCTACAATATAACTAATAATTACATTGTAGCTATTTTAGGATTTATATTTATTTTTCAGGCAACTTTGTATTTATTTTAACTAGGAACAATAGCTATTAAATAGTTAATAACTATCTAATAGCTACCAAGTTAAAATAAATACAAAATGACATGTAAAATAAATCCTAACCTAAGTTACAATTAAACCTAACACTACACTATCATTAAATTAATTAAATAAATTACCTACAATTACCTACAATTAAATACAATTAAATAAACTATTCTATAATACAAACCCCCCCACTAAATTACAAAAAATAAAAAAGAATTACAAGCAGTTTAAACTAATTACACCTAATCTAAGCCCCCTAATAAAATAAAAAAGCCCCCCAAAATAAAAAAATCCCTACCCTATTCTAAAATACAAAAGTAATCAGCTCATTTACCAGCCCTTAAAAGGGTTTTTTGCGGGGCCTTGCCCGAAAGTAATCAGCTCTTTTGGCTGAAGATAAAAATACAATACCCCCCGCAACATTACAACCCACCACCTACATACCCCTACTCTAACCCACCCAAACCCCCCTTAAAAAAACCTATCACTAACCCCCTGAAGATCTCCCTACCTTGAGAGCTGATTACTTTTGTATTTTAGAATAGGGTAGGGAATTTTTTATTTTGGGGGTCTTTTTTATTTTATTAGGGGGCTTAGATTAGGTGTAATTAATTTAAACTGCTTGTAATTCTTTTCTATTTTTTGTAATTTATTGTTTGTTTTTAATTATAGAATAGTTTATTTAATTGTATTTAATTGTAGGTAATTTATTTAATTAATTTAATGATAGTGTAGTGTTAGGTTTAATTGTAAGTTAGGATTTATTTTACATGTCATTTTGTATTTATTTTAACTAGGTAGCTATTAAATAGTTATTAACTATTTAATAGCTATTTTACCTGGTTAAAATAAATACAAAGTTGCCTGTAAAATAAATTTAAATCCTAAAATAGCTACAATGTAATTATTAGTTATTTTGTAGCTATATTAGGGTTTATTTTATAGGTAAGTACTTAGTTTTAAATAGGATTAATTTAGTTAATTTTAGGAATATTACTTCGTTTAATATAAATTATATTTATGTTAGGGGGTGTTAGGGTTAGAGTTATGTTTAGGGGTTAATAACTTTATTATAGTAGCGGCGACGGTGCGGGTGGAAGATTAGGGGTTAATAATTGTAGGTAGGTGGCGGCGATGTTAGGGAGGGCAGTTTAGGGGTTAATACAATTTATTATAGTGTTTGCAAGGCGGGAGTGCAGCGGTTTAGGGGTTAATACATTTATTATAGTGGCAGCGAGGTCCGGTCGGCAGATTAGGGGTTAATAAGTGTAGGTAAGGTAGCGGCGACGTTGGGGGGGCAGATTAGGGGTTAAAAAATATAATATAGGGGTTGGCGGTGTTAGGGGCAGCAGATTAGGGGTTCATAAGTATAACGTAGGTGGCGGCAATGTCCGGTCGGCAGATTAGGGGTTAAAAAAATTTATTAGAGTGGCGGCAATGTGGGGGGGCCTCGGTTTAGGGGTTCATAGGTAGTTTATGGGTGTTAGTGTACTTTATAGCACAGTAGTTAAGAGCTTTATATTCACGCGTTAGCCCATAAAGCTCTTAACTACTGACTTTTTTTTGCGGTTGGAGTCTTGTCAGTAGAGGCTCTACCGCTCACTTCTCCCTAGACTCCAAATACCAGCGTTAGGCAGATTAGGGGTTCATAGGAATAACGTAGGTTGTGGCAGTGTCCGGAGCGGAAGATTAGGGGTTAATAATAATATGCAGGGGTCAGCGATAGCGGGGGCGGCAGATTAGGGGTTAATAAGTGTAAGGTTAGGGGTGTTTAGACTCGGGGTACATGTTAGGGTGTTAGGTGCAGACTTAGAGAGTGTTTCCCCATAGGAAACAATGGGGCTGCGTTAGTAGCTGAACGCTGCTCTTTTGCAGGTGTTAGGTTTTTTCAGCCAAAACTGCCCCATTGTTTCCTATGGGGATATCGTGCACAAGCACGTTTTTCCAGCTTACCGCTACCGTAAAAAGTATGTTTTACTGTTTTCAGGTATTTGAATTGAAAGGGCTCCAATGTGTGTGTGTTTTGTGTATGTATGTGTATTTATATATATATATATATATATATATAAAGTCAAAGAAGGGATTGCATCATCATACTGTTAGTAAGAGCCACGGTGCGCTGCAAATATTCCTCCAAATAGTATCCAAACAGCAGGCACTCACTGGACTTTATTGTAAAATATAAATACTTTATTGCATCAAGTTAAAACCGACAAACGTTTCGGCACTGCATTGTGCCTTTGTCAATGTCAAAAGAAATACACAATAGCACACAACCAGAGTGCAGCTCCACACCCCAGAACAAATCTCTATATACATATTAAAAACAACATATATATACTTATCAATCACTCTCGAATTTGCTGCCAAACCTCCGTATTGCACTCCAGGAGGTGCACTACTGACGTCACGCTGACACGCTAATCGTGCCTAGCGTGATGACGCATGGCACGACGTTGCCATAGCGACGTCTAAGCGTCCGGCGGTGGAGAAATGGGGAATACCCGATGCTACTGTGCGCATGACAGGAAAAAGGTATAGTGTTTGGAAGAAATGTTGCTAACGGCAACCAATAAACACTATACCTTTTTCCTGTCATGCGCACAGTAGCATCGGGTATTCCCCATTTCTCCACCGCCGGACGCTTAGACGTCGCTATGGCAACGTCGTGCCATGCGTCATCACGCTAGGCACGATTAGCGTGTCAGCGTGACGTCAGTAGTGCACCTCCTGGAGTGCAATACGGAGGTTTGGCGGCAAATTCGAGAGTGATTGATAAGTATATATATGTTGTTTTTAATATGTATATAGAGATTTGTTCTGGGGTGTGGAGCTGCACTCTGGTTGTGTGCTATTGTGTATTTCTTTTGACATTGACAAAGGCACAATGCAGTGCCGAAACGTTTGTCGGTTTTAACTTGATGCAATAAAGTATTTATATTTTACAATAAAGTCCAGTGAGTGCCTGCTGTTTGGATACTATATATATATATATATATATATATATATATATATATATATATATATATAAAAACACACATATTTAGACATATTTAGTATAAATTTCTAATAGCCCTTTACAGTCTAGCACATTGTCACATACCAAAGGCCTTTTAAACCTTAACATTTGAATTTAATATTTATATGTATAATTGTTATTAGTGTATATATAAGTGTAACACTTTATTTTAAAGTATTATGCTGTGTTTGGTGCAACTTTTTATTTACCCCTAACCCTTTACATAAGGACTTCAATAACACTAACCCGACGAGTGCAAGTTTAGTTTACTTTTAACTTGCAATATGTGTGCTAACATTAGCGTGCCACTTGTAATCTAGTCCGTAGTATATTGATCTCTATGTGTAGTTGGTAAATATTTTTCTAACCCTATAGAATTTGCTAATTTTCTTAAACTTATAACATATGATGGAATGTTTTTTTTTCAGTTTTATGGCATTGACTGTAAAATGTAATTCATTCTACATTACTAGTGATTATTAAACAAATTAGTTAGAGTAGACAGATGCTTTGTCCTCCTATAGTAGTTAAAAACACTTGTTTACCCTAGATTATGTTCACTAATAGGTCCTGACCCAACCATTCTACCAAGAGAGTTCATTGACCTCTTTTTCAATGTCCCAGTAAAAGACATGACTAAATGAATTAGTCCACCAGTCCTGGGCCAGTAAGAAATTGCAGAGGATGAGTGAGAATTAATATAGACTGTTTAGGGCTAAAATGTCAATATAACACATACCTGTTAAAGTAGGCATGCTCATTAGAATATCTAGTTGATATGTAGAGATTTCTTCTGAATGGAAATCATAAGCATCACGGTTCATTTGAATTGATTAATCTTTCTACAATATTATATGTGTATCAATAAATTGCATTCATTCCTGGTTTTTGTTATATCCTATATAATAAAAGGCCAAGTGTGTTTGTCCGAAGCTGTCATGCACAGTAGAGACAGCACGAGGACAAACACACCTGGCCTTTGAGTCCCTGCCTAGCTGATGATCTCCGGCAGAAGAAGTGAGCGTGGACGGGCGTGAGCAGGGGGCGTGGCCGGCCTGAGGGGGCGTGGTCTGCTGTGAAGGGGCGTGGTCAGACATAAAGGGGGCGTGACCAGTCACGGTCGCGTGGAAGTAAGATGGGAGAGAGATAGAGAGAGAGAAAGGGGAGAGAGATAGAGAGGTTAGAGAGATAGAGGGGGGGGAGAGAGGGGGAGAGAGACAGCAAAAGAGAGGGGGAGAGAGACAGCAAAAGACAGGGGGGAGAGAGACAGCAAAAGAGAGAAGGGGAGAGAGACAGCAAAAGAGAGAAGGGGAGAGAGACAGCAAAAGAGAGGGGGAGAGAGACAGCAAAAGAGAGGGGGGAGAGAGACAGCAAAAGAGAGAGGGGGAGAGAGACAGCAAAAGAGAGGGGGGAGAGAGACAGCAAAAGAGAGTGGGGAGAGAGACAGCAAAAGACAGGGGGAGAGAGACAGCAAAAGAGAGAGGGGGAGAGAGACAGCAAAAGACAGGGGTAGAGAGACAGCAAAAGAGAGGGGGGAGAGAGACAGCAAAAGACAGGGGGAGAGAGACAGCAAAAGAGAGAGGGGCAGAGAGACAGCAAAAGACAGGGGGAGAGAGACAGCAAAAGAGAGAGGGGGAGAGAGATAGCAAAAGAGGGGGAGAGAGAGCGCAAAAGAGAAGGGGGAGAGAGAGCGCAAAAGAGAGGGGGGGAGAGAGAGCGCAAAAGAGAGGGGGGAAGAGAGAGCGCAAAAGAGAGGGGGAAGAGAGAGCACAAAAGAGGGGGGAGAGAGAGAGTGCAAAAGAGGGGGGGAGAGAGAGAGCACAAAAGAGGGGGGAGAGAGAGAGCGCAAAAGAGGGGGGAGAGAGAGCACAAAAGAGAGGGGGAGAAAGCGCAAAAGAGATGGTGGAGAGAGCTCAAAAGAGAGGGGTGGAGAGAGAGCGCAAAAGAGAGAGCGCAAAAGATATGGGGTGAGAGAGCGCAAAAGAGGGTGGAGAGAGAGGCACAAGAGAGGGGGAGAGAGAGCACAAAAGAGAGGGGGAGAGAGAGCACAACAGAGAGGGGAATGAGAGAGGGGGGGAGAGAGCGCAAAAGAGATGGGGGAGAGAGAGAGCGCAAAAGAGAGGGGGATAGAGAGAGAGCGCAAAAGAGAGGGGGAGAGAGAGAGCACAAAAGAGAGGGGGAGAGAGAGAGTGCAAAAGAGAGGGGGAGAGAGAGAGTGCAAAAAGAGAGGGGAGAGAGAGAGCGCAAAAGAGAGGAGGAGAGAGAGCGCAAAATAGAGGGGGAGAGAGAGAGCGCAAAAGAGAGGGGGAGAGAGAGAGCACAAAAGAGAGGGGGATAGAGAGAGAGTGCAAAAGAGAGGGTGAGAGAGAGAGCGCAAAAGAGAGGGGGAGAGAGAGAGCACAAAAGAGAGGGGGAGAAAGAGAGCGCAAAAGAGAGGGGTGAGAGAGAGAGCGCAAAAAAGAGGGGGGAGAGAGAGAGCTCAAAAGAGAGGGGGGAGAGAGAGAGAGCTCAAAAGAGATGGGGAGAGAGAGAGCTCAAAAGAGAGGGGGGAGAGAGAGCGCAAAAGAGAGGGGGGAGAGAGAACAAAAGAGAGGAGGAGAGAGAGAGAGCGCAAAAGAGAGGGGGAGAGAGAGCAAAAGAGAGGGGGAGGGAGAGAGCCCAAGGGTTTGGACCGCTGTACTGCAAGAAATGGCCTGTGTGAACGGGCTTTAGGACTAGTATATATATATATATATATAATCATCATGATCTGGAGGTATAAATAACAGAATGGTTCCAATGCCATGTTTCCATACTATTTTATCTGCTATCTGACATACTATGGGCAACTATGTAGATGCCATATATCTATCTATCTATCTATCTATCTATCTATATATATATATATCTATCTATCATCTATCTATCTATTCAGGGCCCAGCTTCTGTTGTGAGGTATATATCCTGGTTGTAAGTATTGATGTTTAATTCTGCTGTCATATCATTCATATAGCTTGTTGCTGTCATTCAACTGAATGGTTGACTCTAAAGTTAACTTACACTTTTTTTGTAATCTCCTGATATACTGATAGTGATTCTTATGAGAAATTGCATTTGAAGGCACTCCTAACAGGTTCTCTAGCTCAATAGGTAGATTGAGCCCATATGCTAAATTCCAGTGCAGCTGGCAGGCAAAATGTATTGGCATAGTGTGGAGTGACACAGTAATGAATTTTGCATTAGTTCCTTCACCAAAGTCTCTACATTTCCCGAGGCCTCATTTGTGCAGGATTTATTAGTCGTATGCACAGTGTGGAAAGATAATATTTATTTTAGCCGGCATAGGCATAAGAATTTCTAACTTTTTGGAATTCTAGAATCCTGACAGGTTCTGATAAATTTGTCTGTTGGATACGTTCTGCTGCATGTTCAAAGAGACCATTTGGTGTTTTCAAGAAAGAAGAGGACCCTTCAATGTTTTCAAGAAAGAAATTGGCTGTACAGCAGTAGCTTCAAAGTATTCATTTCTAAGGTGTTGCAACAACACTTGTACTGGTGGTCTAACACTTTCTAAGACATGGATGCTCTTCATTATCTCTGGAAATATCCATTTTTTTGTCAGCATGATTATATCCTTAATACAATCTTACCTTGTGGATAAAATAAGGTTTCCTCAAAACATCTTAAGTTTTCAGTAACTTTGTGTGCTTTCAGTAATGCATATAAAACTCACTTTAAAGTATCTATTTCTTCCAAGAGCTCCTCTATTTCCCTGCCCCCCAGAGGGCCTCTGTCGCCCCCTTCCCAGATGGAATGTATCTTTCTCACAGTCATCTTATTTAAGTGCAAAACCCTTACTCATTTATTTCTGAGTTGCTACAAAAATAATTGTATTGTTTGATACAATTTACTGTCATTTTCATGAGCTTATCTTTGTAATATTCATTGACAGTATGCCAATTTGTATTTGATATGGTCTATGTCACTGGAAGTTTTATCATACATATCACCAAACAGCAACTTTAACGAGTTTCAGTGCAGGTGAAGACAGGGACTCTGCCAAAATCCCCCAGTCACAGTATGCAAAAAGGTAAATGTCCACAGCACTTGGTACAGTTCTTCTCTTATATTTCAATACAGACATAAAATCAAATTGTAGTTTTATGATGATGGTGCAAGTTCACGTCAGTATTTTAAGATGCACTCCCATTGCATGAGGTTGCTTATTTGCATGAGGGGAGGGTGAAACTTGCTTTTCCTGCTGCTGTCCATTCTTACGTAGCCTGCACCAGGTTGCCTAACACTGCCTCCATTTACCCTGATTTTAACACAACACTCACCACTCTCAGGTATCCCTGAGTCATTCTCCAGCCCCTTTGCCCTGAACATTAATATGTGCAGGCATGTGGTACCAGAGGGGACATTTTTCCCCTTAAATGTATATTTCTATATCCAGCCCTGGTATATGTACATATTTGAATCAGTAAATGGTTTTTTATCTATGACCTGGTGAAATTACATTTCTGAAGGAATTAGTGGGTTAGGTTTAGGTTTTATTTTCCCTCCTGTCTTTGTGTTAATAATATATTATACATTGAAAATAAAATAGTTAAGTAAAGTACACTTAATATACAGAGAATCAAAGTTTTGTATTTTTCTTTTTGTTAAAGCCTGTATTACAGTAAAATAAGTTTTTGCCTTTTACCTCCACAGTGTGACTAGCATTGATTTCATTTAACATTTTAGCCACTGAACTAGAGAAGAAATATTACCTCTTTGAGTACCAGCCAAAGGTCATTTAGTTAATACTGACCTCTGTCAGCTGTAACGCATTGCAGAGAAAGAATTGACAATTATGGTTCGACTGTATTTTGTAAGGCACCGGGGGTCATAGCAATGAAATTGTTATGCTGTAGCAAGACAATATTTTAAAGCTTGTTTGCCTTAGCTGAAGCAGAAAAAGATCTTTAGATTAAATATAGCTATGTTATAATATAGCTTAAATGAAATGTAGATAAATACATATATGTTTAAATTAAATATATCTATATGAAACCTAATCTGCTTAATATGTTAAAAAAATACAGCTGAACCTATTTATCATAATAGTTTATGAAAATTCACTGTAGACTATTCAGTTTCATAAGGCTACAAAGATAATTGGGTATAGCCTATATTTAATACAGTTCTAAAGCAATGAAGCTTACATTACTACTTTGATTAAATACTGAGTATTTCATTAAATTTAGCCTAAAGCAGAAAATTTCAAGGAATGTTTTGTAAATGCTGCTTTGAACTGTGAACTACAATATACTTGCAAATTTAAAAAAAAAAAAACTCTACCTCAGCTACAAAAATATGTCAATTATGACATGTTCTGAATTTACACTTAATGATCTTAATCCAAATTTACATGTACAGATTAATGACAGATTCACTACATATTTATAACTCCTAAAACCCCATAGCGTGTAAGCCTATGAGCCCAGCTGTTTGTAGTTCACCTTCTTAAGAGCCGACTACAACAGTGCAACTCTCGGCAGGACCCTCTCTCCCCATTTGATCCCTGTAATCAATGACGAATCCGGCTTCCTCCAATCATTGCGTGCCTCATTGGCCTACAGTTCATGGGGAACCCAAAGATTGGAGGAAGCGGGATTCATCATCAATATGCAAAATACAGTTGGAGATGCAGGTGGAGGATTAGAATTAGTAAAGGTGACTAAATTAGACAGAGTTAAACGCAACCTAACAGGAAATGAGAAAAGGACTTTGAATGAGTTGCAGAATGACAGCAGCAATGTCATTCAGTCTTCGGACATTTCTGGCATTGGTGCTTTTTTTTTTTTTTTTTTTTTTAAATGTTTTTTTTATTGAGGTTTGGTTACAATAGACATAAGACATAAATTGCCTTTTGATAATAGATAGAGATCAAAATATTATTAAGCAACATATATCAACAATCATAAAATTCAGCATAGGTAGATAAATGGAACCTCGATTTTTTTAGTGTATTAGCATAGGTGACTGACCTAGTGAAGGCACATTTTTAAGCCAAGTGGCCCATTGATATTGTAGCTAACTGGCGGTCAGATAGATAGCTCTTAATGAGCTGCAACTATAGTAGGAGTGAATACACATTATGGGGGGGGGGGGCAAATTTCAGCGGGTAAGCACCGCTCTTAGTATGAGGGGGGATTTGGAGGGGCGGAGCCATATGCGCAAACTCTTATATGTAATATAGTAGGGTAGACCGTAATAAGCTTTACTCTGTAGTATCTTTAGGGATTGTATAATCAGTTAAAATATACAACATAAATAAACCTTAATAGGCTGATGTCCGCTAATTTATGTGTGACATAATGTAAGTGTATAATAGGGCATACAAATGTCTAGTCTATAATTGCAGCAATGCAGTCTCTGATATAGCTCAGTGGGTAGGAGAATAGTAATAAACAATCAATTTGTTTTTAAATAGTTAATAAACTATGCCTATAGACTTCAAATACAAGGAGCAATAGGAGTAAGAAAACTATAACATTACACAATTTCAGAGAGCGTGATGAATGCAAATCAAACACATATAACATAGGTAAGTAGCTTTATGCCCATAATACAGTTAATGAGATAAATTTAAGTTGATAAGTTGACATGCCTGTCATAACTTTTTTGGTAAGAAATCTAACTTGAAGAAGCTTAAGTGTCTGTCTGTTACTGGGTAACGGCAGACTTAGCAAGGTGCTCAAAGTCAAGGTTACCTATGTAGGAGTATTCTGTCAGTGTTAGGACAAACAGCCTTAGTAAAAATGCTTATAACAAAATAAGGTAATTAGCAGTAGCTATAAGAGCTTGCCTAGTATCTTAGTCAACACAACAAAACAGTGTTAAACCCAGTAGCCTATGCAATGGTTTAAGCATTAAAAGTCACAAAAAAATACGTAATATAAAGAGAACCAAATACATTCCAGAGACATGTAGTGAGAATAATATAAGCATCACCTGTCTACTTCTAGATATTATATATGCATGTGCATACTAAACTGCAAAATGCACCACTACTGTACTCAACTTATATGAAATATTTAAATCTCTCGCAAAGATTAAGCATTACATAAACATAACAAACTGATGCTAGACAGAACATTTTATACTAAAACATTTTGCATAATCTCCCAAATTGCTGCATATCATAGTGGGGTGTTGTTTTGTTACTTGAGGTTATGTATGCCTCCCAAACAACATACCACAGTAAAGATAATCTAAATCTCTCCCAGTGCAACAAACTCTCCAGGTAAAGATAAAAAGTATAATGGCGCTTTACCAATAGGCCTTAGTTAGCTCAACTAGTGTGTATTGGGGACTGAATATTTATACTAGTTCCAGTAGGCTTAAATATATATTATTAGTACTAGTACCATAGGGGAGTATTCTATTGTATAGGAGGGAAGAATAAACATAGTAAGAGCATGACATAACCATGAATAATTTTACAAAGAAACTTTGATTTGGTAATAATATACACAGCTTGAGTCAAAGTATGTGCATTACATTTTCATGGGATCTTTACATTTTCTCCTACTATAAAATCAGATAGTCTGAGAAAGATACAGAAAAATAGGTGTACAGTCTTGTGCCACTACAAACTGTAAAATACCTAGAGATGATGCAAAGGCACATAACATAATGGAAACAGTTTCTGAAAGAGAATTACCATGAGGGTGCATTATACTATGTATAGAGAAATGCGAGGAGATTTTATGATAGACTTTAGGGCTAGACATCGTGTAGTACAGCAAATAACATCTAATTGAATAGTCACATATCATAACAAACATATGAGCCAGTCTGAATATATATCATTTTGTCCAGAGAATACACCGCCTGGGACTGTCCAAGTGTCTTCAATCCAAGTAACAAGGAGACCCAAACAATCCAATATACACACCAGGAAAGCGTAATGTAGGTGACATGAGTACTCCGATTGAATGACTAGGCCGCAAAACCAGCCCTCCAAGAGCTGCTCCGCCCATACAATCAAAGTAGAGGAACACGTCTAAAAAAAAAAAAAAAAACCCACAGCATTGCAAAGTATTTACATTCACAAGGGCTAGCATTATAAATCTTAACTGGCAAGTGATCAATGTAATGACCCTTATCCAAATAGACAGAATCTGTTGTGGTATCTAGTCCTCTACAGAGCTAGTTAAGTCAGGTAAGTATCTGGCTAGTGTCCATTCCAATTTTGAGAGTTGCGCAGAGGGTCACATAGTACCACTTAGGGGGCTGCAAGAACAGATAAAGCTTACTTAGGTAAGAAGAGGCCGGTATGTCAGTCTTTTCCTGGGTCCCAGAGTGATCGCCAGAGCCTGACCAGATTGCCCATGAGTCGGCTGACAGCATGGGGAGCGCTCTGAAGTATCGCAACTCTGGAATAGGTTAAAGGTAAGTATTTCCGAGCCCAAAGGTCCAGCGACTGCCCTGGGGTGTCATGTGTGTGTAAGATATAAGGGCTGTGAGGGTGTCTGACAAGTAGCTGGATACCTGGTGGCTTTGTGATGTGTGGCAGCCGCACGGGCTGTTCTGCGCAGGGAATTCCAGACCAGATATCTATCGGCCAGCGTGGGGCTGCTGTGTATTTTCCAAATACGCCTGAATCCAATAGTTCGTTGCTTATGTGAGCTAGCGGCTCCTTTAGCCCGCAAGGGTAAGATCTCGTTGTGAGCCCAATTGCAGTGTCCGGCTCTTCATCAATGGTATTCTGTAGGGGAGGGAGGATTGTACTCTCAAATGTCTCTTCCGTCTGTGCTTGGCAAGAGACTAGTGCTTTCAGTTTGTTCCTGATAGCGATCAGATCCTTCTGTATCTCCCCATAAAAATCTTGCAGTAAATGTTCCGTCCTAGCTTCCCATCTGCTTAGGAACTCCATACTGCTCTAAAATGGCGATTCACGCTCTTATGTTGAGATATTTGTTATCAGCTTTAGGTGTTATCTATTAGAGAAGCTCAAATCCTGCTCTCACGATAAGTAGCTAGCCGTATAGACTAAGAGAAAATCCAGTATAGCATCTAAGAATAGACTTCCAATTTATATATAATGGCAATATATTAGATTACAGCTCAGGAGCTCCAGCAATGTGCAACCGATAGCTTTGGCAGTTGGCTCCGCCGCATTGGTGCTTTTTTTAACCATTGTCAGAATGGGTTGATTCAATTTTATATCCCTTGGTGCAGAATTTGACAAGTTATCTGAAAGATTCTGGCCATTTACTTAACATATTGAGAGATGTTACATGGTTGGAAGGATTTTGCTGGGTAACAGTGGATGCAGCTTTATCGTATTCATGTATCTCCCATTCATTAGGGATACATGCTATTAATTATTTTTTTGGACAGAATGATTAGATACTCTGAATAATTTAAAATCTTGTTCTGTGCAATTTTAGAATTTTTGTTAAAACATATTTTTTTCATGTTTGATATAGTATTCTACTTACAAGTTTGTGGTACGGCAATGGGAGCTTTGTTTCCCCCCCTCTTTTACTAATTAATTTGTCGGATGGTGGGAGTTAAATAAAATGTATACAGCAGATAATCCCTTTATTCACAAAATTATTTTATACAACTGTCACATTGAATTCTTGGACCTACAATAAGAAGGGTGCTCAGAGTCTGGACAGATTTTGACTAGCACTTTCCGTAAGGAAAGTTCAGGTAACACTATTCTACATGCCCAATCAAGTCATCCAAATCATTTAATGTGATCGATACCTAAGGGGCAGTTATTAAGACTAAGAAGGAACACACAATCAGATACAGTCTATGAAAAACAAGCAGGGGAACTAATGAATAGGTTAGTCAGAAGAGGTTATAATAGGACACATCTTATGGACACTTCTGATAAGTTGAGAAATCCTGTAGTGAATGGTAATCATGGACCCAAAAACAAGGATCATCAGTTTCATGATAATACGGTAGTTTTCTCAACCTAGTACTCATTACAATTTAATAAAATGTGTGGAATTTTGAGGAGACTACTAGAGGGAGATAATATTTTATTTCCTATTTTGTATGCTTGCTGGTTTGTCCCTACAAAATCACCGACTTTAGCAACAAAACTGGCACCAAGTTTGATTAGGAAACCAGTTAGAAATTCAAACACTTGGATGGGAAAACGTGGCACTTTTAGGCGCCTTACTAGATTTTGTTTAGCTTGCAAAAAAATAACTTTGGGCGATCATTTTAGGAGCCTTGTTACAGGCAAAGAATATAAGATCAGACACTATGCTAACTGTGGAACTACATTGTGGTTTATTTATTGGAGTTCACCCATTGTTCACAGCAGTATGTGGGACAAATGACTAGACAGTTGAGGTCCAGAGTAGGTGAACATATGAGAGATATTAAGAACTACAATAAAGATTCAGTGATAGCAGTCCACTTCAATAGCACACATGTGTAATACACCAAATGTTACTGTTAGAGTGATTGATGTTGCAAGGGTGCCTCCTAGGGGTGGCAACAAATGTAAGATCCTGTCCAGGACAGAATTATTTTGGATTTATCAACTAAAGACTAGAACCCTAGATGGTGTAAATAGAGAATGGGATATCAGGTTTTTTTTTGTGTGGATTAAATATTAGTAATAGAGCATAGAGATATTATGTATATATAAAAAATACAGAAAAAATACATGAAAAGAAATTTGTATAAAGTTTAGGTAGTACTGCATTACATTGTATATTGCTTAGTGGCACCTATGAGTGATGAATCTCATATAAAATTTAGTATGATAAGTATTAACTTATTATGTTATCAGTTTAAGACTCATGTGTTCTTATATATGTTTTAATTATATGTACACTTTTTAATTTTTAATATGTACATAACCACACTGTTTAGCTATTTGGCCACTATTAAAGGGTTAATTTTAGCTCCAATATACAATAAATAGGAGCGCCTACAGGCTAAAGTATGATATCAGGCAATATATAAATTAAAGGGAGAGTCTATTCCAAAACAAACTTTCATTAATCAGATAGGGCATGTAATTTTAAGCAATTTTCACATTTACTTCTATCACCAATTTTGCTTTGTTCTCTTGGTATTCTTAGTTGAAAGCTAAACCTAGGAGGTTCATATGCTGATTTCTAAGCCCTTGAAGGCCACCTCTTATCATAGGGCATTTTGACAGTTTTTCACTACTAGAGGGCGTTAGTTCACATGTTTTTTATATAGATAACACTGTGTTCATGCACGTGGAGTTCCTAGGAGCCAGCCAGTATTTTAAAACAATACAAATTCTGGTGTAGATTGTCCCTTTAAATACATTTATTACTTAAAAATAAAAATTAAAACAAAGTATACACAGGTGGCCCTCCATTTACGCCAGTTCAATTTGCGCCGTTTCAGAATAACAAACTTTTTTTTCAGTTATGTGACTGCTATTGAAAAGCATTAAGAAGCATTGCATTGATTAAAATAGCCAGCAGGTGGAGCTGTCCGCTTGTGTTGCAGCAAAGATATGCAAAGCCAAGCACAGAAACAGGCTGGAATTAATTAGTCTAGCTAGACATAAGCTATCGAGCAGCTTTCATAGAAACAAGATCTTCCTGTCTATAAATCAGTCCAGATTGGAATGCATAGAAAGAACTGTTTGCAGAAAAAGCAAGTAAAGTCTGTGTTGTGTGATTATTTCATAAGGTTTATAATGCAATTTAGCAAATGTTTTTGTTCATTTAACTTAGTTTAATTATATATTCTGTGTTGTGTGATTATTATACTGTTTATAATGCTGTTTAGAATTTAAAGTGTCAGTAAACCTTAAAAATAATGTTATATAATTCTGCACATAGTGCAGAATTATATAACATTTAATTAGCCAAACTTTATAAAACCTAATGTACCCTTTTAATTTTTTTAAAAAAACGCTGTTTTACAGACCCGCTCTCTGTGCACTGCTGAGCGGGTCTGTTATATTCACACAGCGCATCGGGCCAGCTGTATAGTCACAGCCCGGCCATAAGACTAAGCTGTCAGACAGAGCAGGAGCGAGCTGCACTTAGTCTTATGGCGCGGTCAGGCCGGGCTGTGACTATACAGCTGGCCCGATGCGCTGTGTGAATATAACAGACCCGCTCAGCAGAGTACAGAGAGCGGGTCTGTAAAACAGAGTTTTGTTTAAAAAATTAAAAGGGTACATTAGGTTTTATAAAGTTTGGCTAATATAATGTTATATAATTCTGCACTATGTGGAGAATTATATAACATTATTTTTAAGGTTTTCTGTCCCTTTAAAGTCTTTATTTCAAAGCTTTAAAATAATCTATTAGGTGTTACTTATGACAATTTTGAGAGGGGTTTGCAACCTAACTCCCTCACTTCCCATTGACTTACATTATAAACTGGGTTTCAATTTACAACGGTTTCGATTTACAACCATTCCTTCTGGAACCTAACCCCGGCATAAACTGAGAGCTACCTGTATAACAATAGAGCAAATGCCAATTCAAGATAGGACAAATCCCAGGTGAGGGTATAATGAGTGTCCTAATAGAAAATAGTTTCAGTGAATGTCCTAGTATAAATAGTGTGGAACAGCTCCAATATGTGTCCCTTTAAAAGAGGCAGGCTAAGCATTCTGGGTTACCTAGGACTAAATGCCCGGAGTAGGCAAACACCTCAGGTGACTAATTGTGTCACAATCCAGTCTTGTTTGAAATAAGGATTATATTTTATGCTACTTGAGTGCTGGCCATTCTCTCTTTTTGCTTTGGATTTACAGAAGGCTCATCCATTTTGGTCGCACCCCGCAGCAGCATGGGAATTGTAGTCTTCCCCTCCCTGTTTCTAGTTCCGGTATTGAGATGTGTGAGCAGTACATTTGTAGCAATGGTTTTGGTTTGTTGTATATTTCCTCTCTCATCTACAAATATTCCCAGACCCGTCCTCTTTGATCAACCTCTGACCTAGGTTTTTCCACTCCTTTTATCTCTACGTCTCACTCCTGCCTCCATGACTTCTCATGTGCTTCTCCTCTCCTCTGTAACTCTCTACCCCACTCCATAAGACTGTTCCAAAACGTATATAATTTTAGACGCTACTTGAAAACACACCTATTCAGAGAGGCTTACCATCTATCCTCTGTTTTTCATCCTAAACCAAAATAATTTATGAACGGCCTGACTCACTGCTGCAACTACAAACCATGTGAGCAGGGGCCTCTTCCTCCTGCACTAGATTTGTTTAGTGTGTTATGTTTTTGTATCTTATCACAAATCCTTGTCATTGTATACCCATATTTCTGTACCCAGCACTACAGAATTTTGCAGCACTATACAAATAAATGATAATAATCTGGAAATTAACGTGGAGGAAAATATAGATGATTTATGTGGTTTGATTCGACAAACATGACACCACAATATTTGGTGGTGGATTTTGCATTGAATCATAAACCTAAACAGCAGCTACCCAGATGGCATTGGATCATTCAGGGAACTCTTTAGTGGACTGCAAAGACTAAATCAGGGTTATGCAGGAATAGAGAGTATGTTGAACAGTAAATGGCTGCACATTGCAGTGACTACCCCAGTCTATGTTGAGGTGACTATTGTTTAACCACTACACTTTTGAATCAACTGAACTTTTATATATTACATATATTTCAACTAGTTATTGATTTGTAGTGTTTTGGAGAAAATTTGCATTTTGGAGAGCTTTGGTCAAGCACATTTTTTACACAAAAACAAAAGTTGTTTAATGTCCCTTTAACCCTTCCATCCTGGTCATACTATAACTCTTATATACTGTTATCATGTGTAGACCAGACCAGCTAGATTTTTTTTATAACTGGGCTTACTAAATGTCCACTTTCAATAGCATTTTATTCAACTTTGGTTAGATATGGTTAAATAGATTTTTTAACTCCATACAGACTGTTAATGTACCTTTAATTATTTTCATTACAATTGCTGTTTATAATCAATCCACTATATACAGTTGAAGTATATTTTCCCACCATTGTACATTAGAGGCATATTCTACCATCAATCATATCTGAAATCAATACAACATAATTTTCTTTTATGATACACTCTGCATTTTCTTCCTGATACTATTTATTATCCATAAAAGAGCCTTGTCAAAAATGTGTTGAAACTGAAGTTCATTAACACAAAAATTGAACATTCAGAAAAATAAAAGCAAATCAAAAATAATGTTTCTAACATTTTTATGATCTTCTTTTCTCCATATCTAATCACTTACTGTTTGTACTTTTTGCAGAATACTAAGTATTAATCAAAGAAGCATCCTTCTAAAAAATATAGATTTTGTGTCTCTCTATTGTATTGGTGTGACTGTCACACTCAAAGTACCACAGCAGATCCGATTGTAGCAAACCTACTGACAGACAATCTGTATATTCAAAAAGTTGTAGCTGTAAAACATTATTATTTTTTCTATTTCTATAATTTACACACCCACTTAGAACTAGATTACGAGTGGAGCGGTAGTTTGCCCTCACGCTCGTGCGTTAACTCTGCATCAGATAGCACACACATATTACAAGTTGAAAGTAAAAAGTTTTTGCACAAGCACTAATCTGACATGTGCAAAAAGCTGATTTCTGAATATCGTGACCGTGTAGGCGTATACCCCCATTGACTTCAATAGAGGGCGAAAAGTGGACAAAAAACTAACACTCTGATTGCATTTTCTCAAGTGGGCTAACCCGACATGAAATATGAATATTCTAATGTTCTTCACATAGATTCACATTCTTAAATATATATATATATATATATATATATATATATATATATATATATACAAAACATGGAAGGGGACTGCACTCTCATACTGGACTGGATACAAATCCTATGTCCCTGCAACATGCTCAGCCCTGGGTGCTCAATGGACCTCACAGAAAGCTGTGCTGTCCCCAGAGTCACAGGCAGTTAACCCCAGACAGGTCTGGGTGCAAGGCCCATAGAGAAAATGACAAAACAAATTAATACAACACACAGAGAAAGTTCAGCACTCACTTACAAGCTCTCAGCTAAGATTAAAAGCAAAAATGAAAGAGTTAGTAACCGCATCTGGCCGAATGGGACAAGCCCAGGTACCACGTCAAGGTCCCTTCCAAAACCTGAGTCCCTAAACCAGCCAAACAATGCAAGCTCTCAATCAAACAAACTAGAAACAAGCGAAGAGTGCACAGGCTTATGTAATCACCCTAGGCATATACAAAACACAAAAGGGGACTGCACTCTCAGGGGCGGATCATGTCAGACAGGCCGATGATAAATCAGCCCCTCAGACTGGACTGTGTACACATCCCATGAACCTGCAACATGCTCAGCCTTGGGTGCTCAATGACACTCACAGGAAGCTATGCTGTCCCCAGAGTCAGAGATAGTTAACCCCAGACAGGTCTGGGTGCAAGGCACATAGGGAAAATTACAAAACAAATTAATACAACACACAAAGAAAGTCCAGCACTCACTTACAAGCTCTCAGCTAAGATTAAAAGCAAAAATGGAAGGGTTAGTTACTGTATCTGGCCAGATGGGACAAGCCCAGGTACAACGTCAAGGTCCCTTCTAAAACCTGGGTCCCTAAACCAGCCAAACAAAGCAAGCTCTCAATCAAGCAAACTGGGAACAAGTAAAGGGTGCACAGGCTTATGTAATCACCTGTGACATATACAAACACGGAAGGGGACTGCACTCTCAGACTGGACTGGGTACGCATTACATGACCCTGCAACATCCTCAGCCCTGGGTGCTCAATGGCACTCATAGGAAGCTGTGCTGTCCCCAGAGTCACAGGCAGTTAACCCCAGACATGTCTGGGTGCAGGGCCCATAGGGAAAATTACAAAACAAATTATTACAACACACAGTGAATGTCCAGCACTCACAAGCTCTCAGCTAAGATTAAAAGCAAAAATGGAAGGGTTAGTTACCGCATCTGGCCAAATGGGACAAGCCTAGTTACCACGTCAAGGTCCCTTTTAAAACCTGGGTCCCTGAACAAGCCAAACAATGCAAATTCTCAAACAAACAAACTGGGAACAAGTGAAGGGTGCACAGGCTTATTTAATCACCCTAGACATATACAAAACACGGAAGGGGACTGCACTCTCAGACTGGACTGGGTATACATCTCATAACCCTGAAACATACTCAGCCTTGGGTGCTCAATGGCACTGACAGAAAGCTGTGCTGTCCCCAGAGTCACAGGCAGTTAACCCCAGACAGGTCTGGGTGCAAGGCCCATAGGGAAAATTACAAAACAAATTAATACAACACACAGAGAAAGTCCAGCACTCACTTGCAAGCTCTCAGCTAAGATTACAAGCAAAAATGGAAGGGTTAGTTACCGTATCTGGCCAAATGGGACAAGCCCAGGCACCACGACAAGGTTCCTTTCCAAAACCTGGGTCACAAAACCAGCCAAACAATGCAAGCTCTCAATCAAGCAAACTGGCAACAAGTGAAGGGTGCACAGGCTTATGTAATCACCTGTGACATATACAAAACACGGAAGAGGACTACACTCTCAGACTGGACTAGGTACACATCCTATGACCCTGCAACATGCTCAGCCCTGGGTGCTCAATGGCACTCACAGGAAGCTGTGCTGTCCCCAGAGTCACAGGCAGTTAACCCCAGACACGTCTAGGTGCAAGGCCCATAGAGAAAATTACAAAACAAATTAATACAACACACAGAGAAAGTCCAGCACTCACTTACAAGCTCTCAGCTAAGATTAAAAGCAAAAATGAAAGGGTTAGTTACCGCATCTGGCCAAATGGGACAAGCCCAGGTACCACATCAAGGTCCCTTCCAAAACCTGAGTCCCTAAACCAGCCAAACAATGTAAACTCTTAATCAAACAAACTAGAAACAAGCGAAGAGTGCACAGGCTTATGTAATCACCCTAGGCATATACAAAACACAAAAGGGGACTGCACTCTCAAAGGCGGATCATGTCAGACAGGCCGATGATAAATCGGCCCCTCAGACTGGACTGTGTACACATCCCATGAACCTGCAACATGCTCAGCCTTGGGTGCTCAATGGCACTCACAGGAAGCTATGCTGTCCCCATAGTCAGAAACAGTTAACCCCTGACAGGTCTGGGTGCAAGGCACATAGGGAAAATTACAAAACAAATTAATACAGCACACAAAGAAAGTCCAGCAATCACTTACAAGCTCTCAGCTAAGATTAAAAGCAAAAATGGAAGGGTTAGTTACCGCATCTGGCCAAATGGGACAAGCCTAGGTACCACGTCAAGGTCCCTTCTAAAACCTGGGTCCCTGAATCAGCCAAACAATGCAAATTCTAAATCAAACAAACTGGGAACAAGTGAAGGGTGCACAGGCTTATGTAATCACCCTAGACATATACAAAACACAGAAGGGGACTGCACTCTCAGACTGGACTGGGTACGCATTACATGACCCTGCAACATCCTCAGCCCTGGGTGCTCAATGGCACTCATAGGAAGCTGTGCTGTCCCCAGAGTCACAGGCAGTTAACCCCAGACATGTCTGGGTGCAGGGCCCATAGGGAAAATTACAAAACAAATTATTACAACACACAGTGAATGTCCAGCACTCACAAGCTCTCAGCTAAGATTAAAAGCAAAAATGGAAGGGTTAGTTACCGCATCTGGCCAAATGGGACAAGCCTAGTTACCACGTCAAGGTCCCTTTTAAAACCTGGGTCCCTGAACAAGCCAAACAATGCAAATTCTCAAACAAACAAACTGGGAACAAGTGAAGGGTGCACAGGCTTATTTAATCACCCTAGACATATACAAAACACGGAAGGGGACTGCACTCTCAGACTGGACTGGGTATACATCTCATAACCCTGAAACATACTCAGCCTTGGGTGCTCAATGGCACTGACAGAAAGCTGTGCTGTCCCCAGAGTCACAGGCAGTTAACCCCAGACAGGTCTGGGTGCAAGGCCCATAGGGAAAATTACAAAACAAATTAATACAACACACAGAGAAAGTCCAGCACTCACTTGCAAGCTCTCAGCTAAGATTACAAGCAAAAATGGAAGGGTTAGTTACCGTATCTGGCCAAATGGGACAAGCCCAGGCACCACGACAAGGTTCCTTTCCAAAACCTGGGTCACAAAACCAGCCAAACAATGCAAGCTCTCAATCAAGCAAACTGGCAACAAGTGAAGGGTGCACAGGCTTATGTAATCACCTGTGACATATACAAAACACGGAAGAGGACTACACTCTCAGACTGGACTAGGTACACATCCTATGACCCTGCAACATGCTCAGCCCTGGGTGCTCAATGGCACTCACAGGAAGCTGTGCTGTCCCCAGAGTCACAGGCAGTTAACCCCAGACACGTCTAGGTGCAAGGCCCATAGAGAAAATTACAAAACAAATTAATACAACACACAGAGAAAGTCCAGCACTCACTTACAAGCTCTCAGCTAAGATTAAAAGCAAAAATGAAAGGGTTAGTTACCGCATCTGGCCAAATGGGACAAGCCCAGGTACCACATCAAGGTCCCTTCCAAAACCTGAGTCCCTAAACCAGCCAAACAATGTAAACTCTTAATCAAACAAACTAGAAACAAGCGAAGAGTGCACAGGCTTATGTAATCACCCTAGGCATATACAAAACACAAAAGGGGACTGCACTCTCAAAGGCGGATCATGTCAGACAGGCCGATGATAAATCGGCCCCTCAGACTGGACTGTGTACACATCCCATGAACCTGCAACATGCTCAGCCTTGGGTGCTCAATGGCACTCACAGGAAGCTATGCTGTCCCCATAGTCAGAAACAGTTAACCCCTGACAGGTCTGGGTGCAAGGCACATAGGGAAAATTACAAAACAAATTAATACAGCACACAAAGAAAGTCCAGCAATCACTTACAAGCTCTCAGCTAAGATTAAAAGCAAAAATGGAAGGGTTAGTTACCGCATCTGGCCAAATGGGACAAGCCTAGGTACCACGTCAAGGTCCCTTCTAAAACCTGGGTCCCTGAATCAGCCAAACAATGCAAATTCTAAATCAAACAAACTGGGAACAAGTGAAGGGTGCACAGGCTTATGTAATCACCCTAGACATATACAAAACACAGAAGGGGACTACACTCTCAGACTGGACTGGGTATACATCTCATAACCCTGAAACATCACAGGAAGCTGTGCTGTCCCCAGAGTCACAGGCAGTTAACCCCAGACAGGTCTGGGTGCAAGGCCCATAGGGAAAATTACAAAACAAAATATAGCTGCAAGCAGCGATAGAGGTGGCCATGCGCATCGACATTGCAATGGCATACAAGCAGCTAAGTCACAATATAAAGCTTTATAGAAGTTTTTACAATTCTAACATTAGCAGTTGGAAAGAAAACACATTTTTAGACATTTTTGCATTTTTCAAGATGGCTGCCCCACCATATGATTAATACTTTCATCACGATCAGATGTAACTCTAGGTCACAAGATTTTGTGTTACAGCAAATTTCACAGCTTTAACATAAGCGATTGGAAAGAAAACACGTTTTCGACATTTTCACGTAAACCAATATGGCTGCCACAGCTTGTGACCAATTCCTTCAACATGAACAACTATGACTCTAGGTCACAATATAAGGTTATACAGCAAATTTCACAGTTCTAACATAAGCAGTTGCAGAGAAAATAGATTTTAGAAATATTCGCATAAAACAAAATGGCTGCCAGATCATATGATATACAGCCTCCATATTATGCATAGTAATTGTCACCATAGATGTCAACAAACATGGCAAAAATAAAGCATTTTTGTAAAACGGTTTTTGTTTTATTATTAATTTAAAAATATCGTTAAGCGTTTTTGAACAATTCAAAATGGCTGCCAAACCACATGACCTATCAACTTCTCTTGAACAAATCTAAATGTTAGTCATAAGATAACTCTGTAAACAAAATTTCAAGTGTGTGCCTTAAGCGGTTTCGGAGAAGAAGATTTTTATAGTTTTTAAAAACAGCGCATACGAAACAAAATGGCAGCCAAGCTATGCAATGTATGGCTTTCAAATTGCACATACTAATGCTCACTATATACCTCTACAATTTGCAGAAGTTTTATGAAAATTTGCAAATGTTTTATTTCATGAAGGCGGCTGCGCAATGCGAATTTTAACTGCAATATTGTCTTTAAGGGTTATGACTATGTGTAATAATGTGTCTATTACACTGTAATATTGTTAAATATTGTAAAACTAATGTAAAAAGTGCAAAATTACGCAATTAAATGGCGATAAAAAGGTTAATGTCTCACAGCAGCCACGTTGATTATGGAAAAATCGCAATTTTAACAAACTTGGTAGAGGACCTTGCAAGGAGCATATGTGCAAAATTTTGCTTTATTGCACTAAGCGGTTTAAGAGAAGAAGATGTTTAAAGATTTTCGCAAAATGCAAGATGGCTGCTACATCATGTGACCAAGGCACTTCTGTTGAGCAGTGGCAAATCTAGTTCATAGCAGCACTGAGCACAGCAAGTTTCAAAGTTGTAACACAAGTAGTTCTAGAGATAAAGATTATTAAGCGTATCTCGAAATTTGTCGCAAAAAGCAATATGGCTGCGTAACCTTATGACCTATGAGTTCAATATTGCATGAGATGTAGCAGAGCAATAGGCTGTACCAGCATACCTGATTTCAAGAGCTTTGCTTTAGCAGTTCAAAAGTTATGGGCAATAGAAAAAGTGGCAGAATAATAAAAATAATAATAATAATAATAATAATAATAATAATAATCCTGGCAATAACAATAGGTTGTCCTGCAACTTCGTTGCATGGCCACCTAATTAATACAACACACAGAGAAAGTCCAGCACTCACTTACAAGCTCTCAGCTAAGATTAAAAGCAAAAATGTAAGGGTTAGTTACCGCATCTGGCCAAATGGGACAAGCCCAGGTACCACGTCAAGGTCCCTTCCAAAACCTGGGTCCCTAAACCAGCCAAACAATCGCCTAGATTTAGAGTTCTGCGGTACCCGTCAAAAGCAGCGTTAAGGGCTCCTAAGTTTCTAGAGTCAGGCAGGAAAGGGTCTACCGCTCAATTTCAAGCCGCGACTTTTCCATACCGCAGATCCCCTTACGCCAATTGCGTATCCTATCTTTTCAATGGGATCTTCCTAACGCCGGTATTTAGAGTCTTGGCTGAAGTGAGCAGTAGACCCTCTACCGACAAGACTCCAGCCGCAGAAAAAAGTCAGTAGTTAAGAGCTTTCTGGGCTAACGCCGGTTTATAAAGCTCTTAACTATTGTGCTCTAAAGCAGTGTTTTTCAACCAGTGTGCCATGGCACACTAGTGTGCCGTGAGAGATCCTCCATTCATTTTGGGATGGTGGTGTGCCACAGGATTTTTTAATGTAAAAAAGTGTGCCACGGCAAAAAAAAAGGTTAAAAATCACTGCTCTAAAGTACACTAACACCCATAAACTACCTATGTACCCCTAAACCGAGGTCCCCCCACATCGTCGCCACTATAATAAATATTTTTAACCCCTAATCTGCCGACCGCACACCGCCGCCACCTACATTATCCCTATGAACCCTTAATCTGCTGCCCCTAACATCGTCGACACCTACATAATATTTATTAACCCCCTAATCTGCCCCCCCAACGTCGCTGCTACCTAACTACACTTATTAACCCCTAATCTGCCGCCCGGACCTCGCCGCTACTCTAATAAATGTATTAACCCCTAAAGCTAAGTCTAACCCTAACCCTAACACCCCCCTAAATTAAATATAATTTTAATCTAACGAAATAAATTAAATATTATTAACTAAAGTATTCCTATTTAAAGCTAAATACTTACCTGTAAAATAAACCCTAATATAGCTACAAAATAATGAATAATTATATTGTAGCTATTGTAGGGTTTATTTTTATTTTACAGGCAACTTTGTATTTATTTTAACAAGGTACAATAGCTATTAAATAGTTATTAACTATTTAATAGCTACCCAGTTAAAATAATTACCAAATTACCTGTAAAATAAATCCTAACCTAAGTTACAATTAAACCTAACACTACACTAGCAATAAATTAATTAAATAAATTACCTACAATTACCTACAATTAAATAAACTAACTAAATTGCAAAAAAATATTTGGCTGTTCCGATCAGCCAATAGAATGCGAGTTCAATCTGATTAGCTGATTGGATCAGCCAATCAGATTGAACTTGAATCTGATTGGCTGATTCAATCAGCCAATCATATTTTTCCTACCTTAATTCCGATTGGCTGATAGAATTCTATCAGCCAATCGGAATTCGAGGGATGCCATCTTGGATGACGTCACTTAAAGGAACCTTCATTCGTCGGGTAGTCGTCGGGGAAGGAGGATGTTCCGCGCCGGAGGTCTTGAAGATGGAGCCGCTCCTCGTCGGATGGATGAAGAAAAAAGATGCCGCTTGGATGAAGCTGTCTGCCGGTCCAGATGTCCTCTTCTGCCCGGATAGGATGAAGACTTCTGCCGGTCTGGATGTCCTCTTCTGCCCCATCGGATGAAGACTTCGGCTTGGTTGGGTGAAGACGACTCAAGGTAGGGAGATCTTCAGGGGGGTAGTGTTAGGTTTATTTAAGGGGGGTTTGGGTTAGAGTAGGGGTATGTGGGTGGTGGGTTTTAATGTTGGAGGGTGGTATTGTGTTTTTTCTTACAGGCAAAAGAGCTGATTACTTTGGGGCATGCCCCGCAAAAAGCCCTTTTAAGGGCTGGTAAAAGAGCTGGTTACTTTTTAATTTAGAATAGGGTAGGGACCTTTATTATTTTGGGGGGCTTTGTTATTTTATTAGGGGGCTTAGAGTAGGTGTAATTAGCTTAAAATTCTTGTAATTTTTTTTATTTTTTGTAATTTAGTGTTTGTTTGTTTTTGTAATTTAGTTTAGTTTATTTAATTGTAGGCAATTTATTTAATTAATTTATTGCTAGTGTAGTGTTAGGTTTAATTGTAACTTAGGTTAGGATTTATTTTACAGGTAATTTTGTAATTATTTTAACTAGGTAGCTATTAAATAGTTAATAACTATTTAATAGCTATTGTACCTAGTTAAAATAAATACAAAGTTGCCTGTAAAATAAAAATAAACCCTACAATAGCTACAATATAATTATTCGTTATATTGTAGCTATATTATGGTTTATTTTACATGTAAGTATTTAGCTTTAAATAGGAATACTTTAGTTAATAATATTTAATTTATTTCGTTAGATTAAAATTATATTTAACTTAGTGGGGTGTTAGGGTTAGACTTAGCTTTAGGGGTTAATACATTTATTAGAGTAGCGGCGAGGTCCGGTCGGCAGATGAGGGGTTAATAAGTGTAGTTAGGTAGCTGCGACATTGGGGGGGCAGATTATGGGTTAATAAATATTATGTAGGTGTCGGCGATGTTAGGGGCAGCAGATTAGGGGTACATAGGTATAATGTAGGTTGCAGTGGTGTCCGGAGCGGCAGATTAGGGGTTAATAATTATATGCAGGGGTCAGCGATAGCGGGGGTGGAAGATTAGGGGTTAATAAGTGTAAGGTTAGGGTTGTTTAGACTCAGGGTTCATGTTAGGGTGTTAGGTGCAGACTTAGAAAGTGTTTCCCCATAGGAAACAATGGGGCTGCGTTAGGAGCTGAACGCTGCTTTTTTTTGCAGGTGTTAGTTTTTTTTTCAGCCCAAACTGCCCCATTGTTTCCTATGGGGGAATCATGCACGAGCACGTTTTTCCAGCTAGCCACTACCGTAAGCAACGCTGGTATTGAGGGTTGAAGTGGCGGTAAATTCGGCTCAACTCTCCCTTTTTGGAGCCTAACGCAGCCATTCAGAGAACTCTCAATACCAGCGTTGTTTAGAAGCAGCGCTAGAAAAAAAAGACGCGTAGCTAACGCACCCCTTCGGCCGCAAAACTCTCAATCTAGGTGAATGTAAGCTCTCAATCAAACAAACTGGGAACAAGTGAAGGGTGCACAGGCTTATGTTATCACCCTAGACATGTACAAAACAAGGAAGGGGACTGAACTCTCAGACTGGACTGGGTACACATCCCAAGACCCTAATGACTTGAACAGCCAATAGGATTTCAGTAGCTCTCATCTTAATGGCTGATTTGAATTTGAAGATTGAAATCAGCTAATAGGAATGCAAGTGACGCCATATTTAAACGCGTAACTTGCATTCAATATTCAGTGTACGGTGGTGATCGTACGAAGAGGATCCTCCACGCTCCATGGCTCAGCGGTCGCTGCACTTCAGTTCCACGGTCATCTCCGCTCCACACCAGCTTGGTCCTGGATGAAGATAGAAGATGTCGCCGGTTCCAAGAAGACTTCACCCCCGCCTGGAAGAGGACCTTCTCTGCCGGACTTCAGGAACGGTGAGTACCTATTTGGGTTAAGATTTTTTTATTTTTTTGTTAGATTAGGGATTTTGGACACTGAAAAAGAGCTGAATGCCCTTTTAAGGGCGATAAAAGAGCTGATTGCCCTTTTAAGGGCAATGCCCAAACAAATGCCCCTTTGGGGGCAATGGGTAGTTTAGGATATTTTAGTGCTAGGTTTTTTTATTTTGGGGGGTTTGATGGGTGGTGGGTTTTACATGCAAAAGAGATATTTAAAGGGATACTGAACCCAAATTGTTTATTTCATGATTCAGATAGAGCATGCAATTTTAAACAACTTTCTAATTTGCTCCTATTATCAATTTTTCTTCATTCTCTTGCTATCTTTATTTGAAAAAGAATCATCTAAGCTATGGAGCCAGCCAATTTTTGGTTCAGACACTGGACAGCACTTGTTTATCGGTGGGTGAATTTATCCACCAATCAGCAAGAACAACCCAGGTTGCTCACCAAAAATGGGCTGGCTTCTAAACTTAAATTTTTACTTTTCAAATAAAGATACCAAGATAATGACATCTCATAACCCTGCAACATGCTCAGCCCTGGGTAATCTAAATCATGAAAGAAAAAAATTGGGTTCAGTGTCCTTTTAATTTAGGGCAATGCCCTACAAAAAACCCATTTAAGGGCTATTGATAGTTTAGTATTAGATTAGGGGGTGTTTTTATTTGGGGGGGGGGGGCTTTTTTATTTTCATAGGGATAAGGTTCATTTTTTAATTTTTGATATTTATTATTTTCTGTAATGTTAGACTTTTTTATTTTTTGTAATTTTAAATTATTTTAATTTAATCTTAGTTTTTTTTAAGTACTGTTAGGATTTTTTAATTTTTTTTGTAATTTAGTATATATATATTTTTTTTAAATATTCTTTTATTGAGGTTTTTAGTAAAGTAAAGAAAATAAAAATATGCCATGTTACAAGAATAATAATCATAATGACATAGTTTAACACAGATGAGCTATACAGACAATAAATAATAGCTAGGTCATTAGGTAAAGAGACATATACTTCTGAAACCTCTATTTTGAATGAAACTTTAGTATAGTGGTAACTACAACATTGGTCACTCATGGACCGTCTGGGAAATTAGAGTTATATCATATGGTACTTACCTTAGAGGCCACTATTGGGCCCTTGAAATAGCTTTAAGTAGTCAGATTTATAGTATGTTAATCGCATACTGGCACAGGATATATAACAACAAGTATAACAGCAACAAGTATAACAACATAGAATGAGGTAATTTAAAGGAAAAGTAAATTTACAGCCTCCGCCTTAATGTTATCGATTAATGTATATGTGATATTTATAGTCGCTGTTATTTTTAAAAAAAATATTATTATTTTAAAGTTATTTATCTTATAAATAGCCTACCACATTCAGTTGTTACTCCTCCCACCCGAACATTTCCGTATCTCTGTACATTACACATAAGATCGGTCCCACCCGCTCTTACGTGTACCTTTGTGCGTGTTCTCGTCTGTCTAGGCATATCGGGCATGTGCATAACTTTTTACTCACCGTATTTCGCGCATGCACAAAAAAATCTTCCTAGATACATGTTGTAAGAATGAATCAGTAGATTCATTCTTTTGTAGCGTTGCAACGATCGTTTGATCAATCCGTCTGCCTCAAATTTTGAATTTTTTTAAAGCCATCAGCGTTCTTAAAATTGGAAGTAAGTATAAAATTAGTAATGTGCATGCGTTTTACATGGACGCGCATATGATGCGGCCGCAATAATACTAAAGTCGCGCATGCGTATTTAGAATGGTGGGCGGTAATAGGGTATGTTGGGACGCCAGTGGGGGACCAATTGAAAAGGTCTCATTGCACATTGTCATCACAAAACAAAACAAAAAAAAAAAGCACAGGCAGAGTTACGGCGATAGGAGCGCTCGTTTTGAAAGGTACAAGAACGATAGTTGTAAAAAAAAAGATGAATGAAATTCATACTTATTTTATGAATACTTGCGAATGCTGCCTGGCTGTGTGTCAAAGTTTACTTTTCCTTTAAGTTAACACGTCAGACACAGATAATAACTTACGGCTAGATTTAGAGTTTTGCGTTAGCTGTCAAAACCAGCGTTAGGGGCTACTAACGCTGGTTTTGGGCTACCGCTGGTATTTAGAATCGTGTAGGTAAGGGTCTAACGCTCACTTTCCAGCCGCGACTTTTCCATACCGCAGATCCCCCTACGCCATTTGCGTATCCTATCTTTTCAATGGGATCTTTCTAACGCTGGTATTTAGAGTCTTGGCTGGAGTGAGAGTTAGAACTCTAACGACAAGACTCTAGCCGCAGAGAAAAGCCAGCAGTTAAGAGCTTTTTGGGCTAACGCCGGTTCATAAAGCTCTTAACTACTGTGCTCTAAAGTACACTAACACCCATAAACTACCTATGCACCCCTAAACCGAGGTCCCCCCTCATCGCCGCCACTCTAATAAATTTTTTTAACCCCTAATCTGCCGACCGCACACCGCCGCAACCTACGTTATCCCTATGTACCCCTAATCTGCTGCCCCTAACACCGCCGACCCCATATTATATTTATTAACCCCTAATCTGCCGCTCCCAACGTCGCCGCCACCTACCTACAATTATTAACCCCTAATCTGCCGACCGGACCTCACTGCTACTATAATAAAGTTATTAACCCCTAATCCGCCTTACCCCCGCCTCAATAACCCTATAATAAATATTATTAACCCCTAATCTGCCCTCCCTAACATCGCCGACACCTAACTTCAATTATTAACCCCTAATCTGCCGACCGGACCTCACCGCTACTCTAATAAATGTATTAACCCCTAAAGCTAAGTCTAACCCTAACACTAACACCCCCCTAAGTTAAATATAATTTTTATCTAACAAAATAAATTATTTCTTATTAAATACATTATTCCTATTTAAAGCTAAATACTTACCTGTAAAATAAACCCTAATATAGCTACAATATAAATAATAATTATATTGTAGCTATTTTAGGATTAATATTTATTTTACAGGCAACTTTGTATTTATTTTAACCAGGTACAATAGCTATTAAATAGTTAATCACTATTTAATAGCTACCTAGTTAAAATAATTACAAAATTACCTGAAAAATAAAAACCTAACCTAAGTTACAATTAAACCTAACACTACACTATCAATAAATTAATTAAATAAAATTACCTACAATTATCTACAATTAAACCTAACACTACACTATCAATAAATTAATTAAATAAAATACCTACAAATAAATACAATTAAATAAACTAACTAAAGTACAAAAAATAAAAAAAGAACTAAGTTACAAAAAATAAAATTAATTTACAAACATTATAAAAAGATTACAATTTTAAGCTAATTACACCTACTCTAAGCCCCCTAATAAAATAACAAAGCCCCCCAAAATTAAAAAATGCCCTACCCTATTCTAAAATAAAAATAGAAAAGCTCTTTTACCTTACCAGCCCTTAAAAGGGCCTTTTGCGGGGCATGCCACAAAGAATTCTGCTCTTTTGCCTGTAAAAAAAAAACATACAATACCCCCCCCAACATTACAACCCACCACCCACATACCCCTAATCTAACCCAAACCCCCCTTAAATAAACCTAACCCTAAGCCCCTGAAGATCTTCCTACCTTGTCTTCACCACGCCGGGTATCACCGATCCGTCCACAGGAGGCTCCGAAGTCTTCATCCAAGCCCAAGCGGGGGCTGAAGAAGTCCATCATCGGGCTGAAGAGGTCCATCATCCGGCTGAAGTCTTGATCCAAGCATGGGCTGAAGAGATCCATCATCCGGCTGAAGTCTTGATCCAAGCGCGGGCTGAAGAGATCCATCATCCGGCTGAAGTCTTCTATCAAGCAGCATCTTCAATCTTCTTTCTTCCGGATCCATCTTCATCCCGCCGACACGGAACATCCATCCTGGCCGACGACTTCCCGACGAATGACGGTTCCTTTAAGGGACGTCATCCAAGATGGCGTTCCTCGAATTCCGATTGGCTGATAGGATTCTATCAGCCAATCAGAATTAAGGTAGGAAAATTCTGATTGGCTGATGGAATCAGCCAATCAGATTCAAGTTCAATCTGATTGGCTCATCCAATGAGCTTGAATCTGATTGGCTGATTCCATCAGCCAATCAGAATTTTCCTACCTTAATTCCGATTGGCTGATAGAATCCTATCAGCCAATAGGAATTTGAGGGATGCCATCTTGGATGACGTCCCTTAAAGGAACCGTCATTCGTCGGGAAGTCGTCGGCCAGGATGGATGTTCCGCGTCGGCGGGATGAAGATGGATCCGGAAGAAAGAAGATTGAAGATGCCGCTTGATAGAAGACTTCAGCCAGATGATGGATCTCTTCAGCCCGCGCTTGGATCAAGACTTCAGCCGGATGATGGATCTCTTCAGCCTGCGCTTGGATCAAGACTTCAGCCGGATGATGGACCTCTTCAGCCCGATGATGGACATCTTCAGCCCCCGCTTGGGCTTGGATGAAGACTTCTGAGTCTCCTGTGGACAGATCGTGATACCCGGCGTGGTGAAGACAAGGTAGGGAGATCTTCAGGGGCTTAGTGTTAGGTTTATTTAAGGGGGGTTTGGGTTAGATTAGGGGTATGTGGGTGGAGGGTTGTAATGTTGGGGGGGTATTGTATGTTTTTTTTTACAGGCAAAAGAGCAGAATTCTTTGGGGCATGCCCCGCAAAAGGCCCTTTTAAGGGCTGATAAGGTAAAAGAGCTTTTCTATTTTTATTTTAGAATAGGGTAGGGCATTTTTTTTATTTTGGGGGGCTTTGTTATTTTATTAGGGGGCTTAGAGTAGGTGTAATTAGCTTACAATTGTTGTAATCTTTTTATAATGTTTGTAAATAATTTTTTTATTTTTTGTAACTTAGTTCTTTTTTTATTTTTTGTACTTTAGTTAGTTTATTTAATTGTATTTATTTGTAGGTATTGTATTTAATTAATTTATTGATAGTGTAGAGGTTAGATTTAATTGTAGATAATTGTAGGTATTTTATTTAATTAATTTATTGATAGTGTAGTGTTAGGTTTAATTGTAACTTAGGTTAAGATTTATTTTACAGGTAATTTTGTAATTATTTTAACTAGGTAGCTATTAAATAGTTATTAACTATTTAATAGCTATTGTACATGGTTAAAATAAATACAAAGTTGCCTGTAAAATAAATATGAATCCTAAAATAGCTACAATACAATTATTCTTTATATTGTAGCTATATTAGGGTTTATTTTACAGGTAAGTATTTAGCTTTAAATAGGAATAATTTATTTAATAAGAATTATTTTATTTCGTTAGAATAAAATTATATTTAATTTAGGGGGGTGTTAGTGTTAGGGTTAGACTTAGCTTTAGGGGTTAATACATTTATTAGAGTAGCGGTGAGGTCCGGTCGGCAGATTAGGGGTTAATACTTGAAGTTAGGTGTCGGCGATGTTAGGGAGGGCAGATTAGGGGTTAATACTATTTATTATAGGGTTATTGAGGCGGGAGTAAGGCGGATTAGGGGTTAATAACTTTATTATAGTAGCGGTGAGGTCCGGTCGGCAGATTAGGGGTTAATAATTGTAGGTAGGTGGCAGCGACATTGGGGGCGGCAGATTAGGGGTTAATAAATATAATATAGGGGTCGGTGGTGTTAGGGGCAGCAGATTAGGGGTACATAGGGATAACGTAGGTTGCGGCGGTGTACGGAGCGGCAGATTAGGGGTTAATAATAATATGCAGGGGTCAGCGATAGCGGGGGTGGCAGATTAAAGGTTAATAAGTGTAAGGTTAGGGGTGTTTAGACTCGGAGTACATGTTAGGGTGTTAGGTGCAGACTTAGGAAGTGTTTCCCCATAGGAAACAATGGGGCTGCGTTAGGAGCTGAACATTGCTTTTTTGCAGGTGTTAGGTTTTTTTTTAGCTCAAACGGCCCCATTGTTTCCTATGGGGGAATCATGCACGAGCACGTTTTTTAAGCTGGCCGCGTCCGTAAGCACCGCTGGTATTTAGAGTTGCAGTGGCGGTAAATATGCCTCTACGCTCCCTTTTTGGAGCCTAACGCAGCCATTATGTGAACTCTAAATACCAGCGGTATTTAAAAGGTGCGGGGACAAAAAAGCACGCTTAGCTAACGCACCCCTTCTAATGCAAAACTCTAAATCTAGCCGTTAATGTTCCTCGTAAGTTTTAGATGGTCCCTCATGGACCTGGTTATTCTGATGGTGTAATATAGAGGAAGATTGATGGTTAGGATAACTATTCTTAGGCGTTAGGATATATGTAAACTATAATTAGCAACTGATACCACTGAAAGTTTGAAGCAACAAAGATCTCTTTGAATTAGCCCCTCATTTGACAAAGTAAAGCCATTCTTTGGCTTTCAAGGTTAATATAAATGACACTTTTATGAGGATATTTGGTAACCTAGGGCCACTTTTGGACCCACTATATACTTTTATACCAGGATAATGTATTGCCACTTACAATGAAATCTTATATGCTAGCACATCCAACAGGAGTATAAACTAGATGTTGCTCTTAAGTCGTGAATGACTACTTAAGGGCCTGGTTACTCTAGATGTATAATATAGAGGAAGATTAGTGGTTGGGATCGCGACTCTTGGGTATTAGTACATATGTAAGCAATAAGTAGTTACTGATACTAATAAAAAGTTTAAGGCAACAGGGACCTCATAATTTTAATATAGTATGATATAAGAAGTCTATTGTTTAAGGGGGCTATCAAACTTAAATGTGGTGCTACATCTGCAGTGTTCTACATTCTTTTAGTTGCAAGGAGAGCCATGTATATCAGTAAATTAAAGCAGGAGAAAAAGAATAAGCATATATTGATGCTGAGTACTCCACCCTGCTATCTCATATAGCTATCTCAGGTTGCCTAATAACCCAGCTATTTATAAATATGAGTTTAGGCGCTAAAGTCAAATCTAAGTATGCTAACATAATGTTATGAAGGCAACATATGACTAACATTCCACACTTCAGCCTACAAGCTTTCTAGTTGCATAGGGCAAATGCATGTCATCTAACTAATAAAAAAAAGAGTTAGAGGCTATACTGGATTCACTGCACCATCTCGGACGCTGACAGCGTGTGATACAAATGTGATATGGCAGGCCATATAGAGTGTGATTAATGTGAACCAGTTTTCTTGGCCTATATGAATCTATATAAACAGAGAAATCCTGAGTTGCTGACATGGCATAGACTTGAAGCTTATATATAACTTGTTTTGATTGAAAAAATGCTGAACAAAACAATATGTATTCTTAAAGAACAAATGACTCATCTTTGGTTGAGACATTTGCTAGACCGGATACATCTTGACAGGAATAAGAGACACATAGACAGTTTCATAACCTATTTTGCAAAAACTAATGTAAGAACTATTATTAAAAGTTTATATAATGGATCTGGGACTTTCTCTCCCCGGACTTCTCAAATCAAGGGCAGACATGTCGTTTGGATATAAAAATGAAACTCCCATATCTTCTATATCGTTCGGACTGAAGTGTGCAGGAATCTCCAGCCAAAGTGGGACATATATGATGCACTATCTGGTGATGTAGTGATTCATTTTACTTTTATATAAACAAGTTGTTATTATACATTATTGTTTAGGTTTGTTCTTTTCTTTTGTGAATAAACTATTATACCTATTAAGAATAAAAAAGAGTTCAATTATTGCTTTTAACATATGTATTAAGGTATACATTTTATTAGGCAATACACAGAGCAGGACCCATAAAAAGACACTATAGACAACATTACATGCACCCCGTCTCAGCTCAAATATATTTAACTGAAGACTTATTGTACATAGAGAGATAATATAACTGTGGGTTTATGACAGCCTAGGAGTAGCTAAAACGTATCTAAAGCAGATGCCAGCTATTGAGACAACAGGCTTAAACACTTTTGGTTTTCAGAAAACACTTAAAAATCGATAGTAGCTATAACAAATACTGGTCATAAACTATAAAATAAAAAATATCATCTTATATGAATATCTCTGGAAAGTGCTACTTCACATTAAGGGATTGCGAGAAAGCATGTATCCTAATTGTCTGCAATGCTTTATCCTACCCCTGATTTCCATAGAGTTATGTCCACAGTATTATTACCATCTAGGGCAAGACAGGGCCATTTTGGGGGTGAATTCTTAAGTCTTATGTCCGTGTCTTGTAGTAGAAGATTAGGATGGGTCTTAAAATTGGCAGGGAAAATCCACTGAAGTGGGGAGAGGTCAGAGATATACAGACCTTAATGAACCATGACAGGCATCACCTTGTTGAGTGTTTCTCTCTCTGATTTCTCTGTTTTGTCATGAGATGAAATGGCGGGACCTCTGCAACTGGTGGGAACCTCTGCAACTGGCAGGATCCTGTTTTGGGTCAGCACAGTAAGTCCCTGCTTCCCGTTATCATCGGCTTCCTTCGGCTCACAGGTAGGTAGAAATTCAGCTTCTTCTTGCCCATTATGTGGGACTACTCGATTGTGACCAGCGGAGTGGGATATAATAGGAAAAAAATGTTTCTTGAATACAAGCGCGAAGCTCGCCAAAATGGCTAGTCATCTTGTATGCCAAGCGATAACCCGGGGGCTAGATTTATCCTGCAGGAGCTTTCAATATTGAGTTCTTGAGAGCTGCCCAGACACGCCATAATTTAGTATTTTATTATTTTATGTAATTTGGGGTTAATTTAGGGGGCTTAGTAATTAAATTAGGTTTATTGGCGGTTTAGGGGTAATAGATTTATTAGGTTAATTGCGATGTAGGTTAATGGTGGATTAGGGGTTAATAGTTTAATTAGGTTAATTGCGCTGTGGGTGAATGGTGGGTTAGGGGTTAATACATATATTAGGGAGATCGCGATGTTGGAGAATGGCGAATTAGAGGTTAATAGTTTAATGAGGCATATTGCATTGTGGGGGGTTATCGGTTTAGGGGTTCATACTTTTATTATTAGTTGCGATGTGGTGGGATTGTGGATATAAGGGTTTTTACGTGACAGGTTTATTTTAGGGACTTTTACTGGAGATTTAACTTTTTTTATTTTATTAGGCGCCGGCATTTTTTAACATGCCGTAAATTACTGGTGACTCCAGAAATTTGTATTTACGCGCATTTCTGGACATAGCTTGTTTATCTCACTTACGGCACTTTATGAACTGCCAGCAGGGTTTATGTGATTCCCCGATGTGCTAAGGAAAATTACGGGCGACGCAGGTTTCAGCAGTTACGCTAAAGCCTGCGCCGCATATATAATCCCGCCGTCTATGTTAAAAAATTGTATCTGCCATATTTATTGTGCTACTTTAATGATGACAGATGTAGCAGCCTCATTACACTTATTTCTTTTTGGACAGCAGTAGCATCTCATGTGCAATTGCAATTTGCAACAGCATTCATAGCAGAAATAGTAGTAGTCCTGTTAGGTGTCAAGACAGTAGCCTCTGGTATAATTGCATGACACATTATTTGTAGCCCTAGGTTAATGTGTGTTTGATGGTAGTGCTAGGGCTAATACAGTGGGGAGAGGACAGTGCATGGTGTTAGCCATACTAGCCAGGTTTAAGGTGCAATAAGAAGTAATTAAAATGTACAGTAAAAGTTGATAAGCGAAATATCCATGCTTATTGTGGAATTCTTTGTGAGTTTTGTAATAATTAAAGGGTATTTGTAGAGTCCATCCTGCTAATGCAGACTTGACCCATAATATACTTTTAATGTGTTTTGACTAAAATCCTTAGAATGTGTTTATGAAAAGATTTAATAAAACAACTTTTTAAACACCATGGGGCCGAATTTTCATTGTGCGAGTGGACATGATCCGATATTGCGGATCATGTCCGCTGCACATCGATAAATGCCGACAGCATACACTCTCAGCATTTATCATTGCACCAGCAGTTCTTGTGAACTGCTGGTGCAACGCTGTCCCCTGCAGATTCGCGGGCAATCGGCCGCTAGCAGGGGGTGTCAATTAACCCAATCATATTCGATCGGATTGATTTCTGGCGATGTCTGTCCCCCGCCTCAGAGCAGGCGGGCAGGTTATGGAGCAGCTGTCTTTAGACCGCTGCTTTATAACTTGTGTTTCCGACGAGCCTGAAGGCTCGCCAGAAACATGGGGCATCACGCTCCATACAGAGCTTGATAAATATGCCCCCATGATTTGAGAACGAGTGCCAAAAAGTGATAGAAAACTTAGAAACAAAACCAAGATGTGATAGCTTACAATAGAGCAGAAGATAAATACTGTATAAAAGTGTATTATGTTTTATTTGCAATTGTAAAAAGCTAGCTAGATGTATATTTAATACCACTGCCTGCTGTAGAGTGACTGACTTAGTTTAGATCATTTTGCATACATTCAGAAAACAATGGTTGAAAATATAATCCTAAGAAGTGTGTGTAAGATATTTAATAATAATTGCCAGCTATATTTAAAAAAAAATTAAAAAAAATAGCTATTAAAGGGACACTGAACCCAATTTTTTATTTCATGATTCAGATAAAGCATGAGATTTTAATCAACTTTCTAATTTACTCCTATTACCAATTTTTCTTTGTTCTCTTGCTATCTTTATTTTAAAAGCAGGAATGTAAATCTTAGCAGCCAGCCCATTTCAGGTTCAGCACCATGGATAGCGCTTGCTTATTGGAGCCTTACATTTACCCATCAATAAGCAAGCATAACCCAGGTTCTCAACCAAAAATGGGCCTGCTCCTATGCATCACATTCCTGCTTTTTAAATAAAAATAGCAAGAGAACGATGAAAAATTGATAATAGGAGTAAATTAGAAAGTTGCTTAAAATTGTATGCTCTGTCTGAATCATGAAAGAAAAAAATTGGGTTTAGTGTCCCTTTAAGGATAAAATGATGTACCACCACAATCCATCTTAAAGGCATAGAAAGGGCAAAAAGAAATTTGACATAGAAGCATTTTTGCAATATACTTCTATTAGCATAAATGCTTCTAATAAAAGTTATGACTGTTTTTCTGCGGCATACGCACATATCCTGTGAGGGCCTGTGCACCAGTATTCAAACACCACACCTTCTCAGAGGGTTAACAGCAGTGGCGACTCGTGGCTTATTCAAATGGGGGTTCACGGACCAGTTATGTAAAATATATACACACACACACTGTATATTCAATATATATATATATATATATATATATATATATATATATATATATATATATATATATATATACAGGGAGTGCAGAATTATTAGGCAAATGAGTATTTTGACCACATCATCCTCTTTGTGCATGTTGTCTTACTCCAAGCTGTATAGGCTCGAAAGCCTACTACCAATTAAGCATATTAGGTGATGTGCATCTCTGTAATGAGAAGGGGTGTGGTCTAATGACATCAACACCCTATATCAGGTGTGCATAATTATTAGGCAACTTCCTTTCCTTTGGCAAAATGGGTCAAAAGAAGGACTTGACAGGCTCAGAAAAGTCAAAAATAGTGAGATATCTTGCAGAGGGATGCAGCACTCTTAAAATTGCAAAGCTTCTGAAGCGTAATCATCGAGCAATCAAGCGTTTCATTCAAAATAGTCAACAGGGTCGCAAGAAGCGTGTGGAAAAACCAAGGCGCAAAATAACTGCCCATGAACTGAGAAAAGTCAAGCGTGCAGCTGCCCAGATGCCACTTGCCACCAGTTTGGCCATATTTCGAGCTGCAACATCACTGGAGTGCCCAAAAGCACAAGGTGTGCAATACTCAGAGACATGGCCAAGGTAAGAAAGGCTGAAAGACGACCACCACTGAACAAGACACACAAGCTGAAACGTCAAGACTGGGCCAAGAAATATCTCAAGACTGATTTTTCTAAGGTTTTATGGACTGATGAAATGAGAGTGAGTCTTGATGGGCCAGATGGATGGGCCCGTGGCTGGATTGGTAAAGGGCAGAGAGCTCCAGTCCGACTCAGATGCCAGCAAGGTGGAGGTGGAGTACTGGTTTGGGCTGGTATCATCAAAGATGAGCTTGTGGGGCCTTTTCGGGTTTAGGATGGAGTCAAGCTCAACTCCCAGTCCTACTGCCAGTTTCTGGAAGACACCTTCTTCAAGCAGTGGTACAGGAAGAAGTCTGCATCCTTCAAGAAAAACATGATTTTCATGCGGGACAATGCTCCATCACACGCGTCCAAGTACTCCACAGCGTGGCTGGCAAGAAAGGGTATAAAAGAAGAAAATCTAATGACATGGCCTCCTTGTTCACCTGATATGAACCCCATTGAGAACCTGTGGTCCATCATCAAATGTGATATTTACAAGGAGGGAAAACAGTACACCTCTCTGAACAGTGTCTGGGAGGCTGTGGTTGCTGCTGCACGCAATGTTGATGGTGAACAGATCAAAACACTGACAGAATCCATGGATGGCAGGCTTTTGAGTGTCCTTGCAAAGAAAGGTGGCTATATTGGTCACTGATTTGTTTTTGTTTTGTTTTTGAATGTCAGAAATGTATATTTGTGAATGTTGAGATGTTATATTGGTTTCACTGGTAAAAATAAATAATTGAAATGGGTATATATTTGTTTTTTGTTAAGTTGCCTAATAATTATGCACAGTAATTGTCACCTGCACACACAGATATCCCCCTAAAATAGCTATAACTAAAAACAAACTAAAAACTACTTCCAAAACTATTCAGCTTTGATATTAATGAGTTTTTTGGGTTCATTGAGAACATGGTTGTTGTTCAATAATAAAATTAATCCTCAAAAATACAACTTGCCTAATAATTATGCACTCCCTGTATATATATCAATAAAGGTAACACACCAATTTATGTGCTTAGTAATAAATAACTGGCTTAGATAGCTGTATAATATATATATATATAGCCCCAGGAGAAGTGTGTAATCAGTGTCTGATAAGCCATTATACGCCTTATACTAGTCAAGACCAGAAGGTTGGTTGCCATAGCAACCATACCTAACAACAACGGCCCCCACAAAATAGGGAAGGGCATAATGTGGCCAATCAAGAGTATAGAAACATAGAGGAGCGCCCAACCCCCAGTTAGACAAAAGAATACAGCACAATAAGAAAAGCAACACACGTAGCAACAATTATTACATAGAAATAATAGAGCTAGTCAGTGTATGTAAACATGCCGTTTGGCTGGTAGCCTGGTACGTAATAACCTCAAGAGAAGTGCTGTAAAACTGTCAGCATTCTCAGCACAGCCAAAATAGCTGGTATAGAGGTGTGTCATATTGGGCCAATCAAGGGACTAGATTTTCACAGAGTGTGGAGTAAGCCCCACATGTGCGATCTACAGTATATGCATAACCAGTCTAACAGCCAACTGACAAGCACCTATATCCATCGGCTAAATGGCTAGTTCACAGTTGGCTGTTAGACTGGTTATGCATATACTGTAGATTGCACATGTGGGGCTTACTCCACACTCTGTGTAAATCTAGCCCCTTGATTGGCCCAATATGACACACCTCTATAACGGGCTATTTTGGCTGCGCTGAGAATGCTGACAGTTTTACAGCACTTCTCCTGAGTTTATTACGTACCAGGCTACCAGCCAAACGGCATGTTTACATACACTGACTAGCTCTATTGTTTCTATGTAATAATTGTTGCTATGGTACATTTAGCAGTTACTTGCGTTGCATTTCTTATTGTGCTGTATTCTTTTGTCTAACTGGGGGTTGGGCGCTCCTCTATGTTTCTATACTCTTGATTGGCCACATTATGCCTTTCCCTCTTTTGTGGGGGCCGTTGTTGTTATGGCAACCAACCTGCTGGCCTTGACTAGTATAAGGCGTATAATGGCTTATCAGGCACTGATTACTGGCACAGTCCCCTGGCTGACATGCGAGTCACTGACTTCATAATATATGTACTCACCAACTCCTCCTCCTGAATGGTGTTATCCTCACTAGTCAGCTGAGCCACACACAGACACAGGGCAAGTTTCAGTTCCCAAGCGCAGTAATAGTAGAGCAGCAGGAAGTGGAAACAAATTCCTATGTCCTGCTCTGTAAATGTATAGCGCACCCTACAGTTTCAGATGTGCGCCTTCCACACACACAGCTCTCAGTGTGCGAGTGTCACGTGACATACCAGCTTGTTCTCACTCGCACACTGAGACCTGTGCGATTAGCAAAGCTATGGGCTGGGTTATGGGAGGCGCTGCAGGCACTGCAGTCAGAAAGAGGAAAGTGCTTTTCCCTATACTTCTATCTATCACACATGAGGTGCTGTGCGATAGATAGCAGTAAACATGGCAATTTTTTTTTTTTACAAAACTGCAGTGGAGCCTGTATTTATTAAGTCAAAATATATCATGAATTAGATTTATTAAGATAATAAGATTTTTTTTTTGTAATTTTTTTTTATTTCTTATTGTTTTGGGGGGCTCTGGGGGGCTGGGGGGTTCATGTGCGGCTGTGATCCTATAGAGGAGCCTCCACTGGTCAGCAGTGGCTTGTATGACACAAATACATCTTTACAGAAGCAAAACACACCACGCTCATGTCTCTGAGCAGGTATGGTATGTGAATAGTGGAGCATGTTCCTTCACAGGAAGCATTTTTGCTAATGGAAGTTAAAAAAAATGCTTAAAGGGACAGTCTTGACAGATTTAAACTTTCATGATTCAAATAGGGCACGCAATTTTAAACAACTTTCCAATTTACTTTTATAATCAAATTTGTTTTGTTTTTTGGTATTCTTTGTGGAAAGCTAAACCTAGGTAGGCTCATATGCTAATTTCTAAGTCCTTCAAGGCTGCCTGATATCTCAGTGTATTTTGACAGTTTCTTTACAGCTAGACAGTGTTAGTTCATGTGTGCCATATAGATAACATTGTGCTCACTCCAGTGTAGTTTTTCTAAAATTCAAGTCTGTCAAAAGAAACTGAGAGAAGGCTTAGATACAAGGTAATCACAGAGGTAAAAACTAGATTAATATAACTGTGTAGGCAGGGCCGGCCTTTGGGCAAGGTGGCGACCGACTCGGTCCCCGCGGTCAGGGGGCCCCCGCAAATTTAATAAAAAAATATTATTATTTTTTTTTAAAAAATGTAATATTTTTTTATTGTATTTATTTTTAAAATGTATTTTTTAGTGCCTTTTTTTTGGCGCAATAATTTTTTAATTTGTTACCGGAGTGGAGGGCGGAGGCGGAGCATAGCTGCCTGCTGTCTGTCACGCTCACGAGGGACTTCAGTGAGCAGCAGGCAGCAGACAGAGTGAGCAGCAGTCCGGAGTCGTAGACCGCTCGTAGCCAGGTAGGAGCCCTTCTTTGGCCCAGTCCCCCAGACTGTCAGTCAGACACAGTGAGTGTGACTGACTAGTGCCACATTTTAATTATTCAAAGGCACTCTGGCTGGTTGCCGGGGCCCTGGTCATAATTTTATTGCATGGGGCTCCGGGCTGGGGTATAATTCTATTGCAGGGGGGGGGGACTGGGCTTCATTTTTATTGCAGGGGGACTTTATTTTATTACTGGGGGAAATTGAAGGGGTGGCTGGGGCATAATTTTATTGCAGGGGGGATTCATTTTATTGTTGGGGGGCTGGGGAGGGAAATCATTTTATTGCTGGGGGCATCATATTTTTGTTGGGGGTATAATTTTATTGCAGGGGAGATGGGACATAATTTTATTGCTGGGGCATCATTATTGTGCTGGGGGCATAATTTTTTTGCAGGGGGTATCCTTTTATTGCAGTGGGGCTGGGGCCACTATTTTATTGCAATGGGGCTGGGGCATCATTTTATTGCAGGGGGGCTGGGAGCTTCATTTTATTGTTTGGTGCATCATTTATTGCAGGGGTGCTGGGGGCATCATATTTTTGTTGGGGGCATCATTTTATTGCAGTGGCTGGGGCATCATTTTATTTCTGGGGCATCATTTTTTTGCAGGGGGGCTGGGGGCATCATTTTATTGCAGGTGGACTGGGCATTATTTTATTGCTAGGGGCATCATTTATTGCAGTGGGGGTGGGAATCATTTTATTGCAGGGGGGCTGGGCATTATTTTATTGCTGGGGGCTTTATTTTATTGCTGGGGGCATCATTTTATTGCAGTGGGGATGGGGCATCATTTTATTGCAGGGGGACTGGGCATCATTTTATTGCCGGGGGCATCATTGCAGTGGGGATGGGGTAATCATTTATTGCAGGGGGGCTGGAGGCATCATTTTATTGCAGGGGCATCATCTTATTGTAGGGGGCTGGGCATCATTTTATTGAAGGGGGCTTCAGTGTATTGCTGGTGGCATCATTTTATTGCAGTGGGGCTGGGGGCCTCATTTTATTGCAGTGGGACTGGGGGCTTCATTTTATTGCTGGGGGCATCATTTATTGCTGGGGGCATCATATTTTTGTTGGGGGCATCAATTTATTGCAGGGGCTGGGGGCATCATTTTATTGCAGGGGAGCTGGGGCATAATTTTATAGCTGGGGCATAATTATTTTTGCAGGGGGGCTAGGGGCATAATTTTATTGCAGGTGGACTGGGCATTATTTTATTGCAGGGCTTTCATTTTATTGCTGGGGGCATCATTTTATTGCAGTGGGGATGTGGCATGATTTTATTGCTGGGGGACTGGGCATCATTTTATTGCTGGGGGCATCATTGCAGTGGGGCTGGGGTAATCATTTTATTGTAGTGGCTGGGGGCATCATTTTATTGCAGGGGAGCTGGGGCATAATTTTATTGCTGGGGCATAATTTTTTTGCAGGGGGGCTGGGGGCATCATTTTATTGGAGGTGGACTGGGCATTATTTTATTGCTAGGGGCATCATTTATTGCAGTGGGGGTGGGAATCATTTTATTGCAGGGGGGCTGGGCATTATTTTATTGCTGGGGGCTTTATTTTATTGCTGGGGGCATCATTTTATTGCAGTGGGGATGGGGCATCATTTTATTGCAGGGGGGCTGGGCATCATTTTATTGCCTGGGGCATCATTGCAGTGGGGATGGGGTAATCAATTATTGCAGGGGGGCTGGAGGCATCATTTTATTGCAGGGGCATCATCTTATTGTAGGGGGCTGGGCACCATTTTATTGCAGGGGGGCTTCAGTGTATTGCTGGTGGCATTATTTTATTGCAGTGGGGCTGGGGGCATCATTTTATTGCAGTGGGGCTGGGGGCTTCATTTTATTGCTGGGGGCATCATTTATTGCTGGGGGCATCATGTTTTTGTTGGGGGCATCATATTTTTGTTGGGGGCATCAATTTATTGCAGGGGCTGGGGGCATCATTTTATTGCAGGGGAGCTGGGGCATCATTTTATTGCTGGGGCATAATTATTTTTGCAGGGGGGCTAGGGGCATAATTTTATTGCAGGTAGACTGGGCATTATTTTATTGCAGGGCTTTCATTTTATTGCTGGGGGCATCATTTTATTGCAGTGGGGAAGTGGCATGATTTTATTGCAGGGGGACTGGGCATCATTTTATTGCTGGGGCATCATTGCAGTGGGGCTAGGGTAATCATTTTATTGCAGTGGCTGAGGGCATCATTTTATTGCAGGGGAGCTGGGGCATAATTTTATTGCTGGGGCATAATTTTTTTGCAGGGGGGCTGGGGGCATAATTTTATTGCAGGTGTACTGGGCATTATTTTATTGCTAGGGGCATCATTTATTGCAGTGGGGGTGGAAATCATTTTATTGCAGGGGGCTGGGCTTTATTTTATTGCTGGGGGCTTTATTTTATTGCTGGGGGCATCATTTTATTGCAGTGGGGATGGGGCATCATTTTATTGCAGGGGGACTGGGCATCATTTTATTGCCGGGGGCATCATTGCAGTGGGGATGGGGTAATCATTTATTGCAGGGGGGCTGGAGGCATCATTTTATTGCAGGTGCATCATCTTATTGTAGGGGGCTGGCAATCATTTTATTGCAGGGGGCTTCAGTGTATTGCTGGTGGCATCATTTTATTGCAGTGGGGCTGGAAGCATCATTTTATTGCAGTGGGGCTGGGGGCTTCATTTTATTGCTGGGGGCATCATTTATTGCTGGGGGCATCATATTTTTGTTGGGGGCATCAATTTATTGCAGGGGCTGGGGGCATCATTTTATTGCAGGGGAGCTGGGGCATAATTTTATTGCTGGGGCATAATTATTTTTGCAGGGGGGCTAGGGGCATAATTTTATTGCAGGTGGACTGGGCATTATTTTATTGCAGGGCTTTCATTTTATTGCTGGGGGCATCATTTTATTGCAGTGGGGATGTGGCATGATTTTATTGCAGGGGGACTGGGCATCATTTTATTGCTGGGGGCATCATTGCAGTGGGGCTGGGGTAATCATTTTATTGTAGTGGCTGGGGGCATCATTTTATTGCAGGGGAGCTGGGGCATAATTTTATTGCTGGGGCATAATTTTTTTGCAGGGGGGCTGGGGGCATCATTTTATTGCAGGTGGACTGGGCATTATTTTATTGCTAGGGGCATCATTTATTGCAGTGGGGGTGGGAATCATTTTATTGCAGGGGGGCTGGGCATTATTTTATTGCTGGGGGCTTTATTTTATTGCTGGGGGCATCATTTTATTGCAGTGGGGATGGGGCATCATTTTATTGCAGGGGGGCTGGGCATCATTTTATTGCCTGGGGCATCATTGCAGTGGGGATGGGGTAATCATTTATTGCAGGGGGGCTGGAGGCATCATTTTATTGCAGGGGCATCATCTTATTGTAGGGGGCTGGGCATCATTTTATTGCAGGGGGGCTTCAGTGTATTGCTGGTGGCATTATTTTATTGCAGTGGGGCTGGGGGCATCATTTTATTGCAGTGGGGCTGGGGGCTTCATTTTATTGCTGGGGGCATCATTTATTGCTGGGGGCATCATGTTTTTGTTGGGGGCATCATATTTTTGTTGGGGGCATCAATTTATTGCAGGGGCTGGGGGCATCATTTTATTGCAGGGGAGCTGGGGCATCATTTTATTGCTGGGGCATAATTATTTTTGCAGGGGGGCTAGGGGCATAATTTTATTGCAGGTAGACTGGGCATTATTTTATTGCAGGGCTTTCATTTTTTTGCTGGGGGCATCATTTTATTGCAGTGGGGAAGTGGCATGATTTTATTGCAGGGGGACTGGGCATCATTTTATTGCTGGGGCATCATTGCAGTGGGGCTAGGGTAATCATTTTATTGCAGTGGCTGAGGGCATCATTTTTTTGCAGGGGAGCTGGGGCATAATTTTATTGCTGGAGCATAATTTTTTTGCAGGGGGGCTGGGGGCATAATTTTATTGCAGGTGTACTGGGCATTATTTTATTGCTAGGGGCATCATTTATTGCAGTGGGGGTGGAAATCATTTTATTGCAGGGGGCTGGGCTTTATTTTATTGCTGGGGGCTTTATTTTATTGCTGGGGGCATCATTTTATTGCAGTGGGGATGGGGCATCATTTTATTGCAGGGGGACTGGGCATCATTTTATTGCCGGGGGCATCATTGCAGTGGGGATGGGGTAATCATTTATTGCAGGGGGGCTGGAGGCATCATTTTATTGCAGGTGCATCATCTTATTGTAGGGGGCTGGCAATCATTTTATTGCAGGGGGCTTCAGTGTATTGCTGGTGGCATCATTTTATTGCAGTGGGGCTGGAAGCATCATTTTATTGCAGTGGGGCTGGGGGCTTCATTTTATTGCTGGGGGCATCATTTATTGCTGGGGGCATCATATTTTTGTTGGGGGCATCAATTTATTGCAGGGGCTGGGGGCATCATTTTATTGCAGGGGAGCTGGGGCATAATTTTATTGCTGGGGCATAATTATTTTTGCAGGGGGGCTAGGGGCATAATTTTATTGCAGGTGGACTGGGCATTATTTTATTGCAGGGCTTTCATTTTATTGCTGGGGGCATCATTTTATTGCAGTGGGGATGTGGCATGATTTTATTGCAGGGGGACTGGGCATCATTTTATTGCTGGGGGCATCATTGCAGTGGGGCTGGGGTAATCATTTTATTGCAGTGGCTGGGGGCATCATTTTATTGCAGGGGAGCTGGGGCATAATTTTATTGCTGGGGCATAATTTTTTTGCAGGGGGGCTGGGGGCATCATTTTATTGCAGGTAGACTTGGCATTATTTTATTGCTAGGGGCATCATTTATTGCAGTGGGGGTGGGAATCATTTTATTGCAGGGGGCTGGGCATTATTTTATTGCTGGGGGCTTTATTTTATTGCTGGGGGCATCATTTTATTGCAGTGGGGATGGGGCATCATTTTATTGCAGGGGGACTGGGCATCATTTTATTGCTGGGGGCATCATTACAGTGGGGATGGGGTAATCATTTATTGCAGGGGGGCTGGAGGCATCATTTTATTGCAGGGGCATCATCTTATTGTAGGGGGCTGGGCATCATTTTATTGCAGGGGGCTTCAGTGTATTGCTGGTGGCATCATTTTATTGCAGTGGGGCTGGGGGCATCATTTTATTGCAGTGGGGCTGGGGGCTTCATTTTATTGCTGGGGGCATCATTTATTGCTGGGGGCATCATATTTTTGTTGGGGGCATCAATTTATTGCAGGGGCTGGGGGCATCATTTTATTGCAGGGGAGCTGGGGCATAATTTTATTGCTGGGGCATAATTATTTTTGCAGGGGGGCTAGGGGCATAATTTTATTGCAGGTAGACTGGGCATTATTTTATTGCAGGGCTTTCATTTTATTGCTGGGGGCATCATTTTATTGCAGTGGGGAAGTGGCATGATTTTATTGCAGGGGGACTGGGCATCATTTTATTGCTGGGGCATCATTGCAGTGGGGCTAGGGTAATCATTTTATTGCAGTGGCTGGGGGCATCATTTTATTGCAGGGGAGCTGGGGCATAATTTTATTGCTGGGGCATAATTTTTTTGCAGGGGGGCTGGGGGCATCATTTTATTGCAGGTGTACTGGGCATTATTTTATTGCTAGGGGCATCATTTATTGCAGTGGGGGTGGAAATCATTTTATTGCAGGGGGGCTGGGCTTTATTTTATTGCTGGGGGCTTTATTTTATTGCTGGGGGCATCATTTTATTGCAGTGGGGATGGGGCATCATTTTATTGCAGGGGGACTGGGCATCATTTTATTGCCGGGGGCATCATTGCAGTGGGGATGGGGTAATCATTTATTGCAGGGGGGCTGGAGGCATCATTTTATTGCAGGTGCATCATCTTATTGTAGGGGGCTGGCAATCATTTTATTGCAGGGGGCTTCAGTGTATTGCTGGTGGCATCATTTTATTGCAGTGGGGCTGGAAGCATCATTTTATTGCAGTGGGGCTGGGGGCTTCATTTTATTGCTGGGGGCATCATTTATTGCTGGGGGCATCATATTTTTGTTGGGGGCATCAATTTATTGCAGGGGCTGGGGGCATCATTTTATTGCAGGGGCATAATTATTTTTGCAGGGGGGCTAGGGGCATAATTTTATTGCAGGTGGACTGGGCATTATTTTATTGCAGGGCTTTCATTTTATTGCTGGGGGCATCATTTTATTGCAGTGGGGATGTGGCATGATTTTATTGCAGGGGGACTGGGCATCATTTTATTGCTGGGGGCATCATTGCAGTGGGGCTGGGGTAATCATTTTATTGCAGTGGCTGGGGGCATCATTTTATTGCAGGGGAGCTGGGGCATAATTTTATTGCTGGGGCATAATTTTTTTGCAGGGGGGTTGGGGGCATCATTTTATTGCAGGTAGACTTGGCATTATTTTATTGCTAGGGGCATCATTTATTGCAGTGGGGGTGGGAATCATTTTATTGCAGGGGGCTGGGCATTATTTTATTGCTGGGGGCTTTATTTTATTGCTGGGGGCATCATTTTATTGCAGTGGGGATGGGGCATCATTTTATTGCAGGGGGACTGGGCATCATTTTATTGCTGGGGGCATCATTGCAGTGGGGATGGGGTAATCATTTATTGCAGGGGGGCTGGAGGCATCATTTTATTGCAGGGGCATCATCTTATTGTAGGGGGCTGGGCATCATTTTATTGCAGGGGGCTTCAGTGTATTGCTGGTGGCATCATTTTATTGCAGTGGGGCTGGGGGCATCATTTTATTGCAGTGGGGCTGGGGGCTTCATTTTATTGCTGGGGGCATCATTTATTGCTGGGGGCATCATATTTTTGTTGGGGGCATCAATTTATTGCAGGGGCTGGGGGCATCATTTTATTGCAGGGGAGCTGGGGCATAATTTTATTGCTGGGGCATAATTATTTTTGCAGGGGGGCTAGGGGCATAATTTTATTGCAGGTGGACTGGGCATTATTTTATTGCAGGGCTTTCATTTTATTGCTGGGGGCATCATTTTATTGCAGTGGGGATGTGGCATGATTTTATTGCAGGGGAACTGGGCATCATTTTATTGCTGGGGGCATCATTGCAGTGGGGCTGGGGTAATCATTTTATTGCAGTGGCTGGGGGCATCATTTTATTGCAGGGGAGCTGGGGCATAATTTTATTGCTGGGGCATCATTTTTTTGCAGGGGGCTGGGGGCATCATTTTATTGCAGGTGGACTGGGCATTATTTTATTGCTAGGGGCATCATTTATTGCAGTGGGGGTGGGAATCATTTTATTGCAGGGGGGCTGGGCATTATTTTATTGCTGGGGGCTTTATTTTATTGCTGGGGACATCATTTTATTGCAGTGGGGATGGGGCATCATTTTATTGCAGGGGGACTGGGCATCATTTTATTGCCGGGGGCATCATTGCAGTGGGGATGGGGTAATCATTTATTGCAGGGGGGCTGGAGGCATCATTTTATTGCAGGGGGCTTCAGTGTATTGCTGGTGGCATCATTTTATTGCAGTGGGGCTGGGGGCATCATTTTATTGCAGTGGGGCTGGGGGCTTCATTTTATTGCTGGGGGCATCATTTATTGCTGGGGGCATCATATTTTTGTTGGGGGCATCAATTTATTGCAGGGGCTGGGGGCATCATTTTATTGCAGGGGAGCTGGGGCATAATTTTATTGCTGGGGCATAATTATTTTTGCAGGGGGGCTAGGGGCATAATTTTATTGCAGGTAGACTGGGCATTATTTTATTGCAGGGCTTTCATTTTATTGCTGGGGGCATCATTTTATTGCAGTGGGGAAGTGGCATGATTTTATTGCAGGGGGACTGGGCATCATTTTATTGCTGGGGCATCATTGCAGTGGGGCTAGGGTAATCATTTTATTGCAGTGGCTGGGGGCATCATTTTATTGCAGGGGAGCTGGGGCATAATTTTATTGCTGGGGCATAATTTTTTTGCAGGGGGGCTGGGGGCATCATTTTATTGCAGGTGTACTGGGCATTATTTTATTGCTAGGGGCATCATTTATTGCAGTGGGGGTGGAAATCATTTTATTGCAGGGGGGCTGGGCTTTATTTTATTGCTGGGGGCTTTATTTTATTGCTGGGGGCATCATTTTATTGCAGTGGGGATGGGGCATCATTTTATTGCAGGGGGACTGGGCATCATTTTATTGCCGGGGGCATCATTGCAGTGGGGATGGGGTAATCATTTATTGCAGGGGGGCTGGAGGCATCATTTTATTGCAGGTGCATCATCTTATTGTAGGGGGCTGGCAATCATTTTATTGCAGGGGGCTTCAGTGTATTGCTGGTGGCATCATTTTATTGCAGTGGGGCTGGAAGCATCATTTTATTGCAGTGGGTCTGGGGGCTTCATTTTATTGCTGGGGGCATCATTTATTGCTGGGGGCATCATATTTTTGTTGGGGGCATCAATTTATTGCAGGGGCTGGGGGCATCATTTTATTGCAGGGGCATAATTATTTTTGCAGGGGGGCTAGGGGCATAATTTTATTGCAGGTGGACTGGGCATTATTTTATTGCAGGGCTTTCATTTTATTGCTGGGGGCATCATTTTATTGCAGTGGGGATGTGGCATGATTTTATTGCAGGGGGACTGGGCATCATTTTATTGCTGGGGGCATCATTGCAGTGGGGCTGGGGTAATCATTTTATTGCAGTGGCTGGGGGCATCATTTTATTGCAGGGGAGCTGGGGCATAATTTTATTGCTGGGGCATAATTTTTTTGCAGGGGGGTTGGGGGCATCATTTTATTGCAGGTAGACTTGGCATTATTTTATTGCTAGGGGCATCATTTATTGCAGTGGGGGTGGGAATCATTTTATTGCAGGGGGCTGGGCATTATTTTATTGCTGGGGGCTTTATTTTATTGCTGGGGGCATCATTTTATTGCAGTGGGGATGGGGCATCATTTTATTGCAGGGGGACTGGGCATCATTTTATTGCTGGGGGCATCATTGCAGTGGGGATGGGGTAATCATTTATTGCAGGGGGGCTGGAGGCATCATTTTATTGCAGGGGCATCATCTTATTGTAGGGGGCTGGGCATCATTTTATTGCAGGGGGCTTCAGTGTATTGCTGGTGGCATCATTTTATTGCAGTGGGGCTGGGGGCATCATTTTATTGCAGTGGGGCTGGGGGCTTCATTTTATTGCTGGGGGCATCATTTATTGCTGGGGGCATCATATTTTTGTTGGGGGCATCAATTTATTGCAGGGGCTGGGGGCATCATTTTATTGCAGGGGAGCTGGGGCATAATTTTATTGCTGGGGCATAATTATTTTTGCAGGGGGGCTAGGGGCATAATTTTATTGCAGGTGGACTGGGCATTATTTTATTGCAGGGCTTTCATTTTATTGCTGGGGGCATCATTTTATTGCAGTGGGGATGTGGCATGATTTTATTGCAGGGGAACTGGGCATCATTTTATTGCTGGGGGCATCATTGCAGTGGGGCTGGGGTAATCATTTTATTGCAGTGGCTGGGGGCATCATTTTATTGCAGGGGAGCTGGGGCATAATTTTATTGCTGGGGCATCATTTTTTTGCAGGGGGCTGGGGGCATCATTTTATTGCAGGTGGACTGGGCATTATTTTATTGCTAGGGGCATCATTTATTGCAGTGGGGGTGGGAATCATTTTATTGCAGGGGGGCTGGGCATTATTTTATTGCTGGGGACATCATTTTATTGCAGTGGGGATGGGGCATCATTTTATTGCAGGGGGACTGGGCATCATTTTATTGCCGGGGGCATCATTGCAGTGGGGATGGGGTAATCATTTATTGCAGGGGGGCTGGAGGCATCATTTTATTGCAGGGGCATCATCTTATTGTAGGGGGCTGGGCATCATTTTATTGAAGGGGGGCTTCAGTGTATTGCTAGTGGCATCATTTTATTGCAGTGGGGCTGGGGGCCTCATTTTATTGCAGTGGGGCTGGGGGCTTCATTTTATTGCTGGGGGCATCATATTTTTGTTGGGGGCATCAATTTATTGCAGGGGCTGGGGGCATCATTTTATTGCAGGGGAGCTGGGGCATAATTTTATTGCTGGGGCATAATTATTTTTGCAGGGGGGCTAGGGGCATAATTTTATTGCAGGTAGACTGGGCATTATTTTATTGCAGGGCTTTCATTTTATTGCTGGGGGCATCATTTTATTGCAGTGGGGAAGTGGCATGATTTTATTGCAGGGGGACTGGGCATCATTTTATTGCTGGGGCCTCATTGTAGTGGGGCTAGGGTAATCATTTTATTGCAGTGGCTGGGGGCATCATTTTATTGCAGGGGAGCTGGGGCATAATTTTATTGCTGGGGCATAATTTTTTTGCAGGGGGGCTGGGGACATCATTTTATTGCAGGTGGACTGGGCATTATTTTATTGCTAGGGGCATCATTTATTGCAGTGGGGGTGGGAATCATTTTATTGCAGGGGGGCTGGGCATTATTTTATTGCTGGGGGCTTTATTTTATTGCTGGGGGCATCATTTTATTGCAGTGGGGATGGGGCATCATTTTATTGCAGGGGGACTGGGCATCATTTTATTGCCGGGGGCATCATTGCAGTGGGGATGGGGTAATCATTTATTGCAGGGGGGCTGGAGGCATCATTTTATTGCAGGTGCATCATCTTATTGTAGGGGGCTGGCAATCATTTTATTGCAGGGGGCTTCAGTGTATTGCTGGTGGCATCATTTTATTGCAGTGGGGCTGGAAGCATCATTTTATTGCAGTGGGGCTGGGGGCTTCATTTTATTGCTGGGGGCATCATTTATTGCTGGGGGCATCATATTTTTGTTGGGGGCATCAATTTATTGCAGGGGCTGGGGGCATCATTTTATTGCAGGGGAGCTGGGGCATAATTTTATTGCTGGGGCATAATTATTTTTGCAGGGGGGCTAGGGGCATAATTTTATTGCAGGTGGACTGGGCATTATTTTATTGCAGGGCTTTCATTTTATTGCTGGGGGCATCATTTTATTGCAGTGGGGATGTGGCATGATTTTATTGCAGGGGGACTGGGCATCATTTTATTGCTGGGGGCATCATTGCAGTGGGGCTGGGGTAATCATTTTATTGCAGTGGCTGGGGGCATCATTTTATTGCAGGGGAGCTGGGGCATAATTTTATTGCTGGGGCATAATTTTTTTGCAGGGGGGCTGGGGGCATCATTTTATTGCAGGTGCACTTGGCATTATTTTATTGCTAGGGCTTTCATTTTATTGCTGGGGGCATCATTTCATTGCAGTGGGGATGTGGCATGATTTTATTGCAGGGGAACTGGGCATCATTTTATTGCTGGGGGCATTATTTTATTGCAGGTGGACTTGGCATTATTTTATTACTAGGGGCATCATTTATTGCAGTGGGGGTGGGAATCATTTTATTGCAGGGGGCTGGGCATTATTTTATTGCTGGGGGCTTTATTTTATTGCTGGGGGCATCATTTTATTGCAGTGGGGATGGGAAATCATTTTATTGCAGGGGGACTGGGCATCATTTTATTGCTGGGGGCATCATTGCAGTGGGGATGGGGTAATCATTTATTGCAGGGGGGCTGGAGGCATCATTTTATTGCAGGGGCATCATCTTATTGTAGGGGGCTGGGGGCTTCATTTTATTGCTGGGGACATCATTTTTTGCTGGGGGAATCATATTTTTGTTGGGGGCATCAATTTATTGCAGGGGCTGGGGGCATCATTTTATTGCAGGGGAGCTGGGGCATAATTTTATTGCTGGGGCATAATTATTTTTGCAGGGGGGCTAGGGGCATAATTTTATTGCAGGTAGACTGGGCATTATTTTATTGCAGGGCTTTTATTTTATTGCTGGGGGCATCATTTTATTGCAGTGGGGATGTGGCATGATTTTATTACAGGGGGACTGGGCATCATTTTATTGCAGTGGGGCTGGGGGCTTCATTTTATTGCTGGGGGCATCATTTATTGCTGGGGGCATCATATTTTTGTTGGGGGCATCAATTTATTGCAGGGGCTGGGGGCATCATTTTATTGCAGGGGAGCTGGGGCATAATTTTATTGCTGGGGCATAATTATTTTTGCAGGGGGGCTAGGGGCATCATTTTATTGCAGGTGGACTGGGCATTATTTTATTGCAGGGCTTTCATTTTATTGCTGGGGGCATCATTTTATTGCAGTGGGGATGTGGCATGATTTTATTGCAGGGGGACTGGGCATCATTTTATTGCTGGGGGCATCATTGCAGTGGGGCTGGGGTAATCATTTTATTGCAGTGGCTGGGGGCATCATTTTATTGCAGGGGAGCTGGGGCATAATTTTATTGCTGGGGCATCATTTTTTTGCAGGGGGCTGGGGGCATCATTTTATTGCAGGTGGACTTGGCATTATTTTATTACTAGGGGCATCATTTATTGCAGTGGGGGTGGTATTCATTTTATTGCAGGGGGGCTGGGCATTATTTTATTGCTGGGGGCTTTATTTTATTGCTGGGGGAATCATTTTATTGCAGTGGGGATGGGGCATCATTTTATTGCAGGGGGACTGGGCATCATTTTATTGCCGGGGGCATCATTGCAGTGGGGATGGGGTAATCATTTATTGCAGGGGGGATGGAGGCATCATTTTTTTGCAGGGGCATCATCTTATTGTAGGGGGCTGGGCATCATTTTATTGCAGGGGGGCTTCAGTGTATTGCTGGTGGCATCATTTTATTGCAGTGGGGCTGGGGGCATCATTTTATTGCAGTGGGGCTGGGGGCTTCATTTTATTGCTGGGGGCATCATTTATTGCTGGGGGAATCATATTTTTGTTGGGGGCATCAATTTATTGCAGGGGCTGGGGGCATCATTTTATTGCAGGGGAGCTGGGGCATAATTTTATTGCTGGGGCATAATTATTTTTGCAGGGGGGCTAGGGGCATAATTTTATTGCAGGTAGACTGGGCATTATTTTATTGCAGGGCTTTCATTTTATTGCTGGGGGCATCATTTTATTGCAGTGTGGATGTGGCATGATTTTATTGCAGGGGGACTGGGCATCATTTTATTGCTGGGGGCATCATTGCAGTGGGGCTGGGGTAATCATTTTATTGCAGTGGCTGGGGGCATCATTTTATTGCAGGGGAGCTGGGGCATAATTTTATTGCTGGGGCATAATTTTTTTGCAGGGGGCTGGGGGCGTCATTTTATTGCAGGTGGACTTGGCATTATTTTATTGCTAGTGGCATCATTTATTGCAGTGGGGGTGGGAATCATTTTATTGCAGGGGGGCTGGGCATTATTTTATTGCTGAGGGCTTTATTTTATTGCTGGGGGCATCATTTTATTGCAGTGGGGATGGGGCATCATTTTATTGCAGGGGGACTGGGCATCATTTTATTGCTGGGGGCATCATTGCAGTGGGGATGGGGTAATCATTTATTGCAGGGGGGCTGGAGGCATCATTTTATTGCAGGGGCATCATCTTATTGTAGGGGGCTGGGCATCATTTTATTGCAGGGGGCTTCAGTGTATTGCTGGTGGCATCATTTTATTGCAGTGGGCCTGGGGGCTTCATTTTATTGCTGGGGGCATCATTTATTGCTGGGGGCATCATATTTTTGTTGGGGGCATCAATTTATTGCAGGGGCTGGGGGCATCATTTTATTGCAGGGGAGCTGGGGCATAATTTTATTGCTGGGGCATAATTATTTTTGCAGGGGGGCTAGGGGCATAATTTTATTGCAGGTGGACTGGGCATTATTTTATTGCAGGGCTTTCATTTTATTGCTGGGGGCATGATTTTATTGCAGTGGGGATGTGGCATGATTTTATTGCAGGGGGACTGGGCATCATTTTATTGCTGGGGGCATCATTGCAGTGGGGCTGGGGTAATCATTTTATTGCAGTGGCTGGGGGCATCATTTAATTGCAGGGGAGCTGGGGTATAATTTTATTGCTGGGGCATAATTTTTTTGCAGGGGGGCTGGGGGCATCATTTTATTGCAGGTGGACTTGGCATTATTTTATTGCTAGGGGCATCATTTATTGCAGTGGGGGTGGGAATCATTTTATTGCAGGGGGGCTGGGCATTATTTTATTGCTGGGGGCTTTATTTTATTGCTGGGGGCATCATTTTATTGCAGTGGGGATGGGGCATCATTTTATTGCAGGGGGACTGGGCATCATTTTATTGCTGGGGGCATCATTGCAGTGGGGATGGGGTAATCATTTATTGCAGGGGGGCTGGAGGCATAATTTTATTGCAGGGGCATCATCTTATTGTAGGGGGCTGGGCATCATTTTATTGCAGGGGGCTTCAGTGTATTGCTGGTGGCATCATTTTATTACAGTGGGGCTGGGGGCATCATTTTATTGCAGTGGGGCTGGGGGCTTCATTTTATTGCTGGGGGCATCATTTATTGCTGGGGGCATCATATTTTTGTTGGGGGCATCAATTTATTGCAGGGGCTGGGGGCATCATTTTATTGCAGGGGAGCTGGGGCATAATTTTATTGCTGGGGCATAATTATTTTTGCAGGGGGGCTAGGGGCATAATTTTATTGCAGGTGGACTGGGCATTATTTTAT